>NC_084793.1:78456155-79059798 GCF_963169125.1 Humulus lupulus
TCGCGTACGACATGATGTTGTTGGAGAAACTCGTCGGAAAATTGTTGCCATGACCTGATGGTTCCCGGCCTCAGTCTCTTGAACCATTTGTATGCAAGCCCTTTCAGTGTGACATCGAAGCAGTGACATCTTGCTCTGCTATTGATCCCGCTCAACTTCATTAAGTCGTTGAAGGCATCCAAGTGGTACTTGGGGTCTGAGGTGCCCTCATAAGGGGTCATATGATGTTCTTTAAAGTTAGCCGGGAGTCCTTCAAACAAGATTTCTCGTGTGAAGGATGACTCGTAGTTGAATTCTTCATCGATAATGTGCCCCCCAGACGCCGTGACGATCTTTCTCCGAAGGCTCCTCATCTCGGTGTCCAGCTCCTGTTGCCTCCTATTCAAGGAGTCTCTCAGCTCAGTAGGGTCGCCTTTCTCTTCTCTTTGCCCTTCGAATGGGCTATAGGAGGTGTTATCCTTACTTCTGACCTCTTCCCATTAAGCTTTTCTCTTAGGCCAGGGGGCACCTCCTTTGAGGTGACTTCAGGTTCATTCCAACGACCATCGTCGTCCCTCCACCTTCGCTCCTGGGGGCATTTCGCCGGCCTAGGTCCCTCATGGTACTTTGTTTGGGGAGTGTTGTTGGTGGAAAGTCAGGTTCTCCCATCGTCTATGGGGACAGTGGTTTCCCCTCTTTCACGCTCTTTCTCTTTATGCTTCGGAAGGGGTATGCTCGACTTTCCTTGCAGAAGGTAGTTTAAAACCTCCTGCATGTTCTCTAGTGTGGTTTCTAGCCTCTGATTCATTTTGTGTAACTTGCGAATCTCGTCCACATAGAAGCGAGTTCTTGAGCTGGAACTCATCGAGTGTACTCGGGGACTCTTACCCGGCTTGTGCGTCGAGGGACCCGGGTCTCGGTGGCCAGAGCGTGATGCCACTGGGGGCCAAGGATGTGGGTGCGCTGGAAGCTCTGAATGACCTCCGTCGGGTCGAACAGTAAGGGATGATGCTTCCTTCTCCTCCCTTGGGGGAGGACATTCCTCCGACACATCTCCATGCTTAGGTGGAGGGAAGGTCTTTTCTGGAGGCCCTTAGTTGTTCTCTGTCCAGGTAAACCTTAACATCTTGTAGTTTCCCTAAGCGTTTTGAATGCCTTGGCATTTTTCCTTGCTGGAAGTGATGAAAGAACATTGGCTTGATGCTTGTTCTACCTACAGACAGTGCCAAACTGTTGAAGGCAGAAACTCATCAACGATATATGGATGGAAAACTCAAAGACTTAATTAGGGAGTTCTGAACTCCAAAGAACTTGTATAAATTTAGAGAAAAAATTGCAAGTGAACAATAGAAGAAAACTTGTGTATTGCTCTTAGAATAGTCTGGTGTTACACGATTTTTTCAACCCCTTCATTTGAGGGGTTGAAACCTATTTATAGATGGGCTCTAATGGCCTATGATACAACGTTGTCCTAAAGGAAAAGATAGTACATTTGTACTCTGTCAGAGTAGTGGTGCATGGTGTAGAGGAGCAGAGGATCGTGGTGTCGGTTGTGGGTACATGGTCAGAGGTGTGTAGGTCATGTCACCACTCCTTTCACTAAGTCATACCACCACTACTTTTCAGGCACTGATGTCAGAGCCACGCCTCTGCATCCCCCAGGGTCGTACATCCCGTACCCGTACGCGTGCCTCATGTCTAATGGTCTTTCTTACATTTCCAAGATACATCTTTTCTCCAAGCTTCCTTGTATTTTGCTAAGTGTGGGAAAGCTTGTGAGTTATTGTGAATGACATATTTAGTTGTCTTCACCTATCGGGCCTCACTAGTGGAGCCTACTTCAAGAAGGGAAGTAGAGTCTCTTCACCAAGGCATGGAGTGCTTTAGTCGAGACAAGGTGTCTTGTGTGGATGCTAGGTTGAGGATCCCTTATTCACATTGAGCATATTCAAAAGCCTTCCCCACAGGAACAATCTTACCACACTACATTCACTAACCATTGCAGTGCTAAAAACATGCCCATAGCATTCATACATCAATTCATAGCCCATGCTCTTCCAACATACACACCATGCTCTCAACTCCAACATGCAATAACACATTCATATATTCACTAAGCAGGTAATCATATAATCATATTAATATTCAAGAGCCAGGCTCTATCAGAATCTCATGATCCCTAATACAGTATGTAGGTAAAGCATTTACATTCTATTTAAACAGTTAAGCACATAACCACATAAATAGTTATCATACCCTGAGTGAATCCTGTCTTTAGTGACGAGTGCACATGTCCAGCTTGTCTACAGGAACCCTTAACCTTGGCTCGCTCTGATGCCAAGTTGTAATGCCCTACTACCCAGGGACCGTTACGTTGTGCATTTTAAATAAGGCTAAACTCACTAACCGATTCATTTGGCCATAATCGTGTAACTAAATGTGATTAACTATTATGGATTAAAAAAATTCGTCAAAGAAACAACGTTTCACAAAAATGTTTACTGTATACATTGGGATCCCAAAATATATTTTAAAGGTTAATTACAATAGAACATTTACAACCAGCTGACCTAAGCGGAAAAATAGGGTTTAACCCTTGTTCCTCATTAAACCCTCGGCCGTGGTGGTTGAGCAGCCGCATATGTACACATCGTCACCTAAGCTCTCCAACTCAAGGATGGTCCAGCTTTCTTTTTCCTTTACCTGCAACACATAGCACCCGTGAGTCGAGGCTCAGCAAGAAAACGTAAACATGCTTATAAGCAGTTAATAATGTGTCACCAAATCATAATAAGCATGCCTAGCTGTAATAACCCTATTCATGTATACATAAAAATACCAATGAATGATTGTGGAGTCCTGCGCTTTGAGTAGATGACTAATAAGTCTCTCTCTCTGAGGTAGATGACTAATAAGTCTATCTCTGAGGTAGACGACTAATAAGTTTTTCTCTGAGGTAGGTGGCTAATAAGTCTCTCTGGGTAGATGGCTAATAATTCTTTCTTTGAATAGACGACTAATAAGTCTTTCTATGGAGTAGATGACTAATAAGTCTCCCTCTGAATAGATGACTAATAACTCTCTCTCTCGGGTAGATGACTAATAAGTCTCTCTGAATAGATGACTAATAAATCTCTCTCTGGGGTAGATGACTAATAATTCTATATCTGGGGCTCTGCACCCTAAGCTATGGGACGTTTCAGTCACCTGAGACTTTTGGCCCTAGCTCTACGTAAGTAGCCTTTAGACTACTCAAGCACTTTAGTTTTCTTCGACCTTGGGGTCGGTCAAGCATTTGATGCTCATGTTGATTAGATCTAATCATTTCGGCCTGTGTTAAGCACATTAATGACGTTCTTGACTCATAAGCCAATACCATAAGACTAGTGCTCAATACTACTGTCGATCATGACTGATAAGTCAAGACTTCATGACCAGTACTAACACCAATGTTGTTTCTGACTAATAAGTCAGTACCATTCACAAATAAGCAAAGTTGTTATGCATTTACAATGCAAATAATGTCCATAAATAGAGCACTCAACATGCCTCATCAATAACCATGCATGTCACATACTGGGTGCAGTTTTCTTACCTTTAGTCTAAGCATAAGTTACCAATGAATGACCATTGAGCACGATCCCGGTTTTAAATCCTTAGTGATAACCTAGTCACAACAATAATATGAAATCTCATCAAAACGAGTAAATAAATACTTCCGGACCAAATCCTATCCTCCGGGACGTCGAATCCAACTCAACTGGGTAGTAAGATCGATCCCGAGCCCTTAGAGTTAGGTTCCCACGACTAAAAACCCAAAATGGCCAAAACTGCCCTTAAGCGTTGCAACCCTCCCCCAGCTTTGAGCTGCGACCCGCCTCCAAACAGAGGTCGAGCCCTTCTCTGCCTGTGCCTAACGCCACGGCGCGCCTACCTTGCGTCGCGGCCCTAACTACCCCTCAACCAACTTCACCATCTTCGTCAAGCCTGGGCCACGACACCCAAGAATAGGACCGCGACCCGACCATGAACCCAGCCATAACTTGCATATTCTCCCATTTAAAACACTCCAAAAACCTATCCCAATATATTCAAATCCCAAAATCAAAGTTCCTAAACATCCCAATTACCTAAAACAATCAAAGTTAAAACTTAAAACTTAAAACTTGGATTACCTTCGATTGAGTCGTATCCCAACTAAATCCTTCAGCTAGTAAACTTCTAATCTTTCCTAGAATTGTTATGCCTCGATCCTTGCTTGAATCCGAGTCCTAAAACTCGAGTTTCCTTCGAAAATGCGATCGGTGTCAAAAAGGGAACAAGAGAGAGAGAGAACCATCTGAACGTTCTTTTTTATTTTTAACATGTTACGTCAAGCTTGCGTAACCTCAAGCAAATCACAATGCCCGAGGTCCCAAAAACGTCCCTGGGTAATATAGTCAAAATTTCCAGAATTTCCCCCTGATATCACTAACTCCCAATTTATCCTCAAACAATCATTCTCATTACCCAATATCCCGGTAATGTGCTAAATATCCAAAATACCTCTTGACTCACTCCGAGTCGAGTATGGGCCCGTTGTGACTTTTCCACTAGCTTGCTTCCTAAGATCGTCTTGTACCGAGTAACCCAAACATACTCACATAATAATGTGGTCCCACACATGTAACGCCCTACTTCCTTAGAGCCGTTACTAAGTGATTTTTAAGACAAAACAGTGTGCAAAGAACTCGCTAACCGAGGTTTTGAGACAAAAGTGTGACTAATTAAACTTTAAGGCTGTAATCTTAGAAAATGCGTCGTTTCATTTAAAACTGCTAGTATTAAACCTTTGGGATCCCAAAATAAGATTTGAAAACTATTTACATCTTGAAATAAGTTTACAGTTGATAAATCATAAAATCATAGGTTATTACAGCCATTTTCAAATAAACCCCCAACCAAAGCAGTCGGGTAGGCCAAACATGTACGCGTCGCTTCACGCTCTCCGTACTCATGGTTAGTTGACTCAGTCATTGCCTTTACCTGCAACACAGAGCACCCGTGAGCCGAAGCCCAGCAAGAAAACTCATGCAGAACATAACATATGCAATGTATACAGTTTATCATGACAGATAATCCTCAAATAAACAAGTCAACCATTAGACTAAGCAAACACGGCCATGCCGCCCCAGAGACCTTACCAAAGCCCTGGGGTATCGGTTCTCACCGTGAGGATAACTCATGTATCCCTTGGGTCCCACCCTGATTATAGCATAACACATGTATCCACCGGGCCCCGCCCTGAATATAGCATCCCATGTGCTAGGTGTTACTTTCGGCCCACGGCCGCCCCGGCTTACGCCGTACTCGGCCCACGGCCGCCCCGGCCTACGCCGTACTCGGCCCTTGCCGCTTATTTCATCATAATCACACATATAGTACATTCGAAATAATCATTCACACACATCATGATTCATTTAAGATTAAACATTTGCACATAATACAATCTGGGGCCATGCCCTACAATCACACAGTGGGGCCATGCCCTATTCTCGGGTGTTACGGTTTTCTTACCTTAATTCCAAATGCTTTAAATAGAAAATGACGGCCCCCGAGCACGATCCACTTCCCGAGCACTAGCTTAACACCTAGTCACAACCAAGATAATGGATACCAATAAGATTAATCTCAAATGAGTTTCTAAACCAAGTTCTAGTCCCCGGAACATTGAACTTCACCAAAAATATAAAAAGATTCAATCCCGAGCACCGGTGGTTAAATTCCCAAGCTTAAATTCTCAAAATCCCAAAATTCCTTAAGCGCCGCGGCATGGCCCAACCATGCCGCGACATGGCCCCCAAACAGAGCCACAAAATGCCCAGAAACAGGTAAGGGCCGCGGCCCTACAAGGACCATGCCGCGGCCCGCCCTCCATCCTCAGCACAACTTAGCCTTCAAGGGCCGTGGCCCTCCAAGAACCATGCCGCGGCCCGACCCTTCGAACCCAGAAAAACCCACCATTTTCAAGCTTAAAACCTCACCTTAAGCCATCCCAAAGCTCCCAAATCAAAACCAATTAATAATCACAACATTAGGATGGTTTAAACAACACAATTCCACCAAAAATCCAACCTAACACTCACCAAGATCCCAATTCCAAATTTCTGAAATTTCAAACCTAAAACTCAAAACCAACCATGGAAATTCTCAATTTTAACCATCAAACTTTAATTTAAACCTTACCTCAGTTGTAGAATCATTTCCCAAAGGATCCCATGACCTATCTTCAAAGTTTCAAGCCTCAAACTCCACCTTGAATATCAAAAACCCATAAACATTCACAACCCAACAAAATCTCAGAAATTTAACTTGAGAAAAAGAATTAATTGCTTACCTTTACCCTGATTTGTTCTTGATTAACTCTTGAGCTAAACCTCCAAATCCCACCATCAATTTTCAGAAATTCAAGCTTGATTTCTCCTAAGATTTCTGTGGATTTCATGAAAGAAAGAGGAAAGAAAGAAGAAGAGGAGAGGGTGGAGGCTGGGTCGGTTTCTCTAAGTCTCCAAATGGTTTATTTGTTTTGTTTTTATAACTTAAGCTAGTTACCTCAAGGTTCGGGGTACCAAAATATCCCCAAGGAAAAAATGGTAAAATCCCCCAGTATTCCCGCCTAGACATCCTAACCTCAAATATATCTCCAATTATTTATTTTCGTAACCCAATATCAAAAATACTCCTTCACTTGTCCAAAGTCAATCATAATGCCCCGTTGTGACTTTTCCCCGCTATCCAGCTCTAGGATCGCCTCGTGCCAAAAGTTACCAATCACGGAAATACCCACATACCACTGTGGTCTCAACAATCATCACATATTAAAACAGTTATGCCCAACATGGCCAAAATTACAATTATGCCCTTCAAACACAATCCGGGCCTACATGCATACTAATATACATAGTCATGCATTTAATTCATAAAACCACACATAAATCCCAACCTTCCCTCCTGGCACACTAATCAAGGCCCTTAAGCCTTATTAGCGAATTTGGGTCGTTACAACACATATATCACATATATGCCAAATATACCAGAAACAAGCCAAATTATGAAAATTACCCAATTAAATAGAAATGGGCTCACATGCATATTTAATACACCTAAACATGCATATCAAGTCATATTATAATATAACTCACATAATCACACAATGATACACATAAATATCATATAATCACATAATTCCATAATTTTCCATCCTGGCCCCTTAATCAAGGCCCTAAGCCTTATTAGGAAATTTAGGACGTTACAAATATGGTCTTTTACTAACTATTGGTTGGTTCTTGGCTGGGGCTAGAAAATTTGAAAAACAACCAGGAATATCAAAGATACTCTCTTTCTCTCTCTCTCTTTAACGTGTCTCTCTCTCTCTCTCCTCCTTTTGCAAGGCTTGAAGCTTGAAGGAAAACCTTGAGGAAAGCTTAGGCTTAATATGGAAAAAAAAAACTAAAGAAATGGTTTAGGAATTTGAAATGCTTGGGAACTGAGGAACTGAAGCTAGGATCACTGAAGGAATGTTCAGGGGCATAGTCTATAGTTGGAGGTAAGGTTTGTACCATGTTTTCTTAATGAATGTTGTCGTCATGGGCTGGGATGAATTCAGACTGTGATTTGATAAAAGAGACTACTATGATGCAATTTGAACTGCGAAGACTAATGAGTTTATGAACTTAGTTCAGAATGGTAGGGCAATGATAGAGTTTGTCGATAAATTTGATGGGTTGGTCATCTTCTTTTGATTTGATACAAGCAGATGTAGCCCGGAAAGAACGATTTATTTAAGGACTGAACTCTGGGATGGCCCAGAGCATTAGGGCCACTCCAGTGCATGAGATTTTCATCTATCCTCGAGTAGTAGGGAGGGCCTTGTTATTAAAGACATAAGAGATGAGATATGGAGTGATAATGTCGTAGGGAAAGAAGCGCAGGCAATGGTATTCCCATTTGCAGGATTAAGTAAGGGCAGATGCCCAGTAACCAGAAAGGACTTCATTACATAAGCATGAAATAAAATAAAATCATCATTGGGAACCATCGACTCGCTCAAAGGAAGTCACTTCCTCGCTATCTCCTTTGGCAGCATCAGAAGCCTCGATGGTCTCAAAGAGTTCTTGTGAGAATCGAATCTTGAACTTGGCAAGATAAGGTTCCAAAAACCCTGGATGCATGAAGGTGGAGTTCCTGTCCTGGTCGAAAGCCCACACTGGTAAAGCATCTCTTCCATTTGATTTGATGACTCCGAAATCTCCAACCTCGCCCTCTCAGCTTCCTCCTTGGCTTTGACCTCGACCTCTTCAAGTTTCTTTTTGAGCCTCTCATTCTTGGTCTGCAGCTGGTCCAGGCGACGACTCACCTCCATGACCTGGTTCTTAGCAATCTGCTTGCCTTCCTTTGAAGCTTGCTTGTTCTATTGGGAGGAAACCAGGGAGGCTTTGGTGGACTGCTCGCTCTCTTGGGCAGTGCATAGGGCGGCCTGGAGCTCGTCATTCCTAGCTTAAACCTGAGCAATTCTGTGGACTTGAGCTAGGAAAGACTGCAAAAGGAAAAGGCAAGTCAAGTTTAGTTTAAAAAAAGAAAGAGAAAAGAAAAAGAAAAGTTAGAAGAATGAGAAGGGCTCACAATGAGGTTCATTCCCATAGCAAATTCGAGAACGTCTTCAGGAGTACGCTTCTCCATGGCCCTCAGGTCCTTGGCATTGGCTCTATAGGCATGGTCCACCATATGGTTCGCCATCTCATATATAGTTACCCGAAATGCCTCAGGGATCCTTGCCAGATCGAGTGACTTTAATAGGATCTAAACAGAGGGAGCTTCACCTTGGATCACTTGAGGAAGTAAAGAAGGTACATGACGAGGAAGAGGAAGAGGAGCTTGGAGGATTGTGACTGCTGTCACCGGAGCTGCGGGTTGAGTCTTTTGTGGCTATTCTCGAGTGGAGATGGAACCCTTGTCTTTTAATGGGGACTCGGTGGAAGTCCCAGTCTTGGAAGCGTGTTTCTTTGGAAAACTAGGCCTCTTCACCACGGGACCAGCTCCGCCCCCACCAGCCTTGAAAGCACCCCTTAGACCCGAGGCATCTGACAAGTCCATCTCTTCACCTAAAAAAGAACGACCAGAAGAGTCAGCCACAAAGGATAATTAGTCAAAGTAATGCAAAGACAAGAACAAGAGTAAGAACCCTACCCTCCGAGCTAGGGGAGGAATCTACTACGATCAGCTCAGGGTTATGAACTGGACTAAGTATAACCTCTAACTCCTGGACCATCGATGGTGTGGGAGTGTCTAGAATTATCACCTTATAGGTCCAAAGGGGTTTAGGTTCTTCTTCCGAGCTGAACTCATCTACAAATTGCCTAAAGCAGGGGGCGAATACACCCTTGACATAAGGAAGGCCACGTCCTATGATTTGTCCCGTATTCCTAAAATATGGAAGACCTAAAATGGAGGGTGTTGTCAGCCACAATGGTGCACTTACTAAAGGTGTGTTGTGTTTAGGTCCGGGTCGGTAGGATGGCGACTAACGAGCTGGTGGGGGTTGAAGCGAACTAGCCTAAAACTGGCAGCAACCCGATCTAATTCTCTATATGGGTTACCTTGGATGGAGGGGTCGGGTGCTGCCCCAGACGCAATGTAACGCCCTACTTCCTTAGAGCCATTACTATGTGAGTTTAAAATGTGCTTCTAACTCGCTAATCGAGGTTTTAAGGCAAACGTGTAAACAAGTCATAAACAGAAACATAAACTTTGAAAATAATTCCATTTATTGAAAACATAAAATATTTAGCATTTGAGATCCCAATACACTGTTTATAAATATTTACAACTCAAAATATACTTTAAGTCGACTATACGACAAAATAGGGTTCTTTACAAACAATTTCCAAAAATACCCCTGGCCATGGCAGCCAGGCAGACCAGACATGTACGCGTCGCCTCACGCTCTCCATACTCAAGGTCGGTTGACTTTCTCTTTGCCCTTACCTGCACCACAGAGCACCCGTGAGCCGAAGCCCAGCAAGAAAACTCCACATAGATATATAACATATGCATATAAACCACTCAGCATATAACAAATTCGCCAACAAGCTAAACACATATGACCAAGCCATCCCAAGCGCTTTACCAGGCCCTGGGTTGCCGTCTACACCGTAAGGATATCTCAGGTATCCTTTAGAGTCCTACCCTGGCAACTCGCACTCAGCGTGCTAAACGCTGCTCCCAGCCCCTTGCCGCTCTCGGCCTTCGCTGTTCCCGGCCCTTGTCGTCCATTCACAAATATGCATACACATCTTAATTAAACATATCTTAAGCATATACTAGCATAAACAATGGGCTACACCCAACACATAATCATATAGGGCCGTGCCCTGCAACACAACTATGGGGTCTTGCCCTGCTCTATGGGTACAACAACTTTCTTACTTGTGTCCCGAGCTTCTTGAGCACTGAACCCTCAAGCACGGTCCTCTAGTCCAAGCCTCACTGGGAACTTAGTCACAACACATACATAGCACTCCCATTACTAACCAATTCAAAAACATCTCCCGGAACCAATCCCAAGCTCTCGGGACCTCCCAGATCCCCACACAAGGTGGTGGAAGCGTCTCCCGAGTCCCCTGGGCAAAAGCCTAAAAACTGAGATTTTCCTCTGCCCAGAAATGGCCTAGCGCCGCAGCACCACCCTATGAGGGCCGCGGCGCCCAGAAGGCCCCCCGTCCACTATGCAGCCTAGTGCCGCGGCGCAGAAGAACAGGACCGCGACGCTCCTTCGAAAACCCAGAAATCTAGGTTTCTCCAAATGTTTTCCCCGAGCCAAAACACTCCCAAATCAATACCAAGGCATACCTAAGTCCCAAATTAAATTCAAAACCCCAAATAAACCATCTAAAAACTCAAAAACATCAACAACAAGCTCAAACACACAATCAAACCTACAATTCATAAATTGGTTCAAAATTCTCAAAACTTAAACCAACCCTTGCAAAATTTAAACCAGCCTTCAGAATTCTTAAACTAAACCAGAAATAACTTTCAAATATGCATGGAATTCATACCTCAGGATGGAATTCGACCTTGAGCCACCACCAAATACACTTCCGAGCTTGACCCCCCTTTGATTCTCTAGCTGAATTCCACAATTACTAAGCCAAAACCCAGCTTTCAATATTCAACCTAATCTCCAAAATCAAACTTGCAAGAAACTAAAATTCAGAGATGATGCCTTACCTCTGGACAAATCTTGGCCTAAGCTTGACTCTAGCTGCCCCAAACTCAGCTCTGAACTCCTTCCTTGATCTCAAGAAACTAGCCCTTCCTCCCCTTTCCTTTTGCTTCTTGGTTCTCTCTATACTTCCAGCAGGAAGTTCCTGAATAGCCTAAGTAAAATAACGTATCTGAATTTCCTCAGCCAATATTATCCTCTCCTAATGCCAAATGACCCAATTGCCCTCCTTTGCAACTTAGTCCCTAGCCAACCCTCAAGGGCATTCTAGTCTTCTCCTTAATCCCTTGCAAGAATACCACTTTCCACTTAAAACAACTATCCCCAAGAGTTACCTATGGTTACCCAAGTTACCAAAATGCCACTAACCATTACTTACAAATTCCCAAACTCAAGTTATAATATTCTCGAAATACCCCTAGGCTCCTCCTGAGTCGAGTATTTAATCCCGTTGTGACTTTAAGCGAATTAGCTCTCTAGGACCGTCTCAGAATGTGCATAACAAATATATCACCATTATATCGAAAATATCACATATATTACATTTATGCCCTCAGCGGGCTAAAATTACCAACTTGCCCCTAACTACCAAATGGGGCCCACATGCATATTTAATCACCTAAACATGCATTCTAACCATAAAATCATATAATACACATATATTATCATAATGAACCATTAATTGCCCTCTAGGCACGCTAATCAAGACCCAAAGTCTTATTAGCAAATTTGGGTCGCTACAACTATCCCCTCCTTACAGAGATTTCGTCCTCGAAATTACCTGAACAACTCGGGATACCGCTCTCGCATGTATGATTCAAGTTCCCATGTCGCCTCCTCAACTTTGCTGTTCCTCCACAGCACTTTCACCAAGGCGATGGTCTTGCTCCGCAAAACCTTATCTTTCCGGTCAAGAATCCGAACCGACTTCTCCTCATAGGAAAAATCCTGGTCCAGCTCCAAACTCTCATAACTCAATACGTGTGTCGAATCTGATACATACTTTCGGAGCATGGACACATTAAAAACATTATGAACCCCTGATAAGGCTGGAGGCATCGCTAACCTGTAAGCTACCTCTCCAACTCGTTCTAGAACCTCAAAGGGTCCAACAAACCTAGGGCTCAGCTTGCCCTGAACATCGAATCATTTCACTCCTCTCAGAGGTGAAACCCTAAGGAACACATGGTCACCAACTTGAAATTCTACTCTCCTGCATTTTAGGTCCGAATAACTCTTTTGGAGACTTTGGGAGGCGAGCATTCGTGCTCTAATCTTCTCAATCACCTCATTGGTCCTTTGAACCATCTCAGGACCCAAATAACTTCTCTCGCCCATCTCATCCCAATGGATAGGTGATCTACCCCTCCTCCCATATAGCATCTCATACGAAGCCACTCCGATAGTCGCTTGATAGCTTTTATTATACGAGAACTCAATCAAGGGAAGATACTTACTCCAAGATCCCCCAAAGTCTAATACACAGGCTTGCAATATGTCTTCCAATATCTGAATCGTCCTCTCAGACTGCCCATCGGTCTGAGGATGATAAGCGGTACTAAACTGTAACTGCGTGCCCATAGCCTTCTATAGGCTCTCCCAAAATTTGGAGGTGAAGGTGGGGTCTCTGTCAGACACTATCGACCTCGGAGCTCCATGAAGTCGAACAATTTCCTTCACATATAGTTCAGCATACTGCTCCACAGTATAAGTCATCCTGACAGGTAAAAAGTGGGCTGACTTAGTATACCTATCCACAATCACCCACACCGAGTCATGCTGTCCCATAGTTCTCGACAAACCAACCACAAAGTCCATGGTAATGTCCTCCCACTTCCACTCCGGAATCCCTAAAGGCTGCAGCAACCCTGCTGGCCTCTGATGTTCAACCTTGACCTGCTGACACGTTAAACACTTGGCCACATAATCCACCACATCCCTTTTCATGCCCGACCACCAATATAAAGCTCTCAAATCTTGGTACATCTTCGTTGTGCCTGGATGTAAAGAGTAGGGAGTGGTATGTGACTCATCCAAAATCTCCCGTCAGATAACAGAATCCATCGGAACACAAATTCGACCCTTGTACCTCAGTAATCGCATCTTCGAAAGAGAAAAGTCCTTAGTCACTCCGACTAAGACGTTCTCCCTATGACCTCTCAACTGGGAATCTTTCCCCTGTGCTTCTTTGATCTTCTCAAGAAGTGTAGACTGAAGAGTGATGTTGGCCAACCGGCCAACCACCAACTCTATTCACGCTCTAGTCATCTCCTCAGCCAGCTTATCAGATATCTGTCTTGAACTGAACAATTGTCCCGGGCCTCTCCGACTCAATGCACCAGCCACTACATTAGCCTTCCCAGGATGGTAATGGCTATCACAGTCATAATCCTTAACCAATTCCAGCCACCGCCTCTGGCGCATATTCAGGACCTTCTGAGTAAAGAAATACTTCAGGCTCTTATGGTCAGTGTATATCTCGCACTTCTCACCATAGAGATAATGTCTCCAAATCTTATGTGCGAACACCACCGCTGCCAACTCCAAATCATGCATAGGATATCTCTGCTCATACTCCGTTAACTGTCTCGATGCATAGGCTATCACCTTACCAGCTTGCATCAACACGTACCCCAAACCCTGTCTGGATGCATCACAATAAACTACAAACTTTTCATTATCTGTTGGCAGACTCAACATTGGCGCGATGATCAGTCGCCGCTTCAACTCTTTGAAACTGTTCTCACTTCTGTCCATCCAGACATACTTTGTCTTCTTCTTTGTCAATTCTGTCAAAGGCGTAGCTATTTTAGAGAACCCCTCAACAAACCACCGATAATATCCTGCTAAACCTAGAAAACTCCTCACTTCAGGAACATTTCTCGATCTAGGCCAATCTCTAACCGCCTCAATCTTACTTGGATCAACCAGGATCCCCTCCTTACTGACGATGTGACCCAGAAACGTGACTTGCGGTAGCCAAAACTCACACTTGCTGAACTTAGCATATAACTTATGCTCCCTTAACCGCTGTAAAACCAACCGCGGATGCTGCTCGTGCTCTTTCTCTGACTGAAAGTACACCAAGATGTCGTCGATGAACACAATCACAAACTTATCTAGATAATCTTTGAAAACCCTATTCATCATATCCATAAAAGCTGTTGGGGCATTGGTTAATCCAAAGGACATAACCAGGAATTCATAATGTCCATACCTCGTTCGAAAAGCGGTCTTTGGTATGTCCTCCTCTTTAATCCTTAACTGATGGTAACCTGATCGGAGATCAATCTTAGAAAACACCATAATCCCCTGTAACTGATCAAATAAATCATCGATCCTAGGCAGTGGATACTTATTCTTAATGGTCAGCTTGTTCAACTCCCTGTAGTCAATGCACATCCTAAGAGATCCATCCTTCTTCTTAACAAACAACACTGGAGCACCCCATGGCGAGAAACTCGGTCTGATAAACCCCAAATCCAGTAACTTCTGTAACTGAACCTTCAACTCTTTTAACTCTGTTGGAGCCATTTTGTATGGCGCTCTAGATACTGGCTCCACCCCTAGCGCTAACTCAATAACAAAGTCAATCTCCCGCTACGACGGCAAGCCTGGCAGATTTGTTGGAAATAAATCTGGAAATTCACATCTCACCCAGTTCAGCCGACACAACCCTAGAAGTGTCCACAACATTTGCTAAGAATCCTATGCAACCTTCCTGCATCAGGTCTCTAGCCTTCAATGCTAAAATGATAGGTATTCGCGGTCCATTAGATATCCCCACAAACACGAAGGGTACCTCCCCTTCTGGTTCAAAAGCCACCATCTTGCGCTTCCAGTCAATCGTAGCCCCATATTTTGCTAACCAATCCATTCCTAAGATCATATCAAAATCATCCATCGCAAGTTCAATCAGATCAACAGACAATTCCCTACCATCTACCTCTACTGGTAAAGCTCTAATCCATCTCCTAGAGACTACCAGTTCCCCAGTTGGAAAAAAAGTCTGCCGGGGTGGGGACCTCCTACTCGTGCCGCAAAAATAGATATTTTACCCCCGCCAAAAGTTGATACAATTTTGGGGGGAGCTGGAATAGAGCCAGTTCGATGTAGATCAGGAAATCCATGAAGTATTGGTCCAATGGGAGGAATGCTCCTACCTTTAGGTGCTCATCACTCCAAGCTCCATAGTCATCTTGGAGAGGGGCGCAACTCTGCTCTTCTTCCAACGGAGGTCGGGCAAGGAGGCCATCAAATCCCATATCAATCCCATGGCTCAGCAGGATTTTGTTAACTTTCCCTTGTGTCGTTATCTGGGACACGATGTGCTCGGCCTCGAAAAAAACATTGGGATTGACAACGAGTTCCCTCTCCACCACTCGGCCGAAGCGAGGAATTGGAGATTCGGACATGATCTCTTTGCCTTTATTCTTACTTTGAGTAAAGGAGCTTGCGATGTTTTTCTTTGGGGGGGCTATCTAGCTCACCTGACGACAAAGTGGCCTGTTGGTGGTGACCTAAGACAATTATTAGCTATGACGATAAGGGTACGGTGATTTGAGGGGTTAAGTTGTTTACTTTTGGTGATTTAAAATTTACACAATCTAAGATGTGTCCTAGCATCAACGCATGGTTCCACGCGTAGTCCTAGGCCACGCGCTTTGAAATCGTGAAATTCCTTGATACTTTGAGATTCATGTGTCAGACTCGTCAGACCCACTCCTTTTCTTTTTAAAGCAGTTTAATGCAAAATCGTTTAAGGAATCGTGACCCTTAAGCTACCCAGAACCAAACCTAAAATCCTCTCGGCTTCTACATCCAAACAGGTATCCTAATCGATTTACCAGTAACATTTTCTTTGTACAACCCAAAAAATTTGCCCAATTTTTGAATACCTTATTTCTAAACAAGTCTAGTCTCATGTAGTTAGCCTAAACCGAACCCTATTTAAACTAAGACATGACCAGAACATGAAACGATATTGAACAAAGAATGTTTTTTGAAGTAAAAAACTTGTTGGAAAATAAAGAAAAGAAAGATTCAAACCAGAAGAGGAAATACTTATAGTTTATACGTTCGCTCAAAGAGAATGTCAATACGTCCACATGAAGGAGCTTGAAAGCTTCTGAGAGACTGAAGGGCGATGAAGTCTTTTGGGAAACGTTTGAGAGAAAAAAGGAAATTTTTGTTTCTAAAAGGAAAGTTTTTGAATGCAAAGGTTGTAAGGTTCAAGTTTGATCTCCCTATTTACACATAAACTTTGAGAATTAATTTGGGCCATCAAATTGGGTCAGCTTGAGATCCAAAGGCCAAGATTAAATGAGCCATGCGGCGACAAAAAGTTTACAGGACAGTTATCACAGTCCTCGAAACCCGAACGGACACCAATGACAGATGGCCATGTGTCCAACACTCGAGTAGTAGGCAGGCATGATTTCTCATAACAGAAGTCTAAAAGCTCCTACTGTGCGTGTAAGAAAGTGATGACATCAAGCATGAGCAGGAGCTTGGGGGGAAAATGTTGTACCCTAAAAATTAGCAGGAGTTTAGTCACTCAGCTAGGGGTACAGTTGGCAGATGAATATATGGAGAAGCAGAAAAGTAGAACATCTAGCTAATAATGATGTGAGGAGCTCGAGTTGGGATTTGGAAATATGAAATTCAGGTTGTTATAAGGCCGCCTCTTACGATAACAGTCTAGTTCGAGACATATAGTGGCCAGATCCCCCTTTAGGCGCTCTAAAGTTAATATGAACTAAGGTTCGGATAATCTTTGATCACCAACTCGATGAAGATATTTAGCTTGTGGAAACCTAGTCAAAATGCATACTAAAGGATCCCGAGATACTTAAAGGCTCTTCATTGTTGCCCAGGCTGTATTGTATATTTATCATTTATTATCCAAGATAGCATGAGTATATTCTGTTATGCAATCATATCCCAATGTAAATGAGAATAATCTGTATTAAATATACACCATATTTATGCACACGGTTACCCAAACATGTCCAGGAAATTCAACTATAAATATCAGGGATAATGGACAGGGAAGGGGGCAGCCTTTTAGTATTACCGAAACTCTGCAGAAATTGTACAAAAGGGTTATTATAAGTTCATTACGGCTTACAAATAAGCACTAATAGCCTTATTAGATTTCTAAATCTATTGTTGGGGTAAAACCACGTCAACAGGTAGAATCTGTCGTACTGGTTCATTTAATACTACGTCAGACCACAGCTCCTGTACCAAGTGTGAACACTGACCCAGAAGTCGATTTTTGACTATCTTTGTCTGATTGAAAATCATAATCAGTGTATCCAGTGGGGTTTAGGTCACCATCTGAATATACAATCATATATTCTCTAGTTTTCCGAAGCTACTTGAGAATATTCTTTACTGCGATTCAATGACTCAATCTAGGATTGGATTGATAACGACTGACTATCCCTACAACAAAATAAATGTCAGGTCTTGTACACAACATATCGTGCATAAGACTGTCTAACGCATAGGCATAGGGATACTTTCTCATATCCTCTTCTTCTTGAGGTGTTTTAGGATACTTCTCTTTAGAAAGGATAATTCCATGAAGGGTTGGCATATCACCCTTCTTTGAATTTTGCATACCAAATCTCTCCAGTACCTTGTCTATATAAGTAGCTTGAGACAGAGCCAAAACTTTGTTCTTACAATCCCAAAGGATCTTTATGCCTAGAACATAGTTTGCATCTCCCAAATCTTTCATTTGGAATTGCTTGGCTAGCCATTTCTTTACTTTTGTCAATGTTCCCACATCATCACCAATCAGTAGGATGTCATCAATGTAATGAACCAGGAATACCACAATGTCATCTTTGATTTGTTTGTAGACACGAGACTCATCAACATTTTGTTCAAAAGCATACATTTTTATTGTGTCATCAAATCTCAGATTCAAAGATCTCGACGCTTGTTTGAGTCCATAAATGGACCTAAGAAGCTTGCAAACTTTTTGCTCTTGGCCTTTTACTATGAAACCTTCTGGTTGAGACATATCAATAGTTTCATCAATATAGCAATTCAGAAAAGTTGTCTTAACATCCATTTTCTATATCTCATAATCCATGCAAGCAGCTATGAACAAGAGTATGCGTATGTATTTAAGCATGGCTATAGGAGAAAAAATTTCTTCATAATCTACCTCTTCTCTCTGAGTGTAACGCTTGACTACAAGCCAAGCTTTGAAAGTTTACACTTTTCCATCTGCTCCTCTTTTTCTCTTGAATATCCATTTGCAACCAATAGGTTTAACATTTTCAGGAAGCTCTTCAAGAGTCCAGACGAAATCAAAAATTTTAAGATTAGTGGAATTAATTGGGAATTTTAAGTGGAATTTGAGGTTTAGTTGGAATGGGTGTTGAATGACCAAAATAACCTTGGAAGTTTAGTATGGAATTTTATTGCACTAAGGGTTATTGTGGTCTTTTGGCCATGTAGCTAGACAATTCTGAGTTAGTGTAACGCCCTACTTCCTTAGAGCCGTTACTAAGTGAGTTTTAAGGCAAATCAGTGTGCAAAGATCTCGCTAACCGAGGTTTTGAAATGAAAGTGTGACTAATTAAAAGTTAAGGCTGTAATATTAGAAAAATGCGTTGTTTCAATAAAACTCCTAATATTAAACATTGGGATCCCAAAATAAGGTTTGAAAACTATTTACATCTAAAAAATGAGTTCACAGTTGATAAATCATAAAAATCATAGATTATTACAGCCATTTTCAAATAAACCCCCAACCAAAGCAGTCGGGCAGGCCAAACATGTACGCGTCGCTTCACGCTCTCCGTACTCATGGTTGGTTGACTCAGTCATTGCCCTACCTGCAACACAGAGCACCCGTGAGCCGAAGCCCAGCAAGAAAACTCATGCAGAACATAACATATGCAATGTATACAGTTTATCATAACAGATAATCCACAAATAAACAAGTCAATCATTAGACTAAGCAAACACGGCCATGCCGCCCCAGGACCCTTACCAAAGCCCTGGGGTATCGGTTCTCACCGCGAGGATAACTCATGTATCCCTTGGGTCCCACCCTGAATATAGCATCCCATGTGCTAGGTGTTACTTTCGGCCCACGGCCGCCCCGGCTTACGCCGTACTCGGCCCAAGGCCGCCCCGGCCTACGCCGTACTCGGCCCACGGCCGCTTATTTCATCATAATCACACACATAGTACATTCGAAATAATCATTCACACACATCATGATTCATTTAAGTTTAAACATTTGCACATAATACAATCTGGGGCCATGCCCTAACCTCGGGTGTTATAGTTTTCTTACCTGAATTCCGAGCCTCCTGATGCACTATAGCCGCGAGCACGGTCCTCTAGCATGAGCCTCACCAACAACCTAGTCACAACACACAAGAAACATCCCTCAATACTAATCAACCCAAAACCACTTCCCGGGACAAATCCCGCACTCTCGGGACCTCTAAAACCTTAAAACAACACCCCGGAGACATCCTCCGAACCCCCGGAGCAAAGGCCTAAAATTGCCAAAAAATGTCAACCTGAAATTTGCCTTGTGCCGCGGCACCCATCAGACAGGGGCTCCCTTGCCGCGGCACGAAAAACCTGTGTCGCGGCACGCCATCGCAGACCCAGAATTCTGGGTTTTCTCCTGCGTTTCTCCGAGCTAAAACCTTCCCAAATCATGCCAAACCAATACCCAAACCCCAAAACCAATTTCAAGCTTCATATGAACAACTTAACAACCTATAGGCACTAGATACAAGACCAAAACATCAACACACTCAAGAATCCACCCCTTGATTCCTAATTTCAGCATCTCAAACCAAACACTCAAACACACTAACTCAAGCTCTAGATTTCACAATTCAAAACAGAAATCAAACTTAAATGCTCATAAAATCCATACCTCAAGTGGAGAATCCACCCAACAAGCTCCCTTGATTCACCTCCTAAGCTCCCACTTCAGCCCATTTTCCTCTTCTTCTTCTTCTCTTCCTTGCCCTAACTCTCCTCCTCTTCATTTTAGCAAAGCCAACATATATCCCAAATGCCCAAACCGTGACCCACTAAAAACCCAGCTGAGAATTGCCTATAACCCTTGCCAAATGACCATTTTACCCTTTCCTACTAATCCTCCTTAGCTAAACCTCAAAGGACACTTAAGTCTTTTCATTTCTACCACTTGTTACCTTAAAACTTGTTACCCATAGCAGTAACTAATGGTTACCCAGGTTACTAAATCTCCAATAACCATTACCCGCTAAATCTCAACTTAGCCATAAAATTCCCGAGATACCCCTAGGCTCCTCCCGAGCCGGGTATAGAAATCCCGTTGTGACTCTTAAGTTAACTAGCTCTCTAGGACCGTCTCGGCATGTGCATCACAATAATACAACCACACCCACGTGGTACAATTCACAGAATACAATTATCACATATCAGTACAGTTATGCCCAACATGGCCAAAATTACAATTACGCCCTTCTAACACGATCCGGGCCTACATGCATACTAGTAAACATAGCCATGCATCTCAGTTAAACAAATAGCCAAATAACATGCTTTAAATCATAACCATGCATTTAACTCATAAAATCACACATAAATCCCAACCTGCCCTCCTGGCACACTAATCAAGGCCCTTAAGCCTTATTAGCGAAATTGGGTCGTTACAACTAGTGTCAAGGGGCTGCCTTACACGTTACTCACTCTTTCTATCTTTCCTTAGTCATTCAAGAGTATTCTCTAAGGCACACAAGGTTCAAGTTTGAAGTGAAGGGGCTTGTGGTGAAATTGAAGCTTTTAGAGAGGGGCTTAAGCTTCTTCTCAAGGATTATAAGCTACTAAGCTAAGGAATTCAGCTAGGGGATTCGTTTTTAGAGATGTAAAAATTCTAAACTTGAAGTTTTTGCGTTATTTTTGATGTCCTTGATCAATTCTGGTCATTTGACGTTTCTAGCAAATTATGGGTGGTGTTGTGGTGTGTTTAAGTTATTAGAGGTGCTGTTATGGTCGAAAAATGTTGGGATTATGTTTTGGGATCGTTTTTTAGTCTTGGGTTGGTTTGCGATTTCTAGAATCTTTGAAATTTATGGGTTTGTAGGGTTACGCTGCGACGCTATTCTTGGAGCGCCCCGACCCACATGAACTTAGAGGCGCTAGGGTTCCTCTGAATCGCCTTGGTGTCGTAGCGCTTGGTAGGCTGCACCGCGGTGAGTGTTCTATGCCTTTGTGGTTTAGGACTTTCTGCCTTGAGGCACTCCGCGACCATTCAGGGGTGGGCCGCGTCTCTAATTGGGGAAAGTGTCCAAATGAGGTTTTGAGTTGCGTGGACTCACACCTAATGGCTCGAAAAATATTCTACCGAGGTCTCAGAGGCTAGGACTCAATCTTGAAGCTCTTAATTGGTTTAGTTCTTGATGGATATCCGTTAATATGTTGTGACTAGGGGTATCGCAAGGCTTGAGAGGAAAGAATCGTGCTCGTTGTCGCTTTACCCTATCGCTTAGGACTTGAGGTAAGAAAACTGACATTTGCACTGAGTGTAGGGCGTTTGCCCCAATTATAGGGCACTGGAATGACCGTGTCATGAATTTGTTTATATTTTAATATGTGTGAATCTATGCTATTATAATGGTTTGTACTGATCCCTCAGTCGGGAGGCCGTTATCAGCATTACATTCGTTATGTATGTCGTAGTGACGGGGCCATAATGCGGATGCGATATCCACCATAGAGGCGGGGCCATTGTGAAGATGAGATATCCATCTACTCGGCATGAGTCGTATATTGTTTGGAAAATCTATGTGAGCCAGTTGTTGTTATGGAGTATGCATTATATGTTAATATTTATCAGGATATCTGTATGATTTGTTTGGGTTTTCTTGCTGAACCTTGGCTCACGGGTGCTTCGTGATGCAGGTAAGGGCAAGGGAAAGTTGGACCAGTCATAAGTTGGAGAGCTGTAGGGGCATCGTGTACATACTCAGCTTGCTCGGCTACCACGGTCGAGATATTTTGAGGAGCAGGAGTCATTAGTTGAAATTTGCCGCTTACGTCGGCTAAGTCTGTAATTTTGATAAGCTTGTATTTTATTTAGAAACTTTTGGGATCCCTTGTAACTATTCAACTATTTTTAATGAAAAGTTCAACTTTTGACCAAAACATTTAATACCTAAACTGTCGTTTAACATAAATTACACTCTTAAGTCCAAATGACTCGCTTAACGAGTTAAGCACTATTTTTAACACGCGACGTAACAGTCCTGGATTAGTAGGGCGTTACAAGAGATCCCATCAAGGAAATTGGTTACCCATTCACATTTTCATATTTATTTTTTTTCCTTTCCAAATTTGGATGTTTCCTTCACGGTTACTAGTTACCCATTCAAATTTTTATATTTAATTTTTTTTCCATATGTGAATGTTCGTACTAGGGTAACTGCTACACACTCACGTTTTCATTAGATTTTTTTCCTTTTTTAGATTTGAATGTTTCTTCTATCAAGGTAACTGGTTACCCATTCACATTTTTATATTAATTTTTCTTTCTTTCCAAATTTGGATGTTTCTATCAGGGTTACTAGTTACCCATTCAAGTTTTCATATCTATTTTTTTTTTCTTCTAGATTTAGATGTTCCAACTAGGGTAACCAATTACCCATTTATGTTCTCATCTGGGTAATGGCTACCAATTTACGTTTTAATATCTATTTTTTTTCTTCTAAATTTAGATGTTAATATCAGTGTTACTTTAATAAGAAAATGCTGAAATTTTTTTGATTTGAAGTTAAAAAAAACTAAAAAATAAAGTACAATAATAATAAAATGGTAATTTAATTATGTAATATTAAAATATATGTGAAAAAAGAAAAAATGAAGAAAAAAGAAAATGAAAGGAAAAACGAGTAAGTAGAAAAAAGAAGAAAAAGGAGGAAAAATAATAAAAATAGAATAGAAAGAAAAAAAAGGAAGAAAGAAAATTGAATATATATATTTATATATAACAAATGATTAAAGAAAAAAATGAAATAAACAAAGAAGGAAAGAAAACTAAATTAATAAAAAAATGATGAAAGAAAATAAAAGATGAAGGAAAAAAAGAAGGGAAAGAAAAATAAATGGAAAGAAAAAAGCTATGTACGGAAAAAAAAAGTGAAGAAAGAAAATAGAAAAGTAGAAAAAAAAAATTAAATTACTTTCAAAATTAAAAAGTCAGAAAGTTAAATGTCAATATTATTGTAAATCGACCTAAAAAATATATAAGTACGAAACAAACACAAAAATAAAATAAAAAATGTTTTACAGTTGGTAACTTTTAAGAATTTTCGGCAATGGCCATTGGAGATGCGAATCATACTTAATAATAACAATAATAGTATTGCGACAAAAAAATATTATTATTATTGTTGGCTGTGTTTTTAGCCAACAATGTGAGAACGTCAAAAACGATGAACCTTCAAGAGAAGTTAAACGACACAGACAGTTTAATCAATAAAAGTAAATAACACAAGAGATTTTATAGTGGTTCAGCCTCGATCAGTCGGTAATAGCCTAATCCACTTAGAGATTTTATTACTTTATCTACACTCAAGATCAGATGAACCAGTGTCAACTGAGTTTCTTCAGTGTAAATAGGAATACAAAAAGGGTTCTCTCTCAAGAAAAACACACTTTCTCTCTCTAGACCTCAGACCAAATCTCCAATTGCCAAAAGTCCTTTTCTGATCCCATTAACCTTCTATTTATAGGCTTGGGATCCTAAACTGATATCCCTCTAGAATCGGGATATTCTTTTATTTATATTATACTTAAATTACACAAAATATTCAAAATACAACAGATTTCTCAATTTGAGTGAGGAATGAGAGATTCCCGCGGTGCCCAGACCGATTCTTGCTGAAGCCGTTTCTGGGAATTTGACGTAGTCTGGTCCATTTGTTTGATGAATATCGTCTTCTGGTCGAACATATGCATGCTGGACACCTGCATACGGACCATACCCCTTACTCTCCTCGGACCAAGATCCGAGCACATGCATTGGGGCTCCTCGGACTAGGCTCCGAGCCACTCCTTCCTTGGCCCTCCTCGGACTAAGGTCCGAGCCACACTTCTTGTGGCCTCTCCTCGGACTAGGCTCCGAGCCAATCACCTGGCTTCTCCTCGGACTAGGGTCCGAGCCAACCACTTGCATGAGACTTCTCCTCGGATCATGGTCCGACCCAATGACTTGTGGCCTCTCCTCGGACTTGGGTCCGAGCCAATGACTTGGCTTCTCCTTGGACTAGAGTCCGAGCCAACTATTTGAGGCATCTCCTCGGATTAAGGTCCGAGCCAACCATATGGGGCATCTCCTCGGACTAGAGTCCGAGCTAAGCACTTGGGATGCCATCCTTGGACCAGGGTCCGAGCCAAGCACTTGGGGCTCCTCGGACTAGGGTTCGAGCCAAACACTTGGGCTCCTCGGACTAGGGTCCGAGCCAAGCACACCTCAGCCCAAGTATTCCCCTCGGGTGCATTTGGCTTGGTTATGACATCTCTCAAGCAGTCCAAACTCTTCACTGATGCATTGGGCTACTGCTAAGCCAGATCACCCAACTAATCCATGCCACATGTCAATTTTATTGCCACATCATCATTTTCAAATTTTGGGATAACAATTATTATTATTATTATTATTATTGCTGACATTCATATTTACGAGAAAAGATTATCTATCTGTACATATAAAAGAGGTGATATAGCTGCTTTTGGTGGAAACAAAGACTTTATTTTCTTTTAGGTTTTTATTTTTTTATTTGTGAAGTTCCTATTATGGGTAGGATGAGGCTCTTTCTCACGTGCATATCATCTTAGAATTAGTTGTATATTCTGTTAGCTTAAGTTGATTAGTTAGACCAAATGGTTAATTAGTTAGAGTCCTAACTAACTTCAGCTTCATATATATATTGTGTTGTATTGTATTTCAGCTGTACTGCTGTTTTCGATTATTCAATAACAAACATTTTTCTCTGATATTGGTTCTACTCATATGGTATCAGAAGTTAATCGCTCCAGCATTGCTTCCATGGCCAGACCTACAACTCGTTCACAAGATGGTATTCATCCCACTGAGAACTCCCAATCTTAGCCGATCTTCGATGATCCTTCTGCTGCAAATCCTCATCCTCCATCGACGGCTCCACGGAGAACTCACACTACAAGACCGCCCAATCGCCCAAATATTGGCTTTGAAATTCCCAATCCAATAGGCTCTCCTGGCGATCTTCCTCCTGGTGATTCCATTCCACCACCGATTCATCTTCGACGTTTACAATCCTCAGTTGATCGACCTGCACATGAAGACTTATCCAGTCCCTTCTTCCTCAGCGCCGGAGATCACCCTGGGTTGATTTTGGTTTCTTCTGTTCTGACTGGAGCAAACTATCAATCATGGAAGCGAGCAATCACTATGGCCCTAGCTGCGAAAAACAAATCTGGTTGTATCGATGGTTCAATACCTCACCCAAATCCTGGTAATCCTCTTCTCAATTCTTGGATTCGTTGCAATAACATGGTGATGTCTTGGTTATTACACTCTGTTTCCCCTGAAATATCTCAGAGCATAATGTTCTTTGGTTTTGCCTCTGATATGTGGCATGATCTTGCTGAAAGATTCAATGAGGGGAATGGACCCAGAATTTTCCAATTACAAAATCAAATCACAAGTCTGCAACAAGGTGATCAATCTGTCACCTCCTATTTTACCAGACTAAAATCTTTATGGGATGAACTCAAAGATTTCCAACCCAACACTACTTGCACCTGTGGTGCAATGAAAGCTCTTCTTGATTACTACAATCAAAACCAGGTCCTCCAGTTCTTGACAGGTCTGAATGAATCATATTCATCTGTACGAGCTCAAATTCTTCTCAATGAACCAATTCTGACCCTATCCAGAGTGTTTTCCATGATTGTTCAAGAAGAATGCCAAAGAACTCTTGGTTCTTCTAATCTTTCTTCAATGGCCTCTTCCATTCGTCCTCCTTCTTCGAACAATTCATCCCGAGCAAAGAAGCCTCGACCCTCTTGCTCCAACTGTGGCAAACCAGGTCATTTGGTGGACCAATGCTTCTTCATTCACGGCTTTCCTCCTCGTTATGGAGACAAGAAGAAACAAGACAAAGGAAAAGCTGCTACTAATCAAGCTTCCACTAGCACCTTTCCTGATGAAACTCCAGGCACACTAGTTCGTACTGACCTTTCCACTCAGTGCCAACAGCTCATTTCTCTACTCAGCCAACAACTAACTCAAGCAGCCCCTAAGCCTGAACCTGTTGTTCCACCCGCTGCTACAAACATGGCTGGTAATAAGTTCTTTTCTCTTTCATGGATAATTGACAGTGGTGCCACTCACCACATCTGTTACAGTGAATCTTGTTTTTCTTTTTTTTTTCTAACATTTCATTTCCAAAGCAAGTTATTTTACCTAATGGCACCAAAATGCCAGTTCATAAAATTGGTTCTGTCAAAATCAATTCATCTATCATTTTACACAATGTACTTTATGTCCCCGATTTCAAGATCAACCTATTCTCTATCAATGAATATCTCAATAACACCTCTAACTTGATCTTGTTTCAATCTGCAACATGTCTTATTCAGGATCCTTCGAAGAATGTGGTGATTGGGATAGCTAAAAAACAAGGGAAACTTTATGTTTTGCATCAAGAGATTCCTCCCCTTGTTAATTCCAGTCAATCTCATTTTCATTTTCATCATAACAATGTAGACCATTGGCATAAACGTCTTGGTCACCCATCTATGTACATTTCTAATACATTCAATAAAAAGATTGATTCTTCTTATCAACCTAATCACCATTGTTCTGTATGTCACTTAACAAAACAAAAGAAACTACTTTTTGTTTCTAACAACAATTTCACTGAAGCAATTTTCGATTTGATCCACATAGATATATGGGGACCTTTTCACATAACTAGCATAGAAGGGTATAAATATTTCCTCACAATAGTTGATGACAAATCAAGGTTTACTTGGACATATATGCTCAAAACAAAATCTGAAGCACAAACTGTCCTACCTTCTTTTTTCAATATGATTTGCACTCAATTTTCAACTCCAATAAAATTTGTCCATTCAGACAATGCTAAGGAGCTGAACATGCAATCTTTTTTTGCCTCAAAAGGCATCATTCATTATCACTCTTGTGTGGAAAGACCACAACAGAATTCAGTGGTAGAAAGGAAACACCAGCACATTCTAAATGTTTCCAGGGCTCTCTGTTTCCAATCTCATATACCCCTAGCTTATTGGTCATATATCATTCAGACCAGTACATACTTAATCAACCGAATTCCATCAACCCTGTTAAAAGGCTTAACTTCATACGAAATACTTTATAGCAAACCTCCTGTCTATGATCATTTAAGATGTTTTGGGTGCTTAGCTTATGGCTCTACTCTAGATTCTCATAGACATAAATTTTCACCAAGAATTCATGCCTCTATTTTTATTGGATACCCCCCTGGTATGAAGGCATACACTATACTTGACCTTCAAACTAATCAAATTTATCATTCAAGAGATGTAATTTTTCATGAGACCATTTTTCCCTTTTTGTCTCAATCATCTCAGGAAGAAATTGATCATTGTTTCAATCCTTCCATCCTACCAATTAACATAAACATACAAGCTGTCACACCAGCTGCTATACCTGTTAACAACTCCAAACCAGCTGCAACATCAGTTTCCAAACCAGCTGCAATATCAGTTTCCAAACCAGCTGCAACATCAGTTAACAAACCAGCTGCAATATTAGTTAGCAAACCAGCTGCAATATCAATTTCCAAACCAGCTGCAACATGAGGAAGTATACATGAAAATACCCCCTGGTTACAATGCTCCACCCAACTCAGTTTGCAAACTAACCAAGAGCATCTATGGCCTCAAACAGGCCTCTAGACAATGGTATGACAAATTACGTTCCACACTTATTCATGATGGTTTTCATCAATCCGCATCATACCATTCTCTTTTCATAAAGAGAACAAACTTCCTTTTTTTGGCTGTACTCGTATATGTAGACGACTTCATTGTTGCTAGCAACAATAACTCTACCATTACTCTATTCAAACAAGCCTTAAACTCCAAATTCAAACTAAAAGACATTGGTTCCCTTTGTTTTTTTTCTAGGCCTTGAAATCGGCAGAACCAAGAAAGGAATTTCAATTTCCCAACGACCCTTTATACTTCAGCTACTAAAAGAAACAGGGTACCTAGGAGCAAAACTAGCTTCAACTCCCATGGAACCCAATCTAAAACTTAGCAAAGATAAAGGAGATCCAATTCAAGACCATACTATTTACAGAAGCTTGATTGGGAAACTCATTTACCTTACAATAACAAGACCAGATATATCATATGCTGTTAATCACCTAAGCAAATTTTTGACTTGTCCTCGAGTACCTAACCTACAAGCTACACAGCGTATTCTACAATATCTTAAAAGTACTCCTGGTCAGGGCCTTTTTTTCCCATCAGATACGTCTCCCAACCTTTCAGCATATGCTGAAACAAGTCTATCTACGACCAATGTTCAAGTATCTTTTTTTGCAGATGCTGATTGGGGAAGTTGTCAAGACACTAGACGCTCAATTTCCGAGTATTGTATCTTCCTAGGCTCTTCTCTTGTCTCGTGGAAATAAAAAAAACAACAAATAGTTTCCCGTTCATCAGCAAAGGCTGAATACCGAGCCATGGCAAATGCAACATCTGAAGTCACTTGGGTCCTTGCTCTCTTAAAGGATTTTGGCATCTCTCACAATCATCCAGCTTACCTTTATTGTGACAACACAGCAACAATCCACATTAGTGAGAATCTTGTCTATCATGAACGCACCGAACACGTTGAAATAGACTGCCGCTTCATCCGAGAGAAGGTTCAACAAGGATCCTTAAAACTCATCCATGTTTCGTCTCAAACACAATTTAGTTGATATATTTACTAAAGCTTTATTCCCTACCCCTTTTTCTACAATTGTATCCAAGATGGGCGTTTTTAACTTGTACACTCCATCTTGAGGGGGCTCTTAGAATTAGTTGTATATTCTGTTAGCTTAAGTTGATTAGTTAGACCAAATGGTTAATTAGTTAGAGTCCTAACTAACTTCTGCTTCATATATATATTGCTTTGTATTGTATTTCAGGTGTACTGATGTTTTCGATTATTCAATAACAAACATTTTTCTCTGATATTGGTTCTACTCATATATCACGTATCATACATACTAAAGAAAATGTGAAAAAAAGAAGTTCTAACCATCATTTTAAGTAAGACATATTATGAGTATGTATGATCCAGCAGCAAGAAACTTCTAACAGAACAAGAATTTGTCTCAAACAAATAACAACAACGATTAAAAGAAAAGCTACTACGACTAAATGCAAGTAAGTCATGCAAACGACAAAAGATAAAATAACAACCACATAAATGACAACTACTTTTTCTTTTTCTCTTAAAAAAAAATAAACAAACTAAATAGATATCATTCCCTGTTTGTTTTGTGATCCCTCCTGTGCAGATTCAACACGTTTCTTCAAGGCTTGGTTTCTCAAAGCCACGACCTTCCCGCAAGCAGGCCTGGCAGTGATATTAGCCAACCATGCACTGACACGTGGCCTAGACTCGAACAGCATCTTAACACTCGTGTCCATACTCCGCCGTAGGTAGGTGGTGAAGATCAGCCAACGTATACAGATCGCCGCCCAAGTATTTGGACTTGGTCAACCTCTTCTCGTACACATCAAGGACTTGGACCAGCTTACCCTCGTTTTCGTCGACCGCAGCCTGGTCCATTTCTTGTCCCAGTAATCTGGGCTTCACCGACATCTCCCAGCTTAGAATAAGAGGAAATTACATTTTATATGAGATTTTTAATAAAGTGTGCAAAAATATGGCTTTTTTTAAAAAAAGTTAATTTATGGTTTTTTTTTAAGAATTTTCACTTTTATGGGTTTATTTTCCCATATTTTTGTATAAAAGTTGGTTTATACCATAGTTTTACTTTTAATCAAATTTGGAAGAGTATGTTTGTAATTTAATTATTATTTTTTTAGGTTATTTTTTTTATATTATTAATTTTATATTAAATTTTTCTTTGGTTGTTTTGCAAATTCTTTTTTTGTAATATTAATTGTTTTTAAAATTATTATTTATTTATTATAAACATGTTTTTTTAAGATTGTACATTTTTTTTTTTCAAATTCTGGGTAGGGTAACCAGTTACTTGATTGATCTTAAAAAAAAATTCTAGAGGTAGGTTAAATAACATGCACCAGGAGGGGTAACCAATTATCCTGAGATGAGTAACTTTCTGCCATAAGAGGGGTAACTAGTTACCTAAGAGGGGTGACGAGTTACTCATATTAAATAGGGAAAGAAACATCAAATTTGAAGGAAAAAATGGAAGAAAACTTCATTAAAAAAAGGAAGAAGTAACTATGATTTTAGTAACATAAATAACTAGTTACCATAAAGAAACCATAAATATACACACACCAGAACGTGAAAGTAACCAGTTACCATCAGAAATATACACACAAAGAATGTGAAGGTAACCAGTTACCCATTCACGTTTTCATATTTTTATTAGTTTTCTTTCCAAATTTTGGTATTCCTATAAGTGTTATAGTAAAAAGAAAATGCTGAAAAAATTGATTTGAATTTTTTTTTATATATAGTGGAAAAAACTATAAAAAAAAATTACAATAATAAAAGATAATAAATAAAAAAATAGTAGAATAATTATGTAATGTTAAAATATATGTGTGAAAAAAAGAAATAGAATGAGAAAAGAATAAGTAAAAAAATGAAAAAAAAAATAAAAGAAATGATGAATGAAAAAAAAATAGATGAATAAATAAGAATAAAAAGAAGAAGAGGAAAAATAATGGAAAAATGAAAAGAAAAAAATATATGAATGAAAAAATTGGTAGAAAAAATTGGAAGAAGAAAAAAAAAGAAAAAAAAAGCTCATATGTGTGAAAAACAAAAAAAAAATGGAAGGAGAAAATAATAAATACAAAAATGAAGAAAAAACTGAAAAAATATGAAAAAAAAATAGATAAATGAATAAAAAAAAAAGAAGAAGAAGAATGGAAAGAAAAAAAGATGAAGGAAAAAGTTGATAGAAAAAAAAAAGAAAAAGAAAAAAATGGAAGAAAAAACAAGTAAGGAAAAAAAATAAAAAATAATAAAAAAATGATGGAAAAAAAAATTATCTTCAAAATCAAAGAAAACATAACTATGATAAAAAAATGTGACATTTCCATATTTTAGTTAGCTACTAATTGTGTTTCTCATACTTTAATTTTTTCTTTAATAAATTTCCCATACAAATTAAGAAAAGTATAACTCCCATATTTTTGCACATTGATGGTATAAAAGTCATATTTTTAAAAAATTCCCTTAGAATAATGCCTGCTGGGTCAAAACAATTACCCTCAACCTCAGCCCAAACAGACTCGACGGCCTGCATCTTTGGTTCCTTGAATACTAAATCCGTTCCCCTGTTGATGTACTCTTGAGCAATGTATCTTGTTATTGCTCTCGATTCTGCATAAAAAATTTCATGTCAAATATATATATATTTCTTTGAGAGCTCTGATTGTGAATCAAACTTTGTAAAAAAAGAGGAGAAATCGAGAGTGAAATTTAAAAACATAACCGTATAGCTTTAGATCTCCGTCCTCAAAAGCAGGAACTTGACCAAAAGGCTGTATAACATAAATTGATTACTAGGAGAAATTAGCTAGATAATAATAATAATAATAATAATAATAGTATTTTGGGAAAAACGCTGAGTCTCGGTTTGTTCTCTTCCATGGCGAAGAAGAAGCTGATACGTAAGCCTGAGATTCGAGTAGAAGCGCAAGATACTCTGCTGATTTAGGACGAGAAGACTCCTTGTTGTTCCGTTACCAAGGGTTTGGTGATTGAAGGCCCTGCGTCTGTTGCATTGAATGAAGAGGATGAGGTTCGAGATGAGGGTTTGAATCTCAATTTCGAAGAGAACCGATTGGAAGGGGATAATGGATCTCAAGGAATTGATATTACGGGAGCTGGGAGACCTACTTCGATTTCCAATTCGGCTTCCTAGGCGGATAAGGTGGAGGAAGGGGATTTTCAGGCTTCAGCTCACCGTCAATGGCAGCAGTTTACGGCAAGTAAGATCTCCTTTTCTGACTAGAAACTCGAATTCACAGAACCATTATGTAGGGATGGACGGAAATATGCAAGGGTAGATGCTGAAGAGGTCAAAATTCAATCAGCAAATTGGAGTTCGGCAGTAATCTGTATGGTTCTTGGTGCTAATCCCCCAATTGATGTTTTTGAAGGGTTCATTAAAAGGGTTTGGGGTCATCTAGGGATTGCTCAGATAGCTAGAATGACAATGGGACTCACCATCGTCAAATTTAATGATGATGCGACGAGGGATCATGTTCTAGAAAATGGTATACTCCAATTTGATAGGAAACATGTTATCATTCGCCCATGGACTGCGGATCTTAGTGCTGTTCACCTTGTTCGTTCAGTTCCTCTATGGATTCGTTTACATGATTTAGGGCTTCAGTATTGGGGAAGTAAATGTCGTAGTGCTCTTGTGAGTATGATTGGTAAACCGATAATGGTTGACAAATTTACTAGGGAGCGCTCAAGAGTTCAATTTGCTAGAGTTCTTGTGGAAATGGAAGTTATTGATAATACCCCTAGAAGCATTCAATTTCTTAATGAGCATGGTCAAATCATGGAACAGGGGGTGGAATATGAATGGCTGCCTATTAAGTGCAAGAGTTGCTCTGGTTTTGGTCATTCAATGATGGATTGTCGTAAAGAACTGAAAACTCAATGGGTCAAAAAGGATACTATGGCAAAAGAAGAGGTGAAGGACAGGAGGAGTAAAGAAAATACAGAACCAGAATCTATAGAGCCTACGGTCTTGATTAGTACAGAAGAGGGAGGGGTTCAGGTCATCACAACTGAGGGTTCTCAGACTAAAACTTTGGCTAAAGCTGTTGAAGATAAGGGTTCTCAGGATAGCCAACGTTGGCTCACTCCCAAACAAGTAGCTACTCATTCTAAACAAGGTCAGGTTGCAGATGTTAATGCTAAGCTTTCAGGGCCAAGGAAAAAGAAGTTGAATAAATTCGAGGTGCTTCAAGAGCAAGTGAATGGTAACAAAGTAGGTAATTCCGTCTCTATCTCCTCTAATAGATAATTGCAATATATTGAGCTGGAACTTGAGAGGTCTAAACAATTCTAACAAGTATAACTCAGTTATAGATCTTTGTAGTAGGAATAAAATAGGATCTTTGTAGTAGGAATAAAATAGGAGTTGGTGGTTTCTTAGAGACTAAAATGAAGGGGAATAAAATTATAGAATTCATGGAGCATAAACTTCCAAACTAGGAGTTTTATACTAGTTCGATCACTGAAGGCAGAATTTTGATAGTTTGGAGGAAGATTTTTGTAAGGGTTTCGATTCTTGAGGAGTCTAATCAATTTGTTCATTGCATGGTCAAGATGGCTGGTCAGAAGCAAGATTTTTATGTTACTTTTGTCTATGGTCTTAATTCGATAGATGGTAGGAGGAGTTTATGGGAAGGGTTACAAAGGTTATCTTTCTTGGATAAAGCGTGGATCATCTTAGGGGACTTCAATGCTCCTTTCTCTGGTATGGACAGATCTGGAGGGAAACTTATTTCAGCTTTGGAGTTGGTTGATTCTCTTCATTGGATTGAGGATACCATGTTGAGTCTCTTAAGAGTTTAGGTCCCTATTTCACTTGGACTAATAACCAAGATGGATCAGCTAGAATCTATTCTAAAATTGACCATGTTTTCATGAATGAGAATTGGCTTGATTTCTTTCCTCATTCCCCTGCTGTTTTTAGATGGGAAATTGTTTCAGATCATTGCTCTTGTGTTGTTAACATCCTGCCTATGGAGAAGTTGGATTTGAAACTGTTCCGATTGTACAATTGTTGGACAGAGCATATTGACTTCAATGAGGTGGTTATGCACAGGTGGAGGATTCCTATAAAGGCTACTGGTTTAAGGGCAATCTACTTAAAAACTTTGAGGCTGAAGCATCGATTAAAAAGGTTTAACAGAGAAAATATTGGTGACATTGGGTTGAACTATCACAAGGCTAAGGAGAATTACCAAGAAGCTCAACTTCAAGCTCAATCTCACCCTCATGAATATAGTTTTCAGGAAGATGTGAAGGTAGCTACTGCAGCTTTTTCGGTTCAGGAGAAAATGTATCACAGTTTCTTAACTCAAAGAAGTATAATAACTTGGCTGAGGCAGGGAGATATGAACACTTCTTTTTTTCATGCTTATTTGACGAAACGTAGAGCTGAAATGGTATTGTTTCCTATATCACGGATCAAGGTAATTTAGTAGATAATTTTCCTGAAGTTGTTTCTCACTTTGTTGAGCATTTCAGAGGCTATTTGGGGAGCCCAAGTTCTGCTACTGGCAGGATAAATTTGCAGTGTATAGAGATGGGATCCAAGCTCTCAGTTGATCAACAACTGCTGCTTTTAAAACCTTTTTCTTGTAAGGAAATCCGTGATGCATTATTTGGTATTCCTATAACAAAATCCCTGGGACCTGATGGTTTTGGTACGAGCTTTTTCAAGGCTATCTGGGAGGATATAGGGGATGAAGTTTGCTCAGCCATCAGTCAATGCTTTGACACAGGGAGCTTCCCTTCTGAGCTTCATGAAACTACCTTGTCGTTGGTCCCCAAGGTGGCTAATCCATCCCGAGCTATAGACTACAGACCTATAGCTTGTTGCTCTACATTGTACAAATGTATTGCCAAGCTTTTATGTTCGAGATTGGCTTTAGTTCTTCCTGTGCTCATTCAGCTGAACCAGGGAGCCTTTATTAGGGGTCGTTCTATAGCTCATAATATCATGATTTTTCAGGACCTTATCAAAAACTATGGGATGACCTCTACTTCACCTAGATGTGCAATCAAGATTGATCTAAGTAAGGCTTATGACACAATAGATTGGCAGTTTCTAGAGGAACTATTAAGGGCTCTTTGTTTTCCTATGAAATTTATAGGATGGATTATGGTCTGTTTGCGGAATACTTCCTACTCTTTGCTCATGAATGGTAGAGTTCAAGGCAAATTTAAAGGCAAGAAGGGGCTACGGCAAGGAGATCCTATGTCTCCTCTTTTGTTTGTGCTTATAATGGAGTATTTGACAAGGAGCCTTCAATTAGCTGCTCTTAACTCTACCTTCAGATATCACCCTATGTGCAAAAGCCTAAAGCTCCTAAACCTTTGCTTTACGGATGATTTGATCTTATTTTGTAAAGGTACTCATTCAGCTGTTAGCATTCTTAAGGAGGTTCTTGTGGAATTTAGTGCTGCTACTGGGCTCTCTATAAATTCTACAAAATCTCATATATTTTTTGGAGGTGTCACTGCCACAGAGAGAATACATATTGCTTAAGAGATTCAACTCCCTGAAGGTTCCTTTCCACTTAAGTACCTTGGGGTGCCTATGAGACCAACTAAATGGAGACATGAAGACTGTGAAATTATTCTTCAGAAAATCAGATTGAGACTTCAGTCTTGGACTAGCAGGCATCTTTCCTTTGCTGGCCGAATGCAACTCATTCACTCAGTTCTTTTCGGGCTTCGTAATTACTAGATGAGTATCTTTGATTTACCTCAGAGTATCGTTAAGGAGATTGAGAAACTGTGTCGTAGCTTTCTTTGGGGTAATTCTGGGCATAGAAGTAAGCTGCATCTTGCTTCTTGGCAGAAGGTTTGCCTTCCTAAAGCCTATGGAGGTCTCGGTTTTAGAGATGGAGCCAGCTGGAATAGAACTATATTAGCTAAGTATATTTGGGCTATCTCTGAAAAGCCTAAAGTTGTATGGGTAAAATGGATCAACGCAACTTATCTGAAAGGTTTTAACTTTTGGAATTACACCCTGAAGTCTGATTGTAGGTGGTATTGAAGGAAGCTATGCCATTTAAAGGAAAAATATAGTCATGCTGCGATTCTTGCTGCTGGTTATCTTGGGAGATTTCAGCCTTCAAAGCTTTACAATAGCTCTTTACATCAGCAACGGGTGGACTATTATCATGCAGTCTGGTGTAAGCTTACCCTTCCTAAGCACAGGTTTTTACTTTGGCAGGTGGTTAATGCTCAGCTTCCAACCAGGGATAACTTAACCCGGTTACATATTCAGGTGACAAACCTGTTTTGCCCTGTCTGTGGGAGTCACCTTGAGAGTCACCCTCACCTCTTCTTTGAATGCTGCCTCTCTAAGCAGATTCTTAATCTTATCTTTGACTGGTTAGGATTCAAAGCTTGGCCCAATGACTTCAGAGGCTGGGGTGTCTGGCTGGCTAGAGATCGGCATGGAGCAATGGCTTCAATCATGAACATGGTAGTGGCTGCTGTTATTTACAGCATATGGCGGAACAGAAATAGATTTTGATGATTATTCTTTGACAGCTGCTAGCCTAGCTAAGGAAGTAATGAACATAGTTAAATACAGACTATACTTAGTTAATAATAGGAAGATTTCTGTACAAGAGCAAATGTATATAAGGAAACTTCAATGTAATTAAGAGAGTGGCTGTGCTGGTTTTTTAGCTGGCTGTTCTGAGTGTTTGTTCTTGAGTGTATGGTTCTCAAGTTGTATTGACTGTTTTGTTTAATAAAATTCAATTTTCTTCTTGATAAAAAAAAAAAATAATAGTAGAATTGGTGCCAAAGTGTTCATACTAACATTGAGAGAAACGAAGGGTTCCCTTTTATGTTCGCCAGTACTAAAGTTAAAGGGAACAAGTTCGAAATCAAGATCCTTTTCATAAAGACAAGCCATGACTCGCATCGTGGCTATTGAGTAGGCTGTTCCGATGACTTTAACGCCGACCACTATGGTTATTAGTTGTATTAGTTTTAATTATAAAAGGAGAAAAAATTAATTAAAACTGTTGTGTTTGGTTTGATGGATCTTCCAAATGGGTGTGTTTATTATAATGTTCAACGGGGGGATTACGTATTTGATGAGTGAAGATTTTATTTTTTTTCCGATAAAAAACTTCATCAGTCAAAACTGGAAGAGTTGAAGAAAATGTAGTATATAACTGAATATGAATATTATAAGAGTATTTTATGACTTAATCAGCCATATTTCTGTTGATGAATACTCTCTCCAACTACAATATATAAGTGAAATAGAACTAACATCCTTAACTTTTTATGCATTGGTTTGGTGAATGTGGACTAGGATTAGAGTCGAACAATTGTATACCAAAATCTTTAAATTTTGTTACGTTTTTTTTTTTCTAAAGAAGCAAGTTAATTCTGGGAAGGATGTAAAAAATAGTAGAAGTCTTACATTTTTAAAAATACTCCAAATTTCTACATTGTAAAACATGAAAATTGTAATTATTTTGTAAAAGAATATATATATTTTAAAAAAAAGTGAAATTAAATAGGAAATTTCATGTTATATGCATGATAACTTAGTAAAATTTATTAATATGCCAACATATGTTATTATCTCAAATATATGACAATTTCAAATTTTTTGACAAAAATACCCCTAACATTCAAACACTCATTTTCTCTCTCAATCTGAACTCTCTCTATCTCTAACATCTTTCATTCTCTCACTCTCTCTATCATTCTAATATTGTAGATCTTGAAAAAAATACAAAAATTAAAAAAAAAAAGTCATCTGAAACTGACATTTGAGTGACAAAATAATGAACCACCAAAATTTTCGTTTAGTTTCAGTGTAGAACATCGAAATTGCATCGAAAAAGCATCATTTTGTTCAAAAATCAAATTTTCATGATTGTATCGCAACAATATCAAAACACCATCCATTTTGCATTGAAAAAATATCGTTTTGGTAAAAAAAAAGTTTTCATGATTGTATCACAAGTGCATCGAAACATCATCGATTTTGCATCGAAATTCCATCGAACCACCTTAAAAAATTATTTAAATTGCATCAAAACGATGCCTTTTTGGTGCAAAATCGATGCAATTTTGATGCTCTTGCGATGCAATCATGAAACTTGATTTTTGGCAAAAACAATATTTTTTTCGATACAATGTCGAGGCAATTTTGATGCAGAATCGATGGTGTTTCAATGCTGTTGCGATGCAATTATGAAAATTTAATTTTTGGCCTAAACGATGTTTTTTCGATGCAATTTTGATGAAAAATTGATGGTGTTTCGATGCTCTTGTGATGCAATCATGAAAACTTGTTGTTTGGCCAAAATGATGCTTTTTTGATGCAAAATCGATGGTGTTTCGATGTTGTTGCGATGCAATCATGAAAATTTGATTTTTGGCCAAAACGATGCTTTTTCGATGGTGTTTCGATGTAATTTCGATGCAAAATCAATAGTATTTCGATGTTCTTGCGATGCAATCATGAAAACTTGTTTTTTTTGGGCAAAATGATGATGTTTTTATGCAAAATCAATGGTGTTTCGATATTATTGCAATGCAATCATGAAAACTTGATTTTTTTTGGCCAAAACGATGTTGTTTCGATGATTTGCATTGAAATTTGACGAAAACTTTGAAGGTTCATATTTTTTCACTCAAATGTCTGTTTCAGATGATTATTTTTTTTAATTTTGCTATTTTTTTTAGATCTACAAAACTAGAATGAAATAGAGAGTGAGAGAATGAGAGATGTTAGAGAGAGAGAGAGTTTGAATTGAGAGAGAAAATGAGTATTTAAATTTAGGGGTATTTTTTTCTAAAAAATTAAAATTGTCATATATTTGGGATAGTAACTTATGTTAGCATATTATAAAAATTCACTAAGTTATCATCCATATAACATGAAATTTCCCAATTAAATTTATATGGTGGTGCCTGTGATAGTATGAGGAAGTAAGGAGAAAAAGCTTTAGCTATACAATTGATTTTTTGTCATATAATCGTGGAGCACTTATCAATATATATGATTCGCGAAGAGCTATAATTAATTTTAATTTCATTATTTTCCTTGATGATAGTAGGGAGCAACACATCACTTGTCTTGTCTCACAGTGAAAATAGATTTGTAAATCTTGATATTGTTAGAAATAATATAATGGAGAAGAACAAAATATATATATATTAATATATTTAATTAAAAAATAAAAATACAAAAAATACAGTATAAAGAATAAACCAAAGCTGAGGCACACAAAACGTGTTTTCCTTAAAGCTGATTTTGTCCCTCTACCTGAATGGTGCTAGAGGATTCGTGAGCAACCACTTCCTAGGATACAACAACCATCAAGCAGGACGAAAGCACCATAGTGTCTACTTAGGCGAACTCGAAACAAACATTTCATCTATCACCAGAAAATACTACAGAGACTGAAGAGAGAAAAAGACTAAGTGTCTGATACTCTGTATCTATGCCTCCTAGAATTAGAGGAGAAGCCTCCTTTTATAAGCTTCATGGAGAGTTGAAAATGTGTGAGAATCAAGTGCATTAATGCCCAAATATCCAACAAATCTGGAATCTTAATTTATGAAAATCAATCAAAGTTATTATGGTAATATTTGCAGTTACCCAAAGTGATTTTCTGAAAATCAATAATAATTAATCACACTTATTCTGGTGATATGAGTTGTTACTCAAAGTGATTTTCTTACAATCAATCAGAGTTAATCACATAATATTCTGATATCTCAATTTTGACCAAAGTGATATGCCAAAATCAATCAGAATAAATCACAAAATATTCAGATAATCTCATCTTTAATCAATTTGATTTACTGAATCATTATCATTTTATGCATCAATTTCTCATTCACTCAATTTTTTTCCAACAATCCCCCACATGAATGAAATTGATTAACATTAAGAAACAATGACTCGACACGACTCGATGCCACAAGGTGATAGAGTTCTCTGATTGATACCTGCGCAGGATAGGTGTGTTAGCCTTTTAACCTTCCCTTATGAGAATATATTGACTTTACTAACTGATCAGTGGACGTGATGTCTTTGAACTGTTCTGTCGTTTGTGTAAACGATGATATATCTCACATAGATATCTTTCTGGCATAGTTTCAGTTCTCTTGGTTGTGTTCATTTTGGCTGTGAACATCTGCTTAGTTCTGTGACAGGTTTTAGAGAATTGAGCCCCCACAATTCTCCTTCTAAGAGGCTCCACTTCTTTCTCACATAGGTGACCTCTTATCTAAGAGCAATCCCGCATTACTCTACTTCGACTTCCGATGCGTAAGGGTCATTAAAAGCTTGAGCTTAATGATAACTCTACAAAATAGAGGTATTTTACCATTTTTTATGTGCTAATTGTCGCTTAATTCTTGAGTTTTTAATTGATTTATTAAGTTTTAAAGTGATTTTGAATTTATTGGGTTTATTTTGATTTTATATATTTTTGTGTGTTTTTATAGTTATTTTGTTGTAAAATGTTATAGTTAATTATTTGAATTATTGTTGTTTAGTTTGAGGTAAAAAAATGTTGTATTATTGAAATTAAATGTTAAATATAAATTAAGTTATAATTAATATTTTCAAAGAATTAAATTAATTTATTTTATAGTTGAAAATATTTTATTATGGTTTATTTTATATTTATTTTGTAGGGAATTTATGGCACTTTTGCTCTTGAAAAGAAGCTAAAAAAGAGAAGGAAAATAGTTTAGAATTTATTAATTTTGGTTTAAAATAGTTTTCTTTTCGATTTTAGACAACTCATTTGGGTTCGATCTCGTGCTAACACGAACACTATATTTTATATACGATTCGTGTGCTTGCGAGTATAAATCTTTAAAACATACCTGCTTTGGGTCCATCAAGTTTTTGACGCCGTTGCCGGGGAGTTGCAAGAAAGAAGAAATAAAATTTATCTCAAGGTTAGTAAATTCTTCTACTAGTTATTTTAATTTTTGCACTTAAAAGAAAAAGAAAAAAAAACTATATATACAAAAATATAAAAAAATATATATTTATATTTATATAAAAACTAAAAAAAAAAAAGATAAAAAGAAAATTTTGGACGGTTCTACCACCCATAAAAAATATATACTTATATTTCTATATTTATTGTTTTTTTTAGGTGATGGCACTTGTGCCTCCTAATTTTGATGTAATTTATCTTGTTGTTATTTTTTTTTTTTAATTTTTACAAGTTACTAGTTTATGGCAATTTTGCCTCCTAGTCTACTATCTTATATTTTAGTTGATGGTACTTGTGCCTCCTAATTTTTACCTTATTTTAGTTATGGTTGAAGGTATGCTATGCCTCCCTACTCTTGCCTAAATTTGGATAGTCTTATTTAATTTTGCCTTATTTTTCTTTATCCTCTATCATATTATTGTGAAAAAAAATATACTTGAAAAGAAAACTTGAAAAAAAAGAAAAAAAAAACTTAAATCTTGTCCTAGCTCTTGTTTTCATTTTTTAATATTGTTTATGTTATCTTAATTTTATTTATTTTATTTTTGTGTTTAGTACTCTTTTTAATTTATGTTTTAATTGATTTTTTTTAAAATATATATATATCTCTTGAAATAGATTATTTTAATTATAGTTGGAATTCTGAGTACAACTATTATGAGCAATCAAATTTTAATTATGGAGAAACTAATAATATGTATGATATGCATGAATCATTTGATATCTCATTTGCCCCCACCTATAATCCAAATTTTTCATGGAGTCATACCCAATCTCAAATGATTCAAGGGCATGAATTCAACATGCCTAATCCAAGTCATGCCCAATCCGACCTATCATATCTCATTCAACAAGAAACGAGCCCATCTTTAGAGGATACCCTACAACAGTTCATGCAATCAACCTACCAAATCTTACTAGTCCAAACTCAATCGATCTCAAAAATTGAAACAATAGTAGGACAACTTGCAACTGTTATAGAGTCGGAAAAATAAGTTTACCCCAACCAACCCATTCCCAATCCAAATAGTCAAATTGAAAATGAAAAGGAGAATGAAGTTGTTGAAAAACTTGTAATATGCACCCAACCCCCTAATAAAACCAAAGAGTTGGATGAAATAATTTTCGAGGCTCATGAGGAAAATGAAAAATATATAATTATATCTCAAGAGCCCATAAATGAACAAATTTGTATATTTACTCAAAATGAAAATGAGTCTAATATAGATATGCAATTTTCTTATTTTATTGATATTCCATTAAAATTGCATATTTCTAATTTTCTTGTAGGTGTGATGTTATCAATTATTATTTATGGCATTTGCATCAAAATCATAACTCACCCTACTAATGAAATTTTATACCATCGATTGGGTGTAGGTTGAAAAAAAATTATAGTCGAGCTAAAGACTATAAACTAAAGCGCTTTGTGGGAGGCAACCCATACTTTAATGTTTCATTTTATATTTCACTTGTTGTGTGTGTGTGTGTTTTGTTTCATGTTTTTCCAAAAGCTTGAAGGAAACTTCTTGCCCAAAAAGAAAAGAAGAGAAGAAAACGAAAGAGCAAAATCAAGGAGTATTCATCAAAGGGAGTATTTCTTAATTTTTTCAATTTTATTAAACATTGAGGACAATGTTTCATTTAAGTTTGGGGGTAGTGTGTATGTGTTTTTCGTAGTGTTTATGTGTTTTTCTTTTTGTTTATGCATGTTTTTCATTTGTTGTAAAATTAAAAAAAAAAAAAAATCTTTATTTGTTTTTATGTGATTTTCATTTATTATATAATGTTAAAAAAATTATTTTCTTTGTTTTGTTTGAAAAAAAAAATTGGTGATTTTCATTTTCTAATGATAAGAATTATGATTGAAATTGTTCTTAGTTCTTAAAAAAATATAAATAATTATTAAGCTTTACTTTTAATTTTTAAGTTAGTTTTGTTTAAATATATATTTGTCATAATATGTCACTTTTCTATTCAATTCGAATTTGTGATATTTGGATATAGTTTATTTAAACATTAAGTTCTTTAAATCTCTAAAAAAAAAATTTGAAAAATCCTAGAATTTGCTTGATTATCTCTTGAGGTTTAATTTATTTTTGTTTGCATAGGCTTGTCTAAATTTTCACATGAAGATTTGATGATAGATTTGTTTTTGCATGTTAAATATCTATTTTGAAAATAATTTGAACTTTTCAAATTAATTACATAAGCTTTACTTTTATTTGTGATTTTCTTTTAACTATTTCCATTATGTATTTTTTGAGTTAAACATTTGACATCACCAATTAAAAAAAAGTGTGTATGTTTTCAATTTTTCTTTTGCTCGAAGACTAGCAAAATATTAAGTTTGGGGGTGTGATAACTCTACAAAATAGAGTTATTTTACCACTTTTATGTGCTAATTGTTGCTTAATTCTTGAGTTTTTAATTGATTTATTAAGTTTTAAAGTAATTTTGAATTTATTGGGTTTATTTTGATTTTATATATTTTTGTGTGTTTTTATAGTTATTTTGTTGTAAAATGTTATATTTAATTATTTGAATTATTGTTGTTTAGTTTGAGGTAAAAAAATATTGTATTATTGAAATTAAATGTTAAATATAAATTAAGTTATAATTAATTTTTTCAAAGAATTAAATTGATTTATTTTATAGTTAAGAATATTTTATTATGATTTATTTTATATTTATTTTGTAGGGAATTTAAGGCACTTTTTCTCTTGAAAAGAAGCTAAAAAAGAGAAGGAAAATGTGGCATTTTTGAGAAGCAAGACCAAATTCACCCAAGGCCCACTCCAGCCCATTCGGCCATCACACTACCTCCTCCAGCCAATTCATTCATTTGAGGGAAATTTGCTTATATACTCCATCAGCCACGTTCAAACTCCCTGGCGTCAGAAACATCCCACCGAAGCACCAGCTCCCAAGGCCCAACACCCCAGGCACAATGCCAGCCCTTCTCTTCCAGCCTAGGCCTGCCACCTAGCTGCTTTTTCTCTCATGGAGCCCAACAAATACACTTTTGTACCCTTGTCCCCTTTGCCAAAAATACCAATTTTTTACCCAAACTTTTCTACACATTTTACCCCAAAACATCATCATTACATCCTATAATTTACCCATATTTTCCATATTATTATTAATTTAATCAATTTAATTAATTTAAAATGATTATTTTAATATACTCATTTTGGCTATAAATAGGGAGTTTTGAAGACCATTTAGGGGTGTCAATTTTAGGGAGAGTTACCATACCGAAAATTCTACACATTTCAAAACATCTCTATTCTCTTCATCTTCTTCTTCTTTTTGGTTATTTTCTATGTATTTTTAGAGGAAAAATTTGGGGGTTCATCCTCCAAATTTTCCTATTTATGTTTGTAATTTTTAGTTTGTATTTGCTATTCTAGTTATGTGTTTCTAATCTTTTTAAGATTATTAAAGTAATAATGAAACAATATGTAACTAGATAGTATTTATTTTGTATGTTGATTTCTCATTTTGTGCAACAAAGTTTATGGAATTTTCTTCTTCAAATATCTTCTTTCATCTTAAATATCATGTATTTCGGATTGTTAGCACATATTTACACTTTTTTCTTCATTAGTGCAACAAAACATAATATTCTTTGTGTAAGATGTGTCATTAAATTGTACACATTCATGTTTAGAACAAAAATATTATGTTTTTCCTTATAAATAATTTTCATTGATTTATTTGTTATTTCATTAGATTGATTTACATTAAATGCTTTGAAATTATAATTTAGAATAGTGAAGAAAAATCTTATCTTTTGTTATCCAAAAAATTGGCATTGATGACGTGGCAACTGATCCTGGACACGTGGCTGACACCTGGAAGAGCTCTGCTAGTGTATCGACCAGAAGACGTATTAGAAGTAATAAGCATCCCAGTCTTACCTGCGACCAGTCTGGTCGATGGTTCCGCATACAATGTAATATTACTATAATGATCTTTGTAGATCCCGAATTTAACTCACACAATCTCCTGAGTATCCGATTATTTAGGAGAGAATATCGGCAACAAAATCATGTAATCCCCCTTGAGCCTATAAATAGAAAAAGATAGCTCAAGGGAGAGACTTTTGGCTTTTGAATTATTTGAGACTAGAATAATTCTCCTTGGAATATTGTATTGTTCTTCAGAGGTTAGTGAAACTCATTGAACCCTTGTTCTTTGATCACTCCTTTGATTCTTATATCAATAGCAGTCTAAGTGGACGTAGGTCATTACCAGATTCTGGGGCCGAACCACTATAAAATATCGTGTTCTTATTACTTTTTGTCATTTGATTCTTGTCAACACATTCATTCACATCAAGCATATTCTGACTCCGTGTCAGTTGACCAAAATCTGGGTCAACATTCTGGTGCTTTCATTGAGAGCTTGATTTATCATTGTTGAGAAAATCAATGGCGAAAACTGCAAGGAAAACTGGACAGGCGGCCGCCGCGGCACCGTCAAACCCGCCACCTCCTCCTCCTCCTGCAAGCGTGGCTGAGGATGAGCCACATTTAGATTTTGAGGAGGAATAAATGGATGATGCGACGCTGAAGAGTACTCTGGGAGCGCTGCAGGAAGAGCTGGCTAATCTGAAAGCCAGTCAAGAGACAGCTGCCGAAGTTATGGCACGACAGCAGCAGGAGATTGAACGGCAGCGCGCGGAGTTAAGCGAAAGGCAGGTGGAGATGGACCGCCGCCAGATCGAAGCCATGGCAGCCCTCGAGGCAGCCTTGCAACTGGCTAGGAATCAGGCCGCACTTGTTTCGCAGCCTGACCAACCTGTCAATGGGCCACCCCAGAGGGGTCCAAATCCTAGCCCACCAATCCAACCCTTGAGTTCACAAAGGCCCGAGCAGCCTCAGGTGCCCCATGACGATGTCCCGATGGACCCTGAGGCACAGCCTCCATCCTAGGCTGGTCGCAGTAATCCCCCGCAACAGAGGCAGAATAGGGCCGAGCATCAGCCTCGTAGTCCTAGATGCCGTAGGGGCGATGATCCATACCTACCGAACATAGATCAGTATCCCCCTGGTAACAGGAGGAACTCAGAGTTAGGCTCTGCGGTCTGGGGTCCCCCGCAGCATGATAATGCCCAGGGACACAACGACCAGCGCAGGCCGCCCTCTAACGTTCGGGACGTTTCGGCCAGGGATGGAAATCGAGGGAACAGTCGATCCCACCATAGCCAATCAAGGTTCAGAGATGGCCATGGATATAATGAGGCCGACTCAGGCAAGGGAAACGCTGGCCGAAGGAATGAGGAAAAAGGTAAAGGCGGGAGCCAGGTACCTCAAGATGACCAACCCAATAGACGGGATGCTGGGGGGCAGCCCAAGAAAAATAATGTCTTCAACCGGCTTGGGGGTAGCGAGCAGCGGAGAAGAGACGAGGATTTGCGAGACGTACTCAACGATCGCCGCGAGCGGCATGGCAAGAACGTCCCCCCAGCAACAGAGGCCACAGCAATTCCTACCGCTGTACACGCCCAGATAGATGCCCTCAATCAAGCCGTGCAACAGCTGGTCAGGGGAAGGACATCTTATATCGACCACGATAGGAGGAAAGACACTCCTTTCGTACAGAGGATAGCTAATGCAAAAACTCCAAGCAAGTTCAAAATGCCTACACTTCCAAACTTTGACGGGTACGGAGACCCAGTGTCTCATGTCAATAAGTTTGAAATACAAATGGACATTCAGAAAGTGTCTGAAGACGCTCGGTGCAGGATCTTCCCTGCAACACTTTCTGAAGCCGCGCAGGAATGGTTTTTTAAGTTTCCGCCCGCAAGCATAGTTTCCTGGGAAATGTTCGTAAGGGAGTTTTACGGACAGTTCTATGCAGGTCGTGTGCATCCGACCGAAGCAAACCAGCTGGTTGAAATTCGCCAGCAGGATGGAGAATCAGTGAAGGACTACATTCAGCGCTTTATGCAAGCAGCAGCTGGAGAAAAAACGGTGGGAGACGAAGGCAAAATGATGGCCATAACCGCAGGGGTTAGGCGTCGCTCCCCTCTCTGGAAAAGCCTTCGAAAGGAAGGAGTAAGAACTACCCAGGAATTCCTAGACCGAGCTGATCGTTACATCAAGCTCGAAGATGCCATTGCCGACGATGGAAAGCCTTCTGGCAAGGATAAGAAAGCATCCGAGCCCGCCTAAGCCGCCAATGGGTCCAAACCTAACGGCAAAGGCAACGGCAACGACAATGACAAGAATGGTGGAAAACGACCGTATAACGAGCCTTCCACCTCCGACAATAAACGAGTGAAGGGTAACTGTTATGAACCTCGGTTCACTAACTACACTGCCCTCGTTGAGTCTCGGGGAGAGGTTTATCAGGCCACAAGCTCTAGTGTGCCTTATAAAAAACCTGGCCCCATTCGAAAGGATATTTCGAAGAGGGACACTACCAAGTTCTGTCATTACCATAACGACTACGGACATGACACCAACGAATGCAACCAGCTGAAAGACGAAATCGAGTTCCTTATTAGACAAGGACACTTGAGGAGATACGTACGGGCCTCGGGAAATTCCCAACGAGAAGCTCCGGGTAGCAACGAGCAGGCTCCCACGTGCCAACGCTCGCCACCCTTACAGCCTGCCCCTGTGACTGGCACACTCTTAACCATCTGTGGAGGCCCGCACCTCGCGGGAAATAGCAGAAAGGCCAGGGAACGATATGCTCGGACCTTGCGCCACGACCAGGACATCGAGATGATGATTGTGGAGGACCGCGCACCAAAAAAGGCTCGGTCAGACGAGGGCGAAATAACCTTCTCTGATGGCGATGCCCAACACGTCCGGTTCCCACATTCCGATCCATTGGTCGTGGATATCCAAATGGCCAACATGATGGTGAAGAGAGTGCTGGTCGATACAGGAATTTCAGTGAATATCCTGTATGAGTCTACACTGGAACGCATGAAACTGTCCGTTAAGGACTTGGAGCCTTGCAACCAAACGATATACGGCTTCTCTGGGGAAGGACTCGCCCCCGCAGGATTAATCAGACTACCAGTGACGACAGGTACAGCGCCTGTAACAAGGACATTACTCGCCACTTTTGTAGTGGTCGATTGTCCTTCGGCGTACAATGCCATCATTGGAAGGCCTATACTGGTTGATCTACGGGCCGTCATCTTTATGTGGCACTTAGCCATGAAGTTCCCAACGGATGCAGGAGTAGGACGCGTGCTGGGAAACCAGAGAGAAGCCAGGGAGTGCTACAACGCCTCAATAACGAAGGCGAAAAAAGGAACATCAAAGAGCATTGCCTCAGATAGGTTGCAGATGGCGGTTGATACACAAACCCAATCCGGTGATGAAGTCACCAAATAGGGTGTTGCCCAAAGGAGGATAGAGACTTAGATCCTCGCTTTGGGGATTTTGAAGAAAACGTTGGACCCGTCGAGGACCTGGAAGAGGTCCAACTCGAGGAAAAAGACCCGACCAGAGTCGTAAAGGTCGGGAAGAACCTAGAGCCCACCACGAAGCACGCACTGGTGGAATTTTTGCGGAAGAACCAGGAGGTTTTTGCCTGGTCGCACAAAGACATGGCTGGGATAGATCCTGCAGTTATCAGCCATGTCCAGAATATAAACAAGACTTTTCCACCCGTGCAACAAAAGAGAAGGTTGCTCGATAAGGATAGATCGCGAGCCTTAAAAGAAGAAGTTGAAAGATTAAAGGAGAATGGGTTCATCAGGGTGGCATTTTATCCATCGTGGGTCTCCAATCCAGTGCTGGTTCCCAAGCCTAACGGCAAATGGCGAACCTGCATGGATTTTATAGACCTCAATAAAGCCTGCCCAAAGGATTGCTTCCCACTCCCAAGAATCGACCAGCTGGTCGATGCAACTGCAGGGCACGAGATCCTCTCATTCATGGATGCATATTCGGGCTACAACCAGATTAGCATGCATCCCCCCGATGAGGATCACACCAGCTTTCGGACCGATACGGGCTTATACTGTTACAAAGTAATGCCCTTCGGACTGAAAAACGCAGGTGCGACTTACCAACAGCTAGTCAACCACATGTTTAAGGAGCTGATCGGAGTAAACATGGAGGTATACGTGGACGACATGCTGGTAAAGTCTAAAAAGGCAGAAGGGCATGTAAGGGATTTACAAGAGTGCTTTGATGTATTGAACAAATACCAAATGAAGTTAAATCCCCTGAAATGTTCCTTCGGAGTTGGATCAGGGAAGTTTTTGGGGTTCATTGTAAATTCAAGAGGAATCGAGGCCAACCCCGACAAGATAAAGGCCCTGATCGACATGAAATCGCCAGAAAGGATCAAAGATGTACAAAGTTTAACCGGGAGAATCGCAGCCCTAAGTAGATTTATTTCGAAGTCAACAGACAAGTGCATCCCTTTCTTCAATCTACTTAGGGGAAATAAGAAGTTTGAATGGACAGGAGACTGTGAGCAAGCATTCCAGCCCTTGAAAGCCCATATGGCACAACCTCCCATCTTATCAAAGCCAATCGAAGGAGAAACTTTGTTTATTTACCTGGCAATTACTGAAGTTGCTGCTAGCGCGGTGCTGGTGCGAAAAGACGAAGGCGTGCAGAAAGCAGTCTACTATGTTAGTAAGAGACTGATCGGGGCAGAATTGAGATATCCACCAATTGAAAGGTTAGCATATTGCTTAATCCTGGCCTCTAGGAAGCTACGCCCTTACTTGCAAGCCCATCCTATCACAGTTTTAACTGACCAGCCCTTGCGGCAAGTCCTCCAAAAACCAGAGGCAGTTGGGCGATTATTAAAATGGGCAGTCGAACTAGGGCAGTTTGATATAACCTATTCACCGCGAGCAACAGTAAAGGGACAAGTCTTGGCCGATCTTATTGCAGAATTCACCGAACTCCCAGACAGCGAACAGTGCGAACAGCCTAAAGCGCCTGAGCCTCAAGACAAAGCTCCTTCATGGAAGTTATTCCCGGATGGGTCGTCCAACCAATCCCACGCTGGAGCGGGAGTGTTATTGGTAACGCCGGAAGGGCATCGATTTCACTGCTCCATCAGGTTCGACTTCACCGCATCAAATAATGAAGCCGAATACGAAGCACTCCTCGCTGGATTGAGAATGGCGAAAGACATGAGCATAAAGTCGCTTGATATTTACAGTGATTCACAGTTGGTGGTGAATCAAGTTCTAGGAGAATATCAAGCGCGAGGCTTAAAAATGGTGGCCTACTTGAATAAAACAAAAGATCTGCTAGCCCAGTTCACGGAATACACCCTTCAGCAAATTCCGCGGGATCAAAATTCAAACGCAGACGCCTTAGCAAAACTTGCGAGTGCAAAAGATGCTGACACCTTGAACATTGCGCCAGTAGAAAGACTGAGTGAGCCAAGCATACAAGCGGTTGAGACCAATATGGAGATTCGAATGGAGGATACGTGGATGGCACCTTACTTGGAGTATCTGACGAACGGTGTGCTACCAGCCGATAGAAACAAAGCCAGAAATCTACAAAGGCGAGCCGCTAGATACATACTGGTCGATGGTATTAGGTACCGAAGAGGATATTCAATGCCACTACTCAGATGCGTTACTCCAGAAAAATCTAAGGAACTCATGAAAGAGGTGCATGAAGGCTTCTGCGGGGATCACGCTGGGGGGCAGAGTTTGGCAAAGAAGATTCTGAGGCAAGGCTACTTCTGGCCAACTATGAACGAGGATTCGATGGAGTTTGTAAGAAGATGCGATAAATGTCAAAGATTTTCCAAGATTCCACGAGCAGCTCCAAACGAATTGAAATAGATGCAAAGCCCGTGGCCTTTTGCGGTGTGGGGAATAGATTTGATTGGATCCCTACCTACGGGGAAAGGAGGAGTAAAGTACGCAGTCGTGGCAGTCGATTACTTCACTAAATGGACCGAAGCTGAACCACTCGCCACCATAACGACCAAGAAAGTTCTTGACTTTGTCATCAAGAACATTGTTTGCCGCTATGGTTTGCCCCGAAAGATAGTTTCAGACAACAGAACCCAATTTGACAGTGACTTATTCACTGACTTCTGCGAAAGGCATGGAATTATTAAAAGCTTTTCTTCAGTTGCGCATCCCCAAGAAAATGGGCAGGTCGAAGCCGTGAATAAAACTCTTAAAGATACCCTGAAAAAGAGGCTTGAAGATGCTAAAGGGGCATGGCCAGAGCAGCTACCTAAAGTCCTTTGGTCGTATAGAACATCTCACCGAACAGCGACAGGTCATACCCCATTTTCCTTGGCCTACGGATATGAAGCTATGTTACCTGTCGAGTTAGATCCCCCCTCACATCGACGCCTAACATACGACCAGGACCAGAACAGCCAACTAATGATGGAGTCCCTAGACTCAATTGACGAGATACGGGAGAAGGCCCAACTCCGAGTTGCTGCTTACCAGCAAAAAGTCGCCCGGTACTTTAACTCCAAAGTTAAAGAAAGAAAATTCAACGTCGGTGACTTGGTGCTACGATGAGTTTTCTTAAATACCCGCGACCCCACTGCTGGAGTACTCGGACCTAATTGGGAAGGACCTTACCAGATCGAAGAAGTCCTTCATCCGGGCACCTACAAACTTGCACGCCTAAACGGAGATCTCGTTCCACGTTATTGGAATGGAGAACTCCTGCGCAAGTATTATCAGTGAACAGTCCTTTTTAAAGGACTCGCTTGTATTAAATTTTACTTTTTACAAGTTTTGCAAAGAGGGTTAGCCACGTTGTATGGCTAATCGCTCGTATATGTAAGATTCTATTTTAGAATCACTCGTAAAGACATGTTTAATCCATTTTTAATACGAGATTATAAGGGACTGTGCGCAACCAGTCATTCTTGCCAACCTTTGTAAATTTATATTTACAAGTATTTGTTCATTACGTGTGTTGTTTTGCTGTATTACAAGTATTACTTTTTCACCCGAGCAGAAATGTTCGAACAGGCCATGGTCAAGGCAAGTGACCAAGGACCTAAAGCTCCTCGATCACTTGGGGGGCATATAAGGCATATCGATAGCAAAGCGTACCATGAGGTATGTAAACACATGAACAAAATGAGTGAAAGCATGCTAAGGTACTTAGAGTATTTTTCAAATTTTATATTTTGTTAAATCAAGCCAAAGTACTATGCTAAGTTCGGTCATACGGACAAATGTTATAATAAATGAAAATATTATAGCATCATGATGCAATCTTTTACATCGCAAGCATCATTGCTTGGATGCAACTGTTTAAATAAAAGGAAAAGTTTGCTGCCCATGCAGCAAACTCAAAAATGTTATTGTCTTTACATCACGACCCGTGGGTCGTGTAATCAAAAGAAAGAAAAAATAATAAAGCTCAAGAGGCATTGGGAGCAGGAGGGTCTTTATTAGCATTCTGATTGGTCGCGTCCTCAATGACTCCTTCTTCCTCTGCACCAGCAATGCTTGGGGAAGCAAGGATCCTTGCTCCGGCCTCCTCTTCAGCCAGTTGAGCAGTGCAGCGAGCCAGCTCAGCAGTCCTAACATCTTCTGAAAGATAGCTGAAGTCGGCGCCCTGATTGTGTTTCCAGAAGTTGTAAAAACACTGGAGCGTCATCTTCTTATACCTTTCCAGATTCTTGGAGTTGTCAAGCTTCAACTGCTCCACTTGGCTCTCAAGAGTGGTGATGGCCTCGTTTTTGGACTTGAGCTCCTCGCCCAGTCTCTTGCATTCTCGAAATTGGACTCGGCTGGACTCCTGGTACTCCTCCCTCTGCTTCCTTATAGCTGCCTTCGAAGCTTTAGCCTCCGATAGCTTTGTCACCGCGACATCCCTCTGCTGAACCATCGCCTCCAACTCCTTTGCATGCCTGGCCTCTGCAGCCGAAAGTTCCTCGGCCGCTTTCACCTGGTGCCTCTCGATAGCCTTTGCCCGAGCCTGTTCGATAGAGGCTTGGGCACGGGTACGAGTAGCAGTTGCAGATAGAAAAGCCTGTGAACAAAGGAAAAAGTTAGAACCTGTTGCAAAGAATAAAAGACTAAGGCCAAAAAGATAAAGAAGCACTTACGCTGGCTATTTCGTTCAGGGTCCTGTTCAGAATTTGGTCGACCCCCATACTCTCTGCCTCAACCATTGAATTTTTGATGCGGTCGTTCTTCAAGATGTGCGCAAGACGGTCTTTGGCTGCTCGTAAGGCATGGCTCAAGAGTTTGGCCCCAAGAGTTTCTTCCCGCTTGTTTTGTTCCTTGGTGGGCACAGCCGGAGGGTTTGACGGGGCAGGAGGAGTCTGCTTCTCAGCAGGAGCCGGAGGATGAGCAGAAGTTTTCCCAGTTGGCACGTCCTTGGGAGGGTCTTCTGTTCGACTCTTTTTGGCAGGTCCCTTGCTTGTTTCGCCGTTGTGTCTCCTTGACGACTTTCGCCGGAGCTGAGGAACTTCCTCTTCCTCCTCAGCCTGGTATAGGTCGAAGACGTTGGGAGTGGCCATATCTGCATACAGGTAGACACAAACAAAGGGTAAAGATAAAGGCAGATGAAGACTCTTTATCCAACAGAAAATAAGGTCACAAAGTTAATACCCGAGCTACAACTACTGGTTGCTATACTATTGACTCTATTAGTCACACACTCACTATCTGGCATGAAGAAGTCTGGCCCTAGATTTGGAGTATATGTAAAGTTGCCCTCCCCGTCAAACAAGTGACAGGGAATTGGCAAGCTATTTAAAAGCAAATTTACTGTACCATTTTCATCGGAGGATTCCCCCAAGTCCACAATTGGCTCTTTGGCCTTTTGTTTCCCCTTGCCTTGGGGAGCAGAAGGCCCTTCTACAGAAGGATTGCCCGTGGGTTCCCTGATTGTAACCCCTGTCGGCCTCCTTCGTGGAGGAGACGCAGGAGGTTGCTGCTCAGGAACCCCCTCGGCAGTGGCATCGGCTACCACGGGTCCTCTTGTTTCATGGCGAGGAGCCAGGAGGTCAAACAGCCTCAGGTTTTTATCACTAACTAGGGACTTGACGCTTTTTTCTGCATCTGTCATCCTGGCCAATGCATTGGACCTCAACACCATGTCTGGTGTTGGGGTCGGACGTAACCATGGGCCTGAAAAACAAAGTATACTTTAAGAAAGATGAAGGAAATTTCGATGATTGAAAAGTATCGACCAGTAAAACAGCACTTACCTCCTCGAGCGAAGGCCAGGTTGTTGCTGGTCAGGTCCGGCGTAAGGAAGTACTCCTTGCTGTACTGCCCCACGTTGGATATGTGCGTGGTGGCACTCAGGAACTTTCGGTTTGTCTCCTGGTGACAAAGATGGAAGAAGCCTGTCCCATACTGTTGCGGGTTGGACTTAAGGTCAAAGAGATAATTGACCTCATGGGGGGTAGGCTCTGGCCAATTTTTAAGTTTGTACAGGATATAGAGTGCGGCCAGCATTCTATATCCATTTGGAGTAATCTGGAAAGGGGCGACATTGAAATAATCGGCCACCCCTTGTTAAAAAGGATGTAGAGGGAGGCTAGCCCCCGCCTCTATGTGATACCGAGACCAAGCACTGTATACACCTCCAGGGAGGTTAGCCCTTTGGTCTGCAGAAGGAATTTTGAGGTTGACCCCTGTGAGAGGATAGTTCCTGAGATAGTTGGCAAGCATCCTGGGAGTCACAAGGCTGGTCGGGGAGATATACCACTCGACATCAGGCAGATTCTGATGGCGAGGGCGGGCTCTAGTTTGGATGTTAGGGTCAGGATCAGGATTGTTTCGGCCACTGGTCGAAGGAACCCTAGCCTGTGAATCAGGCTGGGCAGGATGGTTTGGACTATCGTCGGATTTAGGTCTTTTCTTGCCTACGGATTTGGAACGAGCCATTTGAGGAGGAGAAGGACGAGGTCTGGAGGAGGATCGAGAAAAAGGAATCTCGTGGATTCGGTCAGTCGGTTGTTCTTCGCCTTCGAGCAGCTCGGCGAGAAGGTCATCGTCGATGGGCTGTTCACCTCCCCACAAATCTGGCATCAAGGTCTGCAAACAGAAGAATGGGGAGGTGAGGATAGAGAATTTTTAAAGGCTTTTTAGAATGGCGCTGGTCGAGTATAAAAGTCAAGCTTTTATACAACAACATTCTAACAAAAAGCTAAATCCTTCTACACGAACAGTTTGAGAAACGGATCAAAGGATGAAAGTAAAAAGTTTTTCAAAAAAGCTTTTTCAACTCCCCTTATGGCGGGAAAAACCTATTTTCCAACTAGCCTAAAGATCGAATTTTTACTTCGATTTTACGTCCTAAAAGCATGATCCCGACTATTAAACTAACTCGTAACCTTTTTTGCCTACAAGACATTCTACTCACAAGCATCTCAAACCAGAAGCAGATGAACTCAAACAGTCAACATACAGAAGCATGCATTATGAAAATTTGAAGCATAAGGATTCAAAAACTTACCAAGAAAATGGTCGTGGAGATTGGAAAAGAGTCTTCGGAAATCAAGGAACTCTCGGACTGAGTCTTGAAAATGCAGAAGAACGGTCTCCGGAGAAGATTAAAGATTTTTAGGGTTTCTTGAGAAGGCAATGGCGTGCGTAAAAAGAAAAAGGGAAGTTTGGAGATGTTATATAAGTTTGTCTGTGGCATAAAAAAGGTGTAATCATCAGTTTCCCTTTTTCGAAGTATGGGGAAGCGGAATAGCCGTCGAATTATTACTGGGGAACCGAAAGGTCATGATTAGACAGGAGTAGGTTGCTTTTTCCAAGGACACACGAAGGGTTCTGACATGCATGGTGAGGTTACCGAAGGGTCGTTCGCTCAAAAGTTTATTTATTGCTCATAATAAATAAACTTGGGGGGCAAATGTTATCCAAAAAATTGGCATTGATGACGTGGCAACTGATCCCTGGACACGTGGCTGACACTTGGAAGAGCTCTGCTAGTGTATCGACCAGAAGACGTATTAGAAGCAGTAAGCAGCCCAGTCTTACCTGCGACCAGTCTGGTCGATGGTTCCGCATACAATGTAATATTACTATAAAGATCTTTGTAGATCCCGAATTTAACTCACACAATCTCCTGAGTATCCAATTATTTAGGAGAGAATATCGGCAACAAAATCATGTGATCCCCCTTGAGCCTATAAATAGAAAACGATAGCTCAAGGGAGGGACTTTTGGTTTTGAATTATTTGAGACTAGAATAATTCTCCTAGGAATATTGTATTGTTCTTCAGAGGTTAGTAAAACTCATTGAACCCTTGTTCTTTGATAACTCATTTGATTCTTATATCAATAACAGTCTAAGTGGACGTAGGTCATTACCAGATCCTGGGGCCGAACCACTATAAAATATCGTGTTCTTATTACTTTTTGTCATTCGATTCTTGTCAACACATTCATTCACATCAAGCATATTCTGACTCCGTGTCAGTTGACCAAAATCTGGGTCAACATCTTTTTAGAAGTAATTTGTGCTTAAAATTACAAATCTATTTAGAAAATGATAGTTGATTTATTTTAACTATCACTAAAATTTGGGAATCAATGTACTTTTAAATATTATTGAACTTATATTTTGTGGATTCTATTATCTTAATAATCTTTCTTTTGCTATCTTGATTTCTATTATTAATTTATGTTTATATATTGACTTTAATTTCTTAATTATTATCTTTTATTTTATTTTTATTGTTACAAAGTCTCATTAATCTTTGGAGCTAGGTTAGAATTTATTAATTTTGGTTTAAAATAGTTTTCTTTTCGATTTTAGACAACACCTTTGGGTTCGATCTCGTGCTTACACGAACACTATATTTCATATACGATTCGTGCGCTTGCAAGGATAAATTTTTAAAACATACCCGTTTTGGGTCCATCACTTAACCATTTTTACAACGGGCATCATTGTTTCACCATTGGAACGGGTAGGGGTAATCCCCCACAATGATCCTACTCGGTCTCAATAACTAGGTTGTCCTAATGAACCTCGATCTTGGGTTCTCTAGTCAACTAGGTTGGGTTTCCTTTATATCGACCTTAATTTCCTTTGGGCTTAAGTCTCATTCCTTCTGATGTTTTTTCAACTTGATCTCTGTTTAACCCTTTGGTTAGCGAATCCGCAATGTTATCTTTTGACTTCACATATTCAATTGAGATATCTCCCATTGAGATCAGTTGTCTAACGATATTATGGTGTCGATGTATGTGTCTAGACATACTGTTATACAAAAAAATTTGTGTCCGACCAATTGTTGCTTGGTTATCACAATATATGCATATTACAGGCACAAGTTTAGGCCGTTCTGGAATATCCTCCAAGAAATTACACAACCATTCTACTTCTTCACGACATTTATCCAGAGCTATAAAATCGGATTTCATCGTGGATCTAGTGATTACAATTTGTTTCGAGGATTTCCATGAAACAGCTGCGCCACCTAGAGTGAACACATATCCACTAGTACCTTTCGAACCTTGGATGTCAGATATCCAGCTTGTGTCAGTGTATCCTTCAAGAATAGTTGGTTCTCTAGTATGTTTCAATCCATAGTTACAAGTATACCGTAGGTACCTAAGTACTCTTGTAGTTGCCTTCCAGTGTTCAACATCTTGATTACTCGTGAATCGACTTAAAGTACTTACAGTGTAGGCAATATCTGGTCTTGTACAGCTCATCAAGTACATTAGACTACCTATCACTCTAGCATACTTTGCTTGAGAGAAACTGTCGCTTTTATTCTTGGACAAATGATGACTTATGTTAATTGGTGTTCTGGACACACCAGAATCATTTTTACCAAATTTGTCAAGAATCTTGTCCACATAGTGTGACTGACTCAAACTAAGTCCAATTGGTGTCCTTGTAATCTTTATTCCTAGAATTACATCAGCCAATCCCATGTCCTTTATGTCAAACCTTGAGTTCAACATATCTTTGGTAGATTTTACCATTCGTTGGTTGCTTCTGACAATGAGTATATCATCTACATACAAACAAGGAATAATATATCCATCCTTTGTATTTTTGATATAAACACATTTGTCACACTCATTGATTTTGAAGCCACTGGTCATCATGACACTGTCAAATTTTTCATGCCATTGTTTTGGAGCTCGCTTAAGTCCATATAAGGACTTTACCAATTTGCACACTTTCCTTTCTTTTCCTGAAGCTACAAAACCCTCGGGTTGGTCCATGTAGATTTATTCCTCAAGATCCCCATTTAGAAATGCACTTTTTACGTCCATTTGGTGGACTTTAAGGTTTCGCAATGCGGCAATTTCCAAAATCATCCTTATGGAATTTATTCTCGTCACAGGAGAATACGTGTCAAAGTAGTCACGACCTTCTTTTTGTTTGTAACCTTTTATTACAATTCTAGCCTTATACTTATCAATTGTTCTATCTATTTTCATTTTTCGTTTGAAAATTCACTTACACCCTAAAGGTTTACATTCGGGAGGGAGGTCAACTAGTTCCCAAGTGTGATTTTGCATGATGGAATCAATTTTGCTTCTTATGGATTCCTTCCATAAAGGACCCTCAGTAGAGCTCACAACTTCTTTATATGTTCGAGGTTCTGCCTTTACCATATAAGTTAGAAAATCTAGTCCAAAAGAATTTTCTATCCTTACCATTTTGCTTCGTCTTGGCTCTACTTGGACTTATTCACTCTCTTCTTCTATTTCTTGATCATGGATATTCTCATACATAGCCTCAAATGTTCGTTTAGAAAAGCTTGGTCCATCCCCATTAGGTTTACAAGGAAATGCATGTTCAAAGAACGATGCATTTTTGGATTCCATTATTGTATTCTTGTGGATGTCAATATTTTTAGACTCGTGTACAAGAAATCGATATGCGTTGCTATTTTGCGCATAGCCAATGAAAATATAATCAACTATTTTAGGACCTATTTTCATCTTCTTTGGCAATGGTGTAGATGCTGAAATCCACAATCAATTGAAGATGATCTTTTGCGGGCACCGACAACTTGTAGAACAAAGAAGAGAGTAACTGGGAAACCTTGGGACACCGGGATGGTGCCGACCGAAGGGACTCGACGGTCATGTCAGTAAGCTTGTTAACAATGCAATAATGAAAATGGAAAATGAATGGCTGAACTAAGTTACCCCCTATCTTGATTGCGAAAATAATTATGTAATTTCAGAGAGAAAGAGAGAATGTTGTAAGTGAGAAGAGTTGTGATGATTCAGATTGATCTGCCCCTCCCAGTGACTGAGAGTGGCTCTTATAGGCAGCTGTGGAAGAACGTTACTCATGACCCCTCCTTCTCCTTTGGAAGCACTCTTCTCCCACTTTATGAGGGAGATCGTTATCCACGTGGTCAGTTTGACTACCCACTTCTCAGTCCATTTGATGAGTGACGAGACTTAGTCTTGGGTGTGGGTCGGATCATTGAGTTCAATGTCGGGTCATGGTAAATGTTAATGTATGACTTGACCATATTGTTTTGGGCCTATTGAGCTTGGTCTTGTGATTGTACCATTAGGATAGTCAGATAGCCCAATTCGGTCTTATTTGAGCATTCTTTGTCAATAACGCATGTGTGTTGACATAAGACTTTGGGCCTGAGCCTAATTATTGCCTCTACAATTTTGTCCCTACTCTTTGAGTTGAGTTTATCTCGAGTTAAAGAGTATAAATTTTAGTGCTCAAATAATCTCTATAATTTCGATTTGTGAAAAGCCCAAATTTTGAAGTCCCATATTGAAATAAATTGATCGGCCGGTTGTTTTCTATGTTAAGTCAATGGACGTTCGACTGGCACAGTTAAATGCTCTGGCACTCTAAAACATGATTGTTGTATTATGTGGTGCATGTCCCATTTTGCGGGGCATGTTAGCATGTGTTAAAAGTGCGGACGATATTCTGTGTCATTTAAGTTTGTGTAGGCAAGCTTTGATTATGACCAGTCAAGCTTTTTAAGGAGCGGTTGAGATGAGAAACTTGGTCCAAGGGAATGGTGTCCCTTGCTTTCATAGTAACAGTCATGTTGAGAGCTCAAGTCATAATTAAATTTGATCATGAATTCTTAGATTTGAGCATTGAAGCGTGAATGGTGTCATCCTGTATTTCATTCTTTGGTCCTTGATAATATAGAGCACTCAAATCCATGTTTGAAAGCTGGAGTCGATCTTGAAATTTAATGAAATGAGTAATAGTTAAATTAATAAATAGTAAATTTTCAAAAATGTCATTGATGGAGTGCAAATCAATTTACCAAAACCGATGAAATAAATAGCAGTCAATTTGTGAACATATTGTATTAGTGCTCAATAAATATAATAAGTAGCACTCAGTTTATATAGTTCTAGAAGGAAGTAGTACTCAAAAAATGTTTTAGAGATAGTAACAGTCAATTAATGAAACAAGCATTCATTTGATGACTTGTGGTATAGCATTCTCTTGAGTGAGAATATAAGTTGCAACAGTCAATATGCAGGATTCATAGCAGTCATTTTTTGTCTCTTGGTGTTGCGTTCAAGCGAGTTGATAAATTGGAGCAGTCAACTTATGACTCATGGCGTAGGTATCAATCAAATAACTTCTAGCAATTATTTTAAAAAAGCAGATGAAATAAGTATCACTCAATTTAGAAAAATATCATTAGTGGAGTGCCAGGCAATGAAATAAATAGCAGTCAATTTGTGAACATATTGTAGTTCTCGATCAATATAATAAGTAGCATTCATTTTATATGGAAATTCTAGAAGGATGTAGCAGTCAATTTATAATTAATATTTGTACAAAAAGTAGTCAATTTGTAAAATTAGGTGTCCACTCAATATGAGATATCTATTCAATCAATATCACTCAAGAAATAGCTTTTCTGTAGATGATTATAATATTTCACACAATTATTTTTTTTCTATGGGCCATGACCCACTATCAACATATATATAATAATATTTATGATTATTATTATTATTATTAATATTTTCAAAAGGTCTAAAAGTAGCATTTATATCATTACATCAATACTTTGTACTCCAATAGAGAAAAACCCCAAAGGACCGTACGATAATATAATATACTCATATTATTTCAGACAGATACCCAAAGGATCAATGAGGCTTACCTCAAAATTTTTGGCGATTGGGCTCCTTCTTCAGTCGTTGCATGCACTAATCTAAACATGGCTTCTGAATTTGTTTCTCTCTTTGGCAATTTTCTGTAAGTCATGAGATGGGGTTGACTTTGATTTTGTATGCCCATTTCTGTTGAACTTTGTTGTTTTGAAAAACTTGTGTGTATTTATGTATATAGATATGTATATATACACATATTGGAGAATATTATTTCAGTTCACTAGGCATTTCCAGGAGCTATTTTATTTTTCTTATATTTGGGTCTCTCTTTCTAATTTGAAGGATTTGAAGCTTGAGCTCATTTTCATTGTATTGAGGTTAGTTCTCTCTGCAATTTTTTATTGTTGTTGATTGTTTGAATCATTGCGTTGATTTCTAGAATGCTTGAGGGTTTAGGGTTTATCCCAAAATTTGTTCTTTAAGCTTGGACAAGGCTTAGCTTTTTGATCCTGTTTGTGGGCCTAGCTCTTGAATATATTTGATTTTGATTAATTGGTAGCTTTGAGTGCTAGTGTTTATTTTTCATTTGATTATAAGTACTATCTTGAAGAAATTGACTACTGGTGCTACCCTACTTTTATTTGTAAAAATTGACTGCAGGTGCCATTTTATTGATTGCTGATGCTATCTTTCATTTGTAACAATTGAATGATGTTACTTTCACTTGTGAAAATTGATTGTTGATGTTTTCTTATTTTTGCTTAAAATTGACTGTGTGTGCTTTCTCATTTTCACTTGTAAAAATTGACTGTGGGTGCTCTCTCACTTTCGCTTGTAAAAATTGACTGTGGGTGCTCTCCCACTTTCACTTGTAAAAATTGACTGAGGGTGTTTAATAATTAGTTTTGAATTGAGTTCTTCTATCTGTGATGGTTGACCACGGAGGTTGACTGCTCTTTAACTTATATTAATTTGCTTAGGTTGACTGAAGCAAAATATGCCCAAGTCCAAGTATTGAACTGTCACTAATGGTGAATGTAGAGTTTTGAATTGATGATTCTAGACTTTGCTATAGAGCGGAGTTCTCATGCTATGAGATATATGGGCAATACAGTGGAGAACAATAAGAAGTCTTTGTCAAATTGTCTGATTGAGGGTGTTGAGAGTGATGGGATCCCAATGGGGGTTCCATTTGACCGAGTTACTCTTGTCAAAAATCCGGATTGTGAAAAAATAGATATGGGCGCAACACTTGTTGTTGGGAATGGAGAGGAGCCAGAGACAATAGGTTTCATGATTGGTCCATCAGGTGGTGAACATTATGAATGTCAGGTTTAGTGCTCCGGTTATCCTACTGGGTTCCTTAACATAAACCCTTAATGTACCTTGACAAGTAGAGATTTGCAAAACTGGAGATTTGCCTAAGATATACCTTCAAATGTGGAAATGAGATTGCCTAAATCTTATGAGATGACTGACTGGGATATGGGAGGTTGGGAGTGTCTTTATAAGGCAGCTTTTGATTGTGGATTTCGATTCCCTTTCACTCCTTTGGTGACTGAGATACATTGTCTCTATGAAATATCTCCTGGGCAACTTATGCCAAATAGTTGGAGACTGCTCCTAAGCCTTGAACGCCTCATTGAAAGGTTTAGTATTATAGTAGATCCCATAATTTTTAGGAAACCTTACTATGCTAAAGAGCACGATAAAGAGAAGGGTCGAGTACAATTCGTTTGTCGCTCTAGGAAAAAACCATTTGTAACCAGTTTGACTAAGGCTGATGATTCAGCCTGGAAGGAAGCATATTGCTTCTTTAGAGGTAGTGGTTTGTTTGAGCCGGGGGTTGAAATGAGTTTTCCATTCTTTTGGCGTATCTTGAGTGAGTGTTGAATTGAGTGCTTTTATTGGGACGACTATGTATGTTTTATTAATGTTGATGTATATTTTCTAGTGCAGATACAGATCTTGTTGCTCAACCTTACACAGACGAGCTCGTTGATCAAATTATTGAGGATATTGAATCTATAAAAGAGGAGCATTGTAATTTCAAAAAGTTTCTTCCCAAAGATTGTCGGCAAAAATCACAAGAAAGTAAAGACGAAGGTGTCTCTGAACTTCAATCCCTTGAACACATTCACATCCTTGTTCTAACTCGAGAACTTGAGAAGGTTGGAATTAATTTTACTGTTTTGACTCACTTGATCGAAGAGCAACGTATGTTTGCAGACAAGATGTCTAAAAAAAGAGTGATAAAAATACCATGTTGACGTGGTTTTTTGCCAACAGATAATTATACGAATAAATAGGATGGATTAGTACTGATTGATAAACCGTAATATGACAATGATATTAATTGAGAATGTGGAAACTAATTGCAAAGAAAAGATTGTCACTTCTTTTTTAGGTGGTTCGGAGGTTAAAATCCCCCTAGTCTACCAGTCGATATTATTGATCTCTCCTTACTATTTCTTACAAAGTGTTTTATTTACAAGAAGAAGCCAACCCCTTGCACTACCCAGGGTTTTGGTATTTATAGGAGATTGATCTCTGAGTAGGTATTGGGATCATCCCGTGATCAAATCATCCATCATGTCATTTATGTGACACTGATGATTAATTCCTAAACCTTACAGTGAAGTGTGGTCAAATCAATAGGTAAAGATGGGTAATGGGTCGCATGGCCCAAATCAGGTGTGGGACGTCTGAACACGCATGTTTATACTACGTATATGAGAATTCAGGAATAGAACAGACACGTGATGTCTGGTATATGCACGTTTATATTGCAAATCCTCCATTTCCAATTCTTTTTTTGAACGACAATTACATTGGCCAACCAGTCTTGATAATTGACCTCTCTAACTGATCTAATGTCGACGAGCTTTTGAATTTCTTCATTGATCACTTTGTTATGTTCCGGAGCAAACTTCCTGCTTTTCTGCTTGACTGGAGGGAAGTCGGGGTCTACGTGCAACTTATGCATAACAATGTTAGGGTCTATACATGTCATATATTTGTGAGACCAATCGAAGCAGTCGTGGTGTTTAATAAGAAATTCAATTAATCTGGCTTGTAGTTCTGGTGTGAGCTTGCCTCCGATTTGAACTTTGTGCTCTGAGAATTCCTTGCTAATGCTCACTTCATCAAGCTCCTCCATGTTAGGCTCATCTGGGGCAATCATTGTATTTGACTGTTGCAGTTGCTATAAGGTGGATTGTTTTTCTTTCAGAGTGCTCTGATAACAGTCTCGCGCTGTTTTTTGTGCCCCCGATATCTGCTTTGCTTCCCATGATGTTGGAAATTTGACCACTTGGTGGTATGTGGATGGCACAACTTTCATCTCATGGATCCATGGTCGGCCAAGGATGGCATTATATGAAGAAGGGTAGTCAACAACAATGAACTTGGTCTGGAGGTTTACTCCTTCTGCCCAAACATTGAGGTTGATCTCTTCAATTGAGTGCTTCTGCTCGCCACTGAACCTGATTAGGATTGTAGATTTTCAGATGATTGTTGACTCATCAACTTTCATGTCCCTGAGAGCATTGATAAATAAAATGTTAGCAGAACTTCCATTATCGATCAATACACGTTTAATGAAACAATTTGCAATATATAATGAAATGACTAAAGCATCAGGATGAGGGTGAAGCAAATCTGTGGCTTCATCGTTGACAAAGCTGATGGTTTGTTCAGTGACTGTCTCTGGCTTTCTAGGCTTTCCTTGGTTGTTGACTGGTTCACGTGCATGACGTTTAGCTGGTGAAGACGTAATACCACTAACTTATGATCCTCCTGAAATCACATTTACAATCCTTGCATTTTGAGGGGGTTCAGGTGGATTTTCTTGTCTTTTGTCTCCTTCTGCTATGGTTGCTTTGCCTTTATCAGAAAGAAAATCACGTAGTTGTCCTTGGCGAAGGAGTCCTGCAACTTCAAATTTGAGTGCTATACATTCAGATGTGGTGTGTCCGTGATCGCTATGAAATTCACACCATTTGGTCATATCCTTCAGAGCTTCTGGCTTTTGAATCGTTCCAGGCCACTTGGCTTTATTTCCCATGCCTTTCATCACAGCAACCACTTCAACATGGTCTATAGTCAGAGTATACTTCGGAATTGGTGCTTTGTCTTGGTAACTTCTAAACCTTTGGGATGATTGTCCTCTCTCTTGATAATCACGAGATCGTTGGGGTGGAGCTCTTCCACCACCTTGAAATGGTCTGGATTTGTTGGTTGGATAAGGTTCAACATGATAAGATGACTTGCGCTCTACTTGTTTCGGACCCCGACTCTCACAAGAATTTGAGTAGTTAGAGATCGATTGTCTGTTAGACTCGTCTTCCTCCCATTTGATTTGAGCCCATGCTTTGGCAAGAACATCCTCCATTTTCCTGCAAGGATATTTAGTTAGCTCTTTATAAAGGTCAGATTCTACCAGAAGGCCTTTTAGGAAGGCTATGACGGCTGTGTCCACATTGCAGGTCTTAATTGAAACCTTCTCAGCATTGAACATTGCTACATAATCTCTCAAAGATTCATCCTTTCTCTATCTAATTCTGTAGAGGTCATTTGATTTTTTCTCCAGTTTCCTGCTACTAGCAAACTGCTCTACAAAAACATCAGTCAATTGAGCAAAAGAAGCAATAAAATTATTAAGCAAGTTTGTATACCATTGAAGGGCTGGGCCAACCAGACTAGACCTAAACCCCTTACACATACATGCCTCACATAACTCGCGAGGTATAGCGGCAGTAAACATCCTCGCTTGTAGCTAGCTATGTGGTCATTAGGATCAATCGTTCCATCATACATTTTCATTAGTGGGAACACAAAATTCTTTGGCATTTCAACTAAGGCAATTGCATCTACAAAGGGTGAATCTGCAAAGCTGCTAGGTAGGCTCTTTTTAATGGGAGTTGGCACCCCTGGAATTCATTGGATCATGGCCTCCATGCTTTCTAGTTTTCGTGCAATTATTTTTTCAATCAACTCTTCTTGAGTAGGTGCAACATTCTTTCCTGCATTCACAGTAAAGGGTGTTAAATTAATAGTCATATTATTTGGTCAAGCAAGGGATTTTTGGCTTGATCCTCCTATTGGGGTTGTGTCAAGTGATTGCATTGGAACTATTGGAACTTGGAATCTTCCTCGACTAGCATCTGGTGTTGTCATTGAAGAAGTCAATGACTCAAGTTGGGCCTTCAGCGCAGCATTCTCCTCCTTGAACGATGCATTTTCTCGTTCCATTGCTTGAGTGCGCTCCATGTTCTTTTACATTTGAGCTGTAAGAGCGACGAGTTGGTCACGGACGTTGGGCTGCTCCACATTGATCTCTCCTTCCTCCATCTGCTCTAACATTGCTCTAGCATTGGTTGACTGAACGGTAAGAGTCGAAACACTTTGCACAATTGCAACTTGTCAGGGCCCCATGGTGGGCGCCAAATTGTAGATGCTAAAATCCACAATCAATTAAAGATGATCGTATGCGGGCACCGATAACCTGTAGAACAAATAAGAGAGTAACTGGGAAACCTTGGGACACCGGGATGGTGCCGACCGAAGGGACTCCAATGGTCAAGTCAGTAAGCTTGTTAACAGTGCAATAATGAAAAAGAAATGAGTGATTGAACTAAGTTACCACCTATCTTGATTGTGAAAATAAGTATGTAATTTCAGAGAGAAAGGGTGAGTGAGTTGTAAGTGAGAAGAGTTGTGATGATTCAGATTGATCTGCCCCTCCCAGTGACTGAGAGCGGCTCTTATAGGCAGCTGTGGAAGAATGTTATTCATGACCCCTCCTTCTCCTTTGGAAGCACTCTTCTCCCACTTTATGAGGGAGATCGTTATCCACGTGGTCAGTATGACCACCCACTTCTCAGTCCGTTGGATGAGTGACGAGACTTAGTCTCGGGTGTGGGTCGGATCAATGAGTTCAATATCGGTTCTTGGGTAATGTTAATGTATGACTTGACCATATTGTTTTGGGCCTATTGAGCTTGGTCTTGTGATTGTACCATTAGGATAGTCAGATAGCCCAATCCGGTCTTATTTGAGCATTCTTTGTCAAAAATGTATGTGTGCTGACATATGACATTGGATTGAGGAAAATAAGGTGTTGTGACATCGTGAATAATTCCGTGTTGTGCACATAATTCGCCAAAAGGTTGTACGTATTCACCACCGTGATCACTTCTTATCATCTTAATTTTCTTATTAAGTTGATTTTCAACCTCTTGCTTATAGAGAGTAAATTTCTCTATAGCTTCATCCTTGCTTTTTAGCAAGTATACATAACAATAGTTCATACTATCATCAATGAAAGTAATAAAGTACTTGTTACCTTCTCTTGTTTTAGGAAACTTTAAATCACAAATGTCAATGTGAATTAAATCAAGGGGTTCGGTGTTTCTTTCAACCATTTGGAACGATGACCTAGTTAGTTTTGTCTCTTCACAAGTTTCACACTGATGTTTGGAATCAATATTAAACATGGGTATGTGATTCAAGCTAATCAGTCTACGCAAAGTATCATAATTAACATGACCTAGTCTACTATGCCATAAATTTGAAGACTCAAGCAAGTAAACGGAAGAAGTAGTAGCATTATTATTATTAGCAGTCTTTGGCTTAATAGCCATTACATTCATCTTCCACATTCCCTCTTTTACACAACCCTTCCCAATAGGAACACCAACTTTAGTTAGTACAATTTTTTGGGACTCAAAAACCATCTTGAACCAATGTACGCTCAGCAGCATTCCAGAGATCAGATTCCTGCGAATGTATGGTGCATACAACACATTCCGCAACTCTACACTCTTTCCAGACATCATCTTCAAGTACACAATACCTTGTCCCTTTATATCAGAGGTTGCCGAGTTGCCCATGTAGATCTTATCCACATTTTCCACCGAAGTAAGGTCGGAGAAGGCAAACTTATTCGCACAGACATGACAAGTAGCTCCAGTATCGAGCCACCATTCCTTTGGATTGCATCCACCAGGTTTATTTAAGAGACCACAACACATAGGTCTAGGTCAACAACCTCTTGGGACATGGCTTCCACAACATTGGCCTCACTACCTTTCTTTTTCAACAGTCTACAGTCTGACGATTTATGTCCCATCTTTTTCTAGTTAAAGCACTTCCCTTGGAATTTTGGCTTCTTTGAAACTCCACCTTTTGGTCCTAGTTTGGACCCTACCTTGGAGCCTTTCTCATGCTCCACCATATTAGCATTGGCAACATTGGGATTTGAGGATTGCTTCTCAGCACTTTTGTTATCTTCTTCAATGCGAATTCTGCGAATGAGATCTTCAACACTCATTTCCTTTCGCTTGTGCTTCAGATAATTTTTGAAGTCTAGCCATGCAGGGGGTAGCTTCTCTATAATAGCTACTACTTGGAAAGACTCACTCAAGACAATCCATTTAGCATGTAATCCATGGATAATCAACTGAAGATCTTGCACTTGGCTTATCACATTTTTGGAATCCACCATCTTGAAGTTCAAGAATTGGCCAATTAAGAATTTCTTGGCTCCAACATCTTTGGCTTTGTACTTGTGGTCCAAAATATCCCACAATTCTTTAGCCGTTTTCTTCACACTATACACACTATACAACGGATCAGACAAGCCATTCATAATATAATTCTGATAAGGGAATTCAGTGTGCTTCCATGCCTCAATTGCATGTTGAGTTTGCACATCTACTTCGTCCTCTCCAATAGTAGGAGGATCCTCTTTCAAGAATCTCACAAGACTCAATGTTGTTAAGTACAATAGCATTTTCTACTGCCAGGTCTTAAAATTCACACCAGTGATTTTTTCTGGTTTCTCATTATGACTCACAGGAACCATTGGAACCGAAACTTGCACAGGCTGGTCCCTTGAGTACTGGTTCTTTGTGGCTGAAGCCAAAGCTCGGGGAGATCCACTAGTGCTTTCAGTAGGAATAACATCCATGTTTTCAGCCATATCTGAATGGAGAAAAATTGCACTTTTAACAATTATGTTTTAAGATCAAAATTTAAAACTAGCAATCATATCATACTTGAATGGTGAGTACTCACATGTGGAAAGCAAAACAACAATTTATACATGAGGTATATAAAAATATATATATTAATTTTCATGCATGTAAATAAATATAAATATATATTTTATTGTCATATTAATCTTATCCATAAATATAAATATTTATATCGCTATTTAAAAAGGAACATAAAATTAAATGTGAAACTTTAATATATATATATATAAAAGTACAAATATAAAAGTCACTAAAAAGAAACCATAATATATTGGACATATATAGTATAGAATTAGTGCACTATGTATAGAAGTTAATAAAATATATACACTGTTGACCACGATTTTGGCCAACTACGAGTAGACGCAAAAACCTACAATAAACCTTGAATAGAAGATAAATGACACAAGTAATTTTATAGTGGTTCAGCCCCAATTTGTTGGTAATAGCTTAATCCACTTAGAGTTGTGATATATGTATTCTACACTTAAGATCAGATGAACCCGAGTCAACTGAGTTTCTTAAGTATAAGTAGAAAAATACAGAGTTTCTCTCTCTAGAGAATACAAACTTTCTCTCTCTAAGCTCTCTAAGAAAATGCCCCAAGAATACCCCAAGTAACAGTCCCAAAGTCTCAAGATTAGAGAGTTTCCCCAGTCTCCAAATGATCCCCCCTAAATAATGCCATGAGCCATTTATTTATAGGCTCATGGATCGTACATGAGAAATATCCCATTTTGACGGGGTCATTGGTTGTTTCAACCAACTTTAATTAATAAAATACAAATAAATTCAAATTACAACAATATAGCTATTATTCCGAGATATTTTAGAAATTCTCGTGGTAGTTGCGAATGATTCGGGTTGAAGTTGTTACTGAGGCTTTACTAAAGAGTCACTAGACGGTAACTTCTGAGACTCTGATCCGTTGACCGAAGAAATCCATCCTCGAAGTGACTGGTTGGCCAAAACAACTCACCGGTTGGCCAAAGCACACCACCGGTCGGGCATGGCAAATCACACAACTAGTCGGGCATGGCACACCACCTGTCGGGCATGGAAAATTACACCATTGGTCGGGCATGGCACACCACCGGTCGGGCATGGAAAATCACACCACTGGTCAGGCATGGCACACCACCGGTCGAGCATGGCACACCACCGGTCGACTAAACTTATTCCTAACCAGTAATATTACAACTCCTCAGGTCAATTCTCAACCTTTTCTCCTCTTTAAATAACACATTTATTGACTATTAATGTGTCATTTATTAACCGATTGCCACGTCATTGAACGGAATTTTGGGGATAACATTTGCCCCCCAAGTTTATTATATGATTTTCTCATATGATAAACTTTTCTTCTAACTCCTTGCAAGGATCCGCAGTAAATTTAATAATTATTGTGTCTTAAAATTCCAAAAATAACCTTCTATATTCTCCCGACTTTTCAAGTAAACCAACTATTGAACTTATCAGTCCATGAAAACGGTAGTTATCAGTTTCCCATCTTCCATCGCACTTTCGGGTTCATGGGTTTGTAACTTTGTAGTTTTTTTGAAACTTTTTGAAACCCTTAAAGTTCCCTTCTTGATCTTATTTGCACAGTCCAAGATCAAGGAAATATGTTTATGCGTCATGATCCTTACCCTTTAGCCCATCAAATCCGTGGCCTTGGCCATTCCTAGCCGATCGGACAACCTGGATGCATCCCCTTGCTCCTAGGACACCACTCCTCGGGCATGCTATCCTCTTAGACATAACAACTCCTTGAACGCCCAGCCCAGCAGCTCCTCGGGTGCACGGCTATTCGAACACGCTGCTCCTTGGACGCACCAGCTCCTCGGACGCCTAGCCCAACAACTCCTCGGATGCACGACTATTTGAACACACTGCTCCTCGAACGCACCAGCTCCTCGGATACCCAGCCCAACAACTCCTCATATGCATGGCTATGCTGCTCCTTGGATGCCCAGCCAGCAACTCCTCGGATGCACAGCTACACTGCTCCTCGGATGCCCAGCCAGCAACTCCTCAGATACACTTCCATCTCCTCGGACACCACTCTTTCTTGGACATGCCCCAGCTCCTAGTGATTGCTCCCATATGCTCGGGACATGCAAGCTCTTCGGACAGCAGCCCCTCGGCATGCTCAGCTCCTCGACACACGAATCCTTGGACAACAACCTCGCGATGTCCTCCTCCAGCCGCTTAGACACGGAGCTCCTCGGATGGCCAGCTATTCGGAAACCCAACCTAGCAGGTGCACAACTCTTCAAATGCGAAAGCTCCTCGGACAGGCATCCCCTCGGATGTGCACCCCTCTCGGCGTGCCCCCCGAGCCGCTCGGACACGCGGCTCTTCTAGCCCCTCGGGCATGCGACACAACCACTTGAGGTCATTGCACAACCCCATAGACACATGCCTAAGCCTTATCCCTCGAACACCATTCGACACTTAAAATAACTTCTTTGAATCTCTCTAAAGTATTATTACTCCTGTAAATGTCTTTCTTTGGGGAAAATTGATTTTTCTTCTCAAAGAAATTATTTTTGCAGAGTAGTGTATATATTTTTTGTTTTTCATTCAATTTATGTTTGGTTTACTCCAAGGACTCATGACTATTAGTCATGCTCAACGGCGAGCAGTAGACTATAAGGAGCTGGTCAAGGTCTTGAATGATCAATTGATGGAAGCCCAGGAAAAGATTAAGAGTCTGACTAAGTCTAAAAAAGATCTCCAAGAAAAGGCAGAGCAGGCTGAGAAAACAATTGCTGACTGAGACAGACCGTTGAAGGAGTTTGTTGATGAGAACAACAAGAATGTCCAGGACAATAAGACATTGACCGACCAGATGAAGGAGAAGACTCAAGAAGGACCGACCAGAGGAGGTCCTGGATGTTGACGATGGTGTTAACCAGTCAGGGACTAGTTTACCTGACTAGTAGACACTCTTAGTCGATCTGAGAGCTTCCTATCCATCAACAAAGTTTCCTACTAAACCAGCGAGACATGCTCAGCCGACCAGGGAAGTTATATTTGCTCTCCTAACCAGCAAAACTTTACACCTGACCAGCTAAACTTTGTATCTGGCTAGTATTGTACTCTTTTTTCTTATACTTTTGTGAAGACAAATGCTGCTTAGCAGCTTTGATGCTTTTCTTGTAAGACCGAGCTGTTGGCATTTGTACTTTACTTTTCTTTACTAACTTGAAACATTCTAAGTCTTTTTAGACTTAAAACATTATAAGTTTTTTGTGAATAGTAAAGTCACTCTGATGTATGTCTTATATTTTCGCATGAGTACTTAGTTTTCTAACTTAGAAATTCTAGACATTTCATAAGTCCATACTAAGTATACTTTCTCACACTCTTATTGCTCTAACATTTTATGAGCATAATGTTTATTGTCACACGAATATCTGCTTCTAACTTAAAATTTTGAAAAATTCCAAGTTACTTAAGCTTTGTCAAACAAGTTAGCTTAATGGCCTTTTTCGACATCAAAATTTTACAAGTCACCCTAAAATCAAATATCTTAACTCGTGCTCTTATTGCCTGTGTTAAATTATATACCAGTATACCCCATGTGCCCCCCAAGTGATCGAGGGTTGAAAGATCCTTGGTCACTTGCTACTTGACCAAATCTGTTCGAGCAATTAATTACTCGTGAAACACATAGAATATATGGAAAATATTCGAGCAGTTGAACACTACTTGAATGTATCGACCATTTGAACATTGTCCAATTTTAACGACCAGTTGAACACTGTTCGGATAATTAACACACATGCACATTTGTAGCAAGAATCAACCACGCTGCGCTAGTCTATTTTATTACTCGTAAATTGAAAAAAGGACAAAACGTGTCTAATAACGAGTCGTAAACAACAAAAATTGTTCAAAAATAGATGATTGGTTAGCAAATAACCAGCTCATAAACCAAACTTAAATGACAAGTTAAACAACTTTAAATTAAGCTACCACTCTAAAAGCGGTATTTAGTGATAATATATCCTTAGATGCTCGCCATTCCAGTGGTTTCTGATCGCGCTTTGCTCACCCAATCTGATCCTAGCACTCCAGCTCATGTTAAAGTGTTCGGGCATACCTCTCCCTTTGTACGTGGACCTCCACATATAGCGTCTAAGGTAAAGTCCACAGGCCCGGGTTGCCAGGGTGGAGATCTATCGTTTGAACCCAGGATTGCTATCACCTCCTTCTCCTTGGGGTGTCTCTACCCGGTACTTTTTCAACTAGCCTGACCGGAGAAGAAATTCTATCTCATCGTTGAGGTGATTGCATTCATTCGTGTCGTGACCATAATCTCCATGGAAACGACAAAACTTATTCATGTCTTTCTTACTCATCTCTTTCCTGATGGGTGGAGGATTCTTGTAGGGAACCTCTTCATGAATAGCAAGATATATTTCCGCTCGACTGGCTGAGAAAGTGGTGTAATTAGTGAACTGAGGCTCATACTTGGTTGGCTTTTTGTTTGAACTCAACTTAGCCTTCTTTTCTTCATGGCGGTCATACCCGTTATTCCCACGTTTCTTTCCACCATTCTTAGGTGGGTCAGTCGATCTGCTTGGATTGTTTATGCCATTCTCTTCTTTCTTGATTGCATCATCCAATTTCATACACTTGTCTGCTCAGTCAAGAAATTGTTGAAGTGTTAAAATTGGATTTCTATGTATACTATCCTACAAAGGGCTCCGGTAAGTGATTCCAGAGGATATGGCAACCATCTTCCCCTCGTCTCCTATGACAGTTGCTCTGTTGGCCTCTCTCATGAATCTCTATATATAATTCTTTAGAGATTCATCCTTTCCTTGTTTGATATCTGCCAAGTGGTTGGCATAAACTGGTGGAGTCCGAGCAGCACTGAATTGTCTACAAAACTCCTTCCTGAATGTTTCCCAAGAGGTAATGGAATTCGATTTAAACATCCAATACCACTCCTGGGTAGTATCTGACAATGTAGTTGGGAAAACTCTACACCGATAATCGTCACTTACCCCGAGCAGTTCCATCTGGTCCTCAAATTTCCCAACATGTCTGATGGGATCCACCTTTTCTGTATATACCGGTAGCACCAGTTCTTTATATTTTGCCGGCGGCTGGGCTACTCTAGTCCGAGCACTAAATGGACTACCACTCTTGTGGTCTACAACATCCATTCTGAAAGGTCATTTTGATAAACCCTGCACCGCAGCTGTTAGCACGTCAAGATGGACTTGGATGGCTGGAGCAACCGACAAGGCTCCAAGGTTTTGACCTCCTAGTTGGGCATTTCCATCTGGAGCACTGTCGTCAAGTATTTCTATTTGACTGGCAAGGCGGTTCAGATCTTGCCTTCGACCAGGACAGTCCTCCTCTTGTTGGTGACAACGTCCCTTAGGTCCTTCCAGGAAGCATGTTCTCCTAGTTGATCGAACACCGTACTCTTCGATTTTTCAGAGGGCTTACTACGCGGGACCTTCTCTCTCCCACTACGCTGTTGGCCGGGATGTAGTGGAGGCTTCTCAGTACGTCCCGGGCAGTCTTTTCCTCCTTGCTAGTTAGTGCCTTCCTTTTCTTTTTCTCTTGACCGGTTGGTCTGATGATTGTCCCCCTTGTCTCGACCATGTCCATCTTTGTAGCTAGGATTTCTTTTATCTCGAGGAGCTTTGGTTTAGTTGTTTCCAAGTGGAGTGTGCTTACTATCCGACTGGTGACTCTCTAATCGGGAGGTTTTCGACCGGTGACTTCTAGAAGGGGTTTTAGAGTTCTCCCTTTGTGTTGATGCAATTCTAGAGCGGACTCCATCATCTGCCCGACCAGTCTAATTGCTTCGACTCCGATCAGGTCCCCGAGAGTCCGTCCTTCTAGCAAGGGACTTTCGACTAGCGTTGTCCTTTCGTGCTCCTTGGGCGGCTGCTCGTGTTGTGGCTTGAACATTGGCTTGGGCCAATTGGGTAGCCGCTTCTAGAGCAAGTGCTGCTTCATCATGTCTGCGGTCAACTTCCTCTTGTCGTTGTCTGATCTCTTCGCTTCTGGCCTCCATATCGTTCCTTTGCTGTTCTAATGCAGCTCTCTGCTTGGCCATCTCTTTAGCGAAAGACTCCTGCCGAGCATTGAATTGCATCATCTCTTCTTGGAAAGCGCCTATTGCTTCCTGGATTTTTTCAACTTCTGGAGTGGTCTCCTCGAGAAAGACCCTGGACTCAGTCTCAGGGTTCTGAGGTCCAGGACCTTATGCTCTAGCAGGTTCTTTTGACATGCTTGGCTTTTTGGAGGCCATAATTGTATTCTTGGGAGCCATCTTGGTAGGGTAGCAGTGTATTTCTTCTATTCAAGCTCTCAATAAAAGCACCAAAAATGTTGACCACGATTTTGGCCAACTGCGAGTAGACGCAAAAACCTACGATAAACCTTGAATAGAAGATAAATGACACAAGTAATTATATAGTGGTTTAGCCCCAATTCATTGGTAATAGCCTAATCCACTTAGAGTTGTGATATATGTATTCTACACTTAAGATCAGATGAACCCGAGTTAACTGAGTTTCTTAAGTGTAAGTAGAAAAATACAGAGTTTTTCTCTCTAGAGAAGACAAACTTTCTCTCTCTAAGCTCTCTAAGAAAATGCCCCAAGAATGCCCCAAGTAACAGTACCAAAGTCTCAAGATTAGAGAGTTTCCCCGGTCTCCAAAAGATCCCCCTAAATAATGCCATGAGCCATTTATTTATAGGCTCATGGATCGTACATGAGAAATATCCCGTTTTGATGGGGTCATTGGTTGTTTCAACCAACTTTAATTAATAAAATACAAATAAACTCAAATTACAACAATATAGCTATTATTCCGGGATATTTGAGAAATTCCCGCGGTAGTTGCGAATGATTCGAGTTGAAGTTTTTACTGAGGCTTTACTAAAGAGTCACTAGACGGTAACTTCTGAGATTCTGATCCATCCACCGACCAAATCCATCCCCGAAGTGAGTGGTCAGCCAAAACAACTCACCGGTCGGCCAAAGCACACCACCGGTCGGGCATGGAAAATCACACAACTGGTCGGGCATGGCACACCGCTAGTCGGGCATGGCACACCACCGGTCGGCTAAACTTATACCTGACCAGTAATATCACAATTCCTCAGGTCAATTCTCAACTTTTTCTCCTCTTTAAATAACATATTTATTGACTATTAATGTGTCATTTATTAACCATGCCCTGCCACTTGTCTATTCGATTGCCACATCATTGAACGAAATTTTCGGGATAACATACACATATATATGTAATGTGTCTAAATTGCAATATTAAAATAAATATGTATGTTTGTCAATTTAAATGTAAAATATGAATCAATAAATATACACACTTCGACTTAATAAAAATCAGATGAGACTAATATATATTATGCATATATATATATATATATGGAAGACTTCTCAATGGTTACTACCCATAAATGTGTACTAACAATTATGATGATGTGACAACATAATGACTTGGTATAGCAAGTCACCAACAGGTAAACATTTTTTTTCTACATTAATTTCAAATTTAGTTTTTTTTTTGTTGCCATAATTAATGTTGTTTCTAGCCAATGAGAGACACTAGTTATATTTAGAAATTGATATGTATTTGAAAAATGAAAAGTTTACAATATTATATTTTCATAATAAATAAACGTTTTTCATCACGTAACCCTTCTAAAAATTTGAAAAAATCAAAATTTATTTTTAGAATTATTAATTAACAACTATAAATATGGATCATTGCTCTTAATCCAATGATTAATATTAAAGTAACCATACATGAGTAGTAACCATTAATAATGCACCTATATATATATAGTTATGCACATGTAGAATATATATATGAATATAAATATACATGAATCACTAATTTTGTATATGAAATCTTTATAAACGTTAGATATAGATCAATATAAGGAACATATATACATATGCGGTATATGTTTGATAATTTAAAATTTATGTAAGTATGCACACATGAATCAAGCATATTTTTTTTTTCTATGAGTACATACATAAACAAGTCAAACTACTTTTTTTCCATCAATATTGATTAGTAAAATTGTAATTCAAATAAAGCATATATAGATATGCATTATATTTATATTAATGGTAAACACGTGAGAGAGAAAAAATGACATATAATATTGATCTATATAATTGTCAAGCCAATGATATATTCTACACATAAATATATTTAATGAAAAAATTGATTAAAGTAAAAGACATCATATGCAAAATATGTGACATATATATATATTTCATGCATATAATATCAACCATAAGAAATAGGTACCTTTCATACAACTATGCATATATATTATATTTATATATATAATACGTTCCACTTAAATGATAAAGGAACAAAAAATATGCATATACCCATATATGATTTAATAACTCAATATAAAAATTGGAACAAAAAGAACGTTAGGAAAAAAAAAACTAAGGTAACAGAAGGAAAAATTGTACAAAAAAAAAAAAAGATTAGTGCACATATAACATATTGTTGATGCGGTTTATCGCCAACAGTGAATTATGAAAATAGCTGGGATGGATTAGTGCTTAATGTAAACCGCAATAAGAAAATGATGCTTAAAAGCACTAGAAAAGAAATATTAAGAACACTCGTCTTTGTACGTGGTTCGGAGGTTAAAATCCACCTAGTCCACGAGTCTGTATTATTATTGTTTTTCTCTCTAAATTTTGACAAAGTTTTTGTATTACAGAAAACACACCACCTTTCCCTATCCAAGGTCTTAGTATTTATAGAGAAAATCCATGGATAGGATAGGCATTGGGGTGATCACGTGAATCAAATCCCTAGTGTGACCTGTCTCACACTAATTATAATTATTACATTTTATCCTAAGGTATGGTTTAATCATTAGGTAAAACTAATCATGGGTCCTCAAGGATAATTCGGACATGCGATGTCTGATCATGCATGATTATATTACGTGTTTGGGATTTCAGGGATTTGCGGACATGTTATGTTTGACCATGCATGTCTATATAAGGTATCCAGGTTTATAAAGATCCAAGGATGCGGCAGATCTCTAGCGTACCACGAGCTGAGTGCAGCGTCAGCTCGTGTCTTGGATGCTATGCTTTATAAAAGTTTTCAGTTCGTGCCTATTGCTTTGTATTCACCAGCTCATGCTATAGACCTCGGGAGTTGTGCTGCCTTTACAGAGGAAATATGGACTTGTGGATCATCTATTAAAGTTCTTGGCTAGCCAGTTGTATCTGAGCTGGGTAAAAGACTCGTGCTGAATTATAGGACGTACATTTGCCCCTCAAGTCCCTGCTCGTGTTCTTTGACGTTATCTTCTGACTTACACGGTGGGGACTTTTAAACTTCCGTCGTGATTATCCAGGCTTGCCCATTACTCGAGTACTGGACACGTGGAATGCTACAATTGACGTCTGTTCGGTTTTCAAGGACTGCATTAATGGCATGGCCAAATTTTTGCCACCGTTTTGTCTTTCAAAACACTATCCTCGGATCTTTAACTGGTTTGATCCGACGGTCCACGTTGTTTTATGCCTTTTACGTATAAAAAGCGATAGGTCAATCCTACAGCTTACCACCTTTCATTCAAAAAAATTCTTCTTTGTCTTCTACCTTATGTATTATCACACCTTCTTTTTCAAAGAAAAGAAAAACATTCAAAAACCCCCTGTACCCAAAATCTTTCGAAGACCCAGCCGTTCAGCTGCCCCGGAGTGAGTTTTCCAAATTTGTACGAAGCACACCTCTTGCATCGACGATCTTACTGTAAGTCACAACATTCCTTATGGGTTCTTTCTTTATAAATTTTTTCATTTTATTTGCCATATTTCTTTATGCTTCGCCGTAGACGATATTAGGGTGCCTTCTTGGTTTTTGGCACATAGATTTCAACTTTAGGGTTATACAAAAGATTTTGAACTTCTCCAAATATTGCGACACTTATGACATAAGATATTTTCTGGGTAGAATTGGGAAACTTTTAGAAAATACCCATTAGGTGCATAGAAGATGAAAGGTTAGGGTTCAAAAAATTGGGTTGCTTAGGGAACATTCTTTCTTTGGTAGCTTTTCCGTAACCCACCCTTCCTCGATCAGTAATGGCTGGATTTTCTGACACACGGATCCCTAAATACCAGGGGTCTGCTGGGAAACCTAGGCGCGTAGTGTAGGTAGCACGTACAATTCCTTGCCTTTATCTTTATAAAATGTTAGGTCGCCTATTAAGTGGCTCATCGTTCTTGTTCGCTAGGTGACCTAATGGCACCCAAGAAAGGCGTATCCAAGAAGAGTGCAGTCGGCTCATCGTCTCAACAAGCCAACAAGGGAAAGGAGCTCGCCTCCGAATCTCCTATCCCTCAGTTTGGCCCTGTGGTGGAGGAGGAGGTCGTGGTCGGACCTGATGCATTCTTCGAGGTAGAGAGAAATGTCTCCAAGTTCACGACCCAAGGGAAGGTCAACAAGATAATGTTGTCCCATAATATTGAGGTCAGGTCTGGCGTCCTCATTGCTTGACCTCCATATGAAGGGTAACGGAGCTGCACGCCACTCGAGGATGACTTTGTGGCCTGGAGCGATGAGCACTTAAAGGCAGGGGCCTTCCTTCCCCTCGACCAATACTTTGCTGACTTCCTCAATTATGGTTGGTGCCATTTCAGCTCCCCCCGAACTCGTATCGACTACTGGCGAGGATGAAGTATCTTTTCTTGATGCACGAGTGGGAGGTCCCCACTCCGGTGGATATTCTTTACTTTTTCTGCCTCAAGGCCAACCTGGAACAACGAGGGCGAGGTGATGGATTTTATTTCTTAACCCGATTCCTGAACTCGCCCTCAATTATCGAGCTCCCCAGCCATCCCAATGATTATAAAGATCAATTCTTTATGTCGAATGGGTTCCGCAACTGCGAACATCGATACTTGAATCGTCCTCGTAAGTCTCTTTTCCTTTCTTAGCTCATGAAATTATTCTCTTTTTATTTGGAATTATTTCTCATGTGTATACTAACTAAGTAGTATTTTCGTGCAGCCATATTTGCAAGGACGGACAAATTTGTGACCCTCGGGGGTCAATATGATACTCTATCGAGGCTTTCGCCTAGCGAGAAGGATTACCGCCAGCTCGTCTCCGATGACACGATGTTGGCATGTAAGTTAATTACTGAAGGCCAGACTCGGGCCTTGAGAAGAACATGAGCTAACTTCCCGATAGTCCGCAAGCTCCTGCCTATCCCTGAAGGGGATGCTGAGGCTGATGAAGGTGAGGAGCAAGAAGAAGATGAGGTACCTCTCATGCGAAAGAGGCGAGCTCCCGAGGCTGCTCAGGACCCTGATGTAGAGCGAGCTTCATCGGGAGCAGTAGCCGGGCCCTCCGGCCAAGGTAACCCATACCCCTATAGGGACTTAGATAGGGCTATCGCCGACCTTAGCTTAGTTAGGTTTAATCCAAACCAGCTCGTCCATCGCCACCCCAATGATCCTGACCATAACATAACCCTGCACCAATTGCGTGGATCACTTAGTGTTACGCCATGACATGGGACATCCTAAAGGAACAGTAGTTTTAGATAACACCCTATCCTTTAGGTCAGTCTTTTTTGAAGAGTATGGAACCAATCTCAGGTTGTGGCCCTCTCTGCTCCAGGGTATCCTTGCCCCTGGACTTAATGCAATACGTAGAGGAGTCCATCCCCAAAATAGAACCTGAGCCTGAACCTCCCCTAATTCAAGAAGTTGTAGACTTAGGCTCCCCCTCTCCTCTAGCGGTTCCAAGGCCAGAGGTCGTGGCAATAGACTCCTCCTCTAGCTCGGAGGGTAGGACTTTTTGTTATATCATATACATGTTTTATGTAAACTGATGACCTTATATGTATATTAATGTCCTTCTCATTCTTTCCAGGAGGGAAAATCCAGCTCGAGGCCAGTCGTAAAGAAGCCCCGGTATATAGCAAAGAAGGTTCCTCCTACGGCACGGACGACCTCCAAATCCTCGGCTAAGGGGAAATGCCAGACCTTGACAGCTCGAGCTGCTGCTGCTCAGGAAAAAAAAGGGCCCGCCTCTGCCTCCTCCTCAGTTTCCATCCGCCTCTGCTCGAGATCAGGCAACACAAGCTGATCCCCCATCGCCTATTGTCCCCGCCCCCACCGTACGCATCCCAGTCAATGCCCAGGAACTGGAGAAGATCCCGGACACCTTTCGGGGGACTCTCTACGAGGTAGCGAACCATAAGGTGGAGCATTTTTACAAGGCCAATCCGAAGGACCTGAGGGTAATCGAGGAGAGGAGCCCGAAGAACGTCCTGGAATCCACACTGGGGATGAATCTTATAGTAAGCCAACTTTCCTTAGTTAAACATACACTCTTTTGATTTTATCCCAATATGCGCCTAACTTGTTTCCATACTTTTTGTAGGCGATCTTGGCTCAGCACTGCAGCATAGCTCGGGCCAAGGCCAGGAATGAAAACCTTCGGGCCGAGCTCCAGGCTACTCAGACCGCCCTGACTACTGCCCAAGCGGCCCTCGCAACTGCTCAACAAGGTGAGCTAGATGCCAAGGCTGCCCTTGCAGCGTCTTAAGAGTGCGAGCAGGCTGGTCTTCAAGTCGAGCTCGTGGAGGCCAAAGCCAAGCAATTGGAGGTCGAGACTGCTACTAAGGAGGAGAAGGCGACCTCGCTATCCTCCAAGAAAAGCATGTTGTACCACTGCTGGGCCTTCAACTAGGATGGCAACTTCTCCTTCCTAGCCTCTGAAGTGTGGGATCCCTACCTTGAGAAGTTCAAAGCTTAGATTCTACAAAAGTAGTACGAGACCGGGGATGCTTCCACCGTTGGCGAGCAGGAGAACGAGGAGGTTACATCCTCAGAGAGTCCTAGAGGGTCTTGATTTTCTTTTTCCCTTTTTTATATATATATATATTATTTTTTTGTAAACATTTGCCATTTGGCTTGGTGCGAGGTTATTTTTCTTCGAGACAAACTTGTATTAAGTTTTTATGCCTATCTCCTTCATATATTTATCTTTTCCTTAACTGTGTTTATGTTTATGTCTTCTCAGACTCATACATTTGAGATTTTAGGAATCGATTTTTAGCTCGGGATAGACATTTTAAGCTCGGTTATGTCCAAACTTATTTTGCTTGATTTGTATCATACATGTTAGGAATCAGGCCTTCGGCCCGGTTGTGTCCGGGGTTTTAAAATTTTAAAAAATTAGTCCATGTTTAGATTTATTGATATCTCGAGCTTCTAGGGAAGCTATCGAATTTTCAATTTTGTTAACTTCTAAGTTTTGGACCTGGTTGTACCCAAGATTTTAAGTAATTTAAACTTAGTTCGTGCTAGGTCTATTGACATCTCGAGCTCTTAAAAAAACCGTCAAATATCAATTTTCCAAACTTCTAAGATTTTGACCTGGTTGTATCCAGGATTTTTTTTGTACCTGGTTAAGTCCAAGACTTTTAATGATCTAGATGCTCTGATCCACCTCAGATTATATGCCCCCCAAGTAACCAGAAAGTGAACTTTCTTAGGTGCTCGGATAAATACTATCACACGAACTAATATCTGAATGAACCATATAAAAGACAAGAAATACATAATGATCCCTTTATTTCCTAATCAAATGGCTTTTATAAATAAGCCTTACATAGATGGATGGTATCATCATTGATAATATTTCTTCAAGTGCATAGAGTTCCAGGTCCGTGGGACTGTTTCTTCACTAAGTCGAGCTAATTTGAAAGTTCCTTCACACATGATCTCCACTATTTGATTGGGCCCTTCCCAACTCGGACCTAGGGCACCGTCTTTGGGGTCCTTGTTTGCTAAGAAGACCCTTCGGAGGACTAGGTCTCCCAAACTAAAACTACGTCTTTTGACCTTGGAATTAAAATACCGAGTGATTTTTTGCTGGTAATGCGCGAGCTGTAACTGCGAATCCTCCTGTTTCTCCTGGTTGAATGTTTGGAGTTTGTGCGTGGTTACTTTGGTCTCGACAGGAAGGACGACCTTACTCCCAAAGGTCAGGAAAAAAGGGGTGTGTCCCATGGAGGTTAGGTGGGAGGTTTGGTATGCCCATAGTACCTGCAGGAGCTGCTCAGGCTAGACTCCCTTGGCCTCATCTAACCTTTTCTTAAGGCTTGCTTTGAGGGTCTTATTCACGACCTCGACCTGCCCATTGGCTTGTGGGTAGGCAATCGAAGATAAACTTTTAATTATGTCGTGCCCCTCACAAAACTCGGTGAAGAGATCACTATCAAACTGAGTTCCATTATCTGATACAATCTTCTATGGCAGTCCTAATCGGCACACAATACTCTTGACTACAAAGTGGAGGACTCTTTTTGAGGTGATTGTTGCCATGGGCTCAGCCTCCGCCCACTTTCTGAAATAATCAATGGCCACCACCGCATAGTTAACTCCTCCTTTTTCTGTAGGTAAAGCTCTTATTAAATCAATTCCCCATACCGTGAATGGTCATGGGGATGAGATAATTTTTAGCTCGACAGGTGGAGCTCGGGACACCGTGGTGAATCACTGGCATTTGTCGCACTTTCAGACATAGGAGATGGAATCCTTTGCTAAAGTGGGCCAATAATATCCCTGCCTTAATATTTTTAAGGCCAGGTTTTGCCCCCAGCATGATCCCCATAGAAGCCATCATGCACCTCCTGTAAAATAATTTTGACCTCCTCTGGCAGAACACATCGTAGAAGAGTCAAGGAATGGCCACATCGGTACAATGCTCCATCCATGATTACATACCTTGGAGCTTGATAGAGTATCCTTCTCGTGTCTTTTCGTTCATTAGGCAAATTCCCTGTTGTAAGAAAATCTATTATGGGGGTCATCCATGTCGCCCTGGTGTCGATCATCTCGACCTCCATCGTGCTTCCTGCCACGCTTGGGCTCTCCAAGAATTCCATCGGTGCTATGCTCAAAGTCTCAACTTCTTTGGAGGTAGCGAGTCTCGTCAAAGCATCAGCGTTGGCGTTCTACTCGCAAGGGATCTGCTCGACGAGGCCATATTCAAATTCTGATAGCTCTTGCTTCACCTTGGCTAGGTAAGCCACCATCTTTCTCCCCTGCGCTTGGTATTCTCCTGACACTTAATTTACCACGAGCTGGGAAACGCTATAGCACTGGACGACCCTGGCCTTCAACTCCTTTGCCACTCTAAGTCCGGCCAACAAAGCTTCGTATTCGGCTTTGTTGTTGGATTCCTCGAACCTGAACCGTAGCGCGGAGTGGAATTGATGCCCTTCTAGAGAGATCAATATGATCCCAGCTCTGGATCCATTCTCGTTAGATGAACTGCCCACGAATATTCTCCACAACACTTGTACTAGTTCTCTCAAAAGCTCTTCCTAAAACCCGGTGCATTCAACCATGAGATCAGCCATGGCTTGGCTTTTGATCGTAGTCTGTGGTACATACAGTATTTCGAACTGCCTGAGGTCGATTGCCCATTTTAAGAGATGGCCGAAAGCTTCAAGTTTCTGCAATACCTGCCTTAAAGGTTGGTCGGTCATGACGTGGATTGAATGGGATTGGAAGTACAGTCTAAGCTCCCCGAAGGGTAGAATAAGCCAGAACTCCATCTTTTCCATTAAGGGATACTGTGATTCAGCTCTGAGAAGTCTTTTGCTTATATAATATACTAGTTTTGAACCCGTTCTTCTTCCCGAACCAACATGTCGCTGGCTGCATTTTCTGTAACAGCCAAATAAAGGAAAAGAGGCTCCCCCGCCGCTGGTTTAGACAATACTGGTGGAAATGTGTTTAGATCGAGAAATACTTGTTCGCACTCATTAGTCCATTCAAACTTCTTATTTCCTCAGAGCAGGTTATAGAATGGCAGGCACTTGTCGGTGGACTTAGAAATGAACCATTTAAGGGTTGCCACTCTTCCAGACAGACTCTGGACATCTTTTCGTGACCTGGGCAAAGGCATTTCTAATAACGATCTGATTTTGTCTGGGTTCGCCTTTATCCCCCTTTTGTTGACTATGAATCCAAGAAACTTTCCTGATGCCACTCCGAAAGTAAACTTTTGGGGATTCAACCTCATATTATATCTCCTTAAGATCTCAAAACATTCCTTCAGATCGGGAACATGGTTATCGACAGTCTTAGATTTGACCAGCATATCATCGAAATACACTTCCATGTTTTTCCCGATCTGATCAACGAACATTTTGTTGACCAATCGCTGGTAGGTAGCCCCAACGTTCTTCAGCCCGAAGGGCATAACTTTATAATAGTAAACATTCGTTGGAGTCATAAAGCTAGTATGCTCTTGGTCCGCGGGGTTCATCGTGATCTGGTTATATCCAAAATATGCATCCATGAAGGACATGAGCTCGTGCCTTGCAGTGGCATCCATCAACTGATCAATCCTTGGCAATGGGAAGCAATCCTTGGGACAAGCTTTGTTTAGGTCGGAGAAATCGATGCATGTCTGCCACTTTCCAATCGCCTTTGGGACCAGGACAGGATTTGCGACCCAGATCAGATATTTAGCCTCGCGAATAAACTCGCATTTTAATAGCCGAACACTTCTTCTTCCAGGGCCTCAGCTCTGGTTGTACCCAGACGCCTCTATTTTTGGGATTTTGCAGGCACGCTTTTATCCAAGTTCATGGTATGCATGTTCACACTTGGGCTTATCCCTACCATGTCTTCATGAGACCAGGCGAAAACATCTAGATTTCCTTGTAAAAAATTTATCAGCTCCGCCTTCCTCTCATCATCAAGATTTCTCTCGAGCTTAACGACTCTCGAAGCATCTCTGGGATCGATGTTTACTTCTTCGAGCTCTTCAATAGTTCAAAGCTCAGATCTATCTTTGCCTACTTACGCATCAATATCATCGCTTGGGGTAATACCCCTGCCATTGGCTTGCTGAGGTTCTTCCGTTCTAGGAGCAGCCCTTACTTCCTGGGAGTCCTCGCCTTCGTCCTGTATGGCCATCGTTTTCTGCCCAGGTAGTGATTTTCCCTTCATGGAAATGTTGTAGCACTCCCTGGTAGCAAGCTGATCGCCTCAGACAATGCATATTCCCGCAGATGAAGGGAACTTGATCACAAGGTGGCAGACAGATGTTATGACTTCGACTGCCATCAACGTAGGTCGGCCCAAAATTGCATTGTACGCGGTCAGACAATTGACGACCACAAACTCGAGAAGCTTGGAAAAAATTCGTAGTCCTTCACCCAAGGTTATCACTAACTTGATTGTTCCGATAGCTGCCGATTCCTAACCGGAAACCCCATACAACATCATGAAGGTTGCCTTCAGCTCGGTTACAAATAATACCATTTTTTCTAGTGTGGACCTGAATAGTAAGTTCATGGAACTTCCATTATCCACTAGTGTCCTAACTCTCCGGTTGGCGAGCTAGACGATTATGACTAGAGGATCGTTATGCGGGAATTGGACATGGCTAGCATCTTCTTCAGTAAATCTGATTGGTTGTTTCTCCAATCGTTGTTGCTTAGATAAATGCTGCTCCGAGACAAACTCAACTTCGTTGTGAGATCTCAGCTCATTGATATACCTCTTCTGGGTACCTCTGCTCATGCCTGCCAAATGAGGGCCTCCAGAGATGGTTGTTATCTCTCCACCTGTTATCAGAGGAGAGATATCTTGATTTACCTGAGCTCCTGTTTGATTCACTGGGGCCTCCAGAGCTGATGGAATGTTTTGCCTAGCAAGCTAACCGAGAGTTATTCGATTCCGGGCATACTGAGCCAAAGGTCCTGCTCTGATGAGTGTCTCGATCTCATCTTTCAAGTCCCTGGAATCATCAGTGTTGTGACCGATGTCATTGTGGAATCGACAAAATTTCAAATGATCTTTCTGTTGGGAAAACTTATACATGATCTTTATTTATTTTCATGTATATCTAATATTAAAAAATTTCATATGAGATAGCCTAGAACATATTTCTAAAATTGAATTCAAAGAGAAACATAGATAAGAATACTTACAGTATACGCAGCAGAATAAAAGAGTCCTTCCATCAGTTTCTCTAACTCTTGTATCCTTTCTGTCGCAGAGTATTATCAAGAAACTGAACCGTCCTTCTAATTTCTTAACAGTCTTTCAATGTATCCTTATAGTCACCTAGACTAGTGTGGGCAATTCTCAACACATGAGAAAGATATAGAGAGAAGAAGAGAAAATAACAAAGAGGCTTAGAAAATGACTAGTGAAAATAATAGCCAATTTGAAGCCCTAGGTTGAAATTATCATGGGCTTTAGGCCCGTGAAATTTCCCATTTGATTATAAGATCATTGGACTTAAAATCAAGGCCTGTATTATTTTCTATTGATTTAATTAATTAAATCCTTTATCAAATAAATTATTTATAATTTGAACCTTGATTTAAACTTATTTATTAATTTAGATACCAATTTATCTTAATTAATAAATCTGCCATAATTTTTCTTTTCTTCTAAAAAATACATAACTCTGTGAAACTATCCAAAATTGACCTGGTCAACTTTGATAGTTCTAATTGATAATTAAATAAATTAATTGAGACTATCTAGATGATTTTATCCAAGGTACAATGGGGACCATGGGCCTATGAAATCAAGCTCCAATAAGTTATCATAAATCTAACAAATAAATTTACTAACTTATATGTTGACGGTGAGAACTCGTCAACTAAGTTGAGTTGGAAAAAATTATCAAGTAAAGATAGTCAATAAAAAAGCTGTAGAAATCTAAGTAATATTTCAAGAATAATGACAGAACAACAATGGAGAAATCAATCTTTCATTCACTCTCAAGCACTTGCTACAGTAAATTTTCCAACCCCCCCCCTGGTGGAGTTAGAGTTCATTTTATAGTAGGCTCTAATGGCCCTGGGTACATGGTGGTCCAGGGGACCAAGTGGTACATAAGTACTCTGTCAGGAGAGTGGTTTCAGAGGTTGTGGCCATGCATCCAGTACAGGGGCAGGCGTCAGGAGGATGTCTCCACTACTTGTCCGTACTCATGTCAGTGGAGTGGGGACAGGCATAGTGGCGCAGGTGGTAGTGGTGTCGACTCTGACTCCTGGCTGTAGACGTACGGGGCACAACTCTTATTCCAGCAATCCCACTACCCCACTGGTATGGGTGTTCGTACTCGACATACGGGGTCTTAGCGGTCGTACCCAGAACAAGATCGTACAAGTACGTTGCATTCGACTCGTACCGGAGCCTTTAAGCAATGGGTTCCATCTGATGGCGTGGTTCCTATGCGGCTCGCGAGCCCCCTTCGCGAGGCCTCCCTCGCATGGGCACCCGATGGTGTGGCTCCCAAGGGTACACGTCTCACACGGCATGGAGCACTCGGGGCGCGAGGATGATTGCACGCTGGGACGCGAGGCCGAGGCTCCTTCGGACGAGGGTGGGTGCGCTCGGACGCGAGGCCACGCGAGGCCGAGGCTGCGCGCGCTCGGACGCGAGCCCACGCAAGGCCGAGGCTGCTGGGGCGAGGCTGCACGTGCTCGGACGCGGGACCACGCGAGGCCGAGGCTGCTTTGGACGCGAGGCCACGCGGGGCCAAGGATGCTAGGGCGAGGCTGCGCGTGCTCGGACGCGAGGCCACGCGAGGCCGAGGCTACTGGGTTGAGGCTGCGCGCGCTCGGACGCGAGGCCACGCGAGGCCGAGGCTGCTTCGGACGCGGGGCCACGCGAGGCCGAGGCTGCTGGGGCGTGAGCCTGGGCACGCGAGGTCGTCTCGTGGGGCGTGGTTATGAGAATGCGAGGCCTGCCAATGAGACTTCCCCCTGGGTACACGAGGCTCCCTTATGCGTCACGCATCTAGGCACGGGAGGTCACCTCGCGGGGTACAGTCTTAGGCATGCGAGGCCGTTGTTAGAGGGTCACGCCCCGAGCGTCTCGTGGCTCAAGCATGCATGTAGGCCTTTAAGGGACCTTAACACATGACTTGGTTCTTTTATGGGCGTGGAATATTGAGCGTCCACACTTGCCCCCCAGTCTAGGAGAGGACCTTTAGGTGCACTTGTAGACTATTCACCTTGATTCTTATAAATAGGCCTTCATGCATGGCTTAATATTTTCACCTTACTTCCTTGGCTTAGTGGTTTGGAGAACCCTTCCTTTTTCAAGAGGTAAGGGGTTCAATCCCTCACAACCTCATTTTTGCCATAGCTTTCTTTATTTTATTTTTTCATTTCATTTTCATCAATTTCTTTTTTTTACATATGAGCTAATTTTTTGGGGTATCTATTTGGTGGCTAACACATCTTTCTGGTCTATTCTTGCAAACGCGTACCTTCGACCTTTTGGTGCTTTTTGGCCCTCGACCTCCTTTCGACCTCGACAACACTCCATCTTATCTGCTTGAGGTATATATATATATATATATATATTTTTACATTCATCGGGTCCAAATTAGCATTACTCGGGATGGGATACCTTAGCCTGAGCTTGTAGTGAGTTTGACCATATGCATGCCCCTCTTTTTTATACCCTGCAGTGCGCCATTTAGGACGTTTGCATCTGGAGATATTAAGCCTATTCCTTTGTGTTTTGTAGCCATCCCCTCATTTATACGTGAACCCCTTTTCGCTTTCGGGATGAGGTTTCATGGCCAGTGACGGCCCGTCCGACATACCCCCGGGGGCTGAGTTTATTGACCTATCCTCAGACTCAGAGTCCCCTGAGGGCAACCCTCACCAGGACTATGACTCCTTAAGGCAGGCCCGCATCCGCCACCTTGAGTACATGGCTGAACTTAGACGTAAAATTTGGGTGGTGGAGAGTGAAATTGACTCGGTGTCGAGAGGAGACGGAGCACCTCCCCCCCAGACCTTAGAGACCATGCAGCGAACCTTAGGATGACCCTTTTTGAATTGCAGTGGGAGTTAGAGTTTATGGAGGGACACCTTCCGCCTGAACCTCCCAACCCATCCTTGCCTGATGACGACCATGGGGCTGCTACCGCTTCTCCTCTGCCCCTAGTCTCAGTTTTTCCTAGCTCAGCGCTTCCGTCGTCGCTCCCTCGATGGAAAACTCTTGCTAGGAAGAAAAAATGGAGGGTCAAGTGTTCTGTCTCTTCCTGACATTTTTCTTTTGGTTTTGCAGATATGCCGAAGGCATGTTGACAGGTATCTATCTAGGAACAGGACGACACTCCTTTACTGGCGTCCGAGCTGGTGTCGCATGTGTTCGCGAATAAATTGAAGGAAATCGTGAAGCACTATCGTGTTCCCCCAGAATACGCCTTATATGCTCCTCAGAAGGCATGTCGGGCCGACCGCCCTAGGAAGGGTCTTGTGGCTTTGAGCGAACACATTTTGAAGGCGGGTGGCACCATTCCCTTGCACCCATTTTTCGTAGCGGTCCTTAACTACTTCGACCTGGCCCCCCTTCAGCTGTCGCCCAACAGTTGGTTGACCCTAAGTTGCCTTTATGTGGCGTTCAAGGAACTGGCTAAACACGCTCCTACGGCGCAAGAGGTGCACTTCTTGTACAACCTCATGGCATCCCCCAAGTCCAAGGGTTTCTACTACCGGCAAAAGGCCAATAACGAGCTCCCCTTGATAGATGGCTCAATGTCCAATGCGGGGTCTTGGAAGCAAGAATTTTTCTTCATAGAGGACCCTCTCTCTGTCCGTGAACACTTCCGTGCCACCCCCAGTAAGTACCCTGGTCCTTCTTTTCTTCTTATTAGAACTTACTGTTTTGTACTCACGCTTGTACTGACACTGGCGTGGATCATGCAGAGCAGTTTGCGGTTCCTTCGGTCATTGGGTCGAAGGCAGAGGCCGTGAATGACCTCATTAATGCTCACTCCGCCATGAAGAAGGCGGCATTCTTATTCACCGTGGAAAATCTCAACCGCCACCAGCAGTCCCCGGTCTCAAACCCCAAGCTCCTGTGGTTGATTCCTGGGTCTAAGAAGACAATGGCTGCGCCGGCCGAGCATTTCCCAGACGAAGGTGAGGCTGAGGAGGAGCCGAGGGAAGCCCCCCTTGAACGTGAGGGACCTCACCAGCGATCCTTGTCCCCCGGGGGATGCCCCCCTTATGACTCCTATGACCAGGACATGACCTTCCAACCTCAAGACCAGCATGTCGCATTGGAGTGTTATGTATCCCCTGGCCCTGAGGGCTACGACGCCTTCCCTCAGGCTCCTCTTGACCCTGGGTCATCGGGGGCTTATTATGCCGACCTTGCGGAGCCCCCCTCTGATCTACCAGAGCCTCAGTTTTCCACTTTCACTGCGCCCCCTCCCGCTTCGGTAAGCGGGTCATCTGTCCCCATCCAGCGAGGTGCCCCTGGCACGGATGGGGAGCCCTAAGTGACTCGGATGGCAACGTCCTACGGACAGCGATACACCCAACTTGCCTTGAGCCTCCCTGTATCCGACTGGACTGGCCTTGGGAACGTGACTCAGACGGACCTTGTGGAGAACCTAAGGCGCTCCATGACTTGGGTGAGTCCCCGCACCTCGTGTCGGCCCTATTATGTACAGGTGTTTATGCATATATATTTTTTTGTCACTTATTGTTGTTGTTAAATTTCTTGTGTAGGCCTATACTGTGGCTTTGCGGTTTGCCGACTCGGCTGGCCATATCTCCGTGTCGTGCACCGAGAGGGATCATCTTGCGGCATGGGTTCAAGAGCTTGAGAAAGAGCTTAATGAAACCAAGGCTAAGTTGTCAAGGGTCCGGACCAAATTTTCCAACTTGCTACTAAAGAGGAAGGAAGTAAGGGCCAAGACCATGGGTCTACAGGACAAGGTTACCTGCTTGTAGCGTGAACTCTAGGAGGCCAAGGCCATCGCGGTCGCGTCGCAGCAGAGAGTTACCCAGTTGGAGGCTGAAGTCGAGGCCCTCAGGGCCGAACTTCAGTCGTCGTAGGAGAGAAATGCTTCCTTGGAGGCGGAGAGGGCTACCACCAAGCACAGGTCCATAGATAGTGCCCTTTACAATGTGTGGAGGCAGGATCCTAATTTCGATTTCTCTTCTTTCGGTGAGCACGCCGTTGCTCGAGCGGCCATGTGGAGTGCCCGCGGTAGAAGGCCTTGAAGTAGTTATTTCATAACATTTGCAAGCTAGCCCTCCGTGGGTATACGCTCTCTTCCTTTTTTTTTTTTTTTTTGTATTTTGGGCCTTTGTAATATGACTGTCATTACTATTTTTCTTTGGTAACTCTTGTACTGTCTTCAAGACTTTCTTTTTCAATGTATATATACATGTATTGCTATTTATCTTTCATTCTGCTGCATTTGAGGTCCTTTTGAGCCTGTATGATGGGGTTTGGTTGGTTCCCCTCTTTTATTTACCAGGCTGGAGGTCCTTCGGAACCCATGTGAAAGGGTTCGCTGGGACCTCTTTTGGTGCCTCTTGATTACTTTTATAATGATATTTTGATCCCTTGGGTCCTAACTATCCTTTTATATATTCTTGCGCGCGCTTATTATTTGTTGCGAGAAGCGTCCTTCTCATCGTTATTCATAGTACTATTTTTGCAAGGGTCTCTTTTGGGACCCTTTTTGGCTAGGCGGCTTGGTGGCCGCTCTAGACTATTTATTGTCGTTACCATATATTGGCTAGATGGCTTGGTGGCCGCTCTAGACTTATTATTGTCGTTACCATGCATTTTTTTTTGTAAGTCCCTATAGCCTCCTTGATGTTCACAAGAGTAGCTAATCCATGTGATCCCAGGAGATGCCTTGTCATGACTTCGCTTAGGGCCCTGATATAAGGGGTCCTCTTTAGGGTCATGGTCTCTTTTTTAGGAGGGCGAGGTTTAGGATCCTCTACATTAGGAGGGCAAGGGGTCCATTTTAGGATCCTCCGTTAGAGGGTCCTTTTTAGGTTCCCCCTGTCAGTTGCATGCTTTCGCCTCCTGTCCTGCCCCCTAAGTGCTTGGTGAAATTTATTTCGGCAGGCACTTTGGCTAATGCCCGTGTAGCAAAGAAAAGTACATACGAAGTTTCAAACAGTTTCATTCATAAAATTCTTGCTACAGCGATACATATGAGATTTTCATAGAAAATAAAATAAAAAAGACTCACACCTACTCAGGAGGTTATCAAAGTAACCTCTTTGATTCTTCTCTATCATACTAAAATAGCGTGCAACACTTGTCCTTTTAGCACCGGGCATGGGCGCTTTACTGATAGTACTTCCTAAGGTGCTCCGCGTTCCATGCTCGAGGTATGATGGTGTTGTCCATGCGCTTCAGCTTATAGGTGTTCGGGGGTATGCACTGAGCAACCTGGTAGGGCCCCTCCCAGTTTGCCCCAGCACTCCTGCTCCTGGGTCTCGCGTGTTAGGGAGTACCTTCCACAGCACCAAGTCGCCAACTCTGAAAGTTCTCTCTCACACCCTCGAATTGTAGTACCTCGCAGCGCGCTGTTGGTATACTGCCACCCTCATTTGTGCTTTTTCTCTCTTCTCTTCAAGCATGTCTAGGCTCTCGGCCAGAGCCACGCGGTTGGCCTCGTCTCCATATGCCTATACCCTGAGGGACTCAACCTGCATCTCAACCGGGAGTACGGCTTCGCATCCGTAGGCCAAGGAGAATGGGGACTCCCCAGTAGTCGTGCGTAGGGTGGTTCTGTAAGCCCACAGCACATTTGGTAGCTCCTCTACCCAGGCTCCCTTCATCTTTTCTAGCTTTGCCTTCAAGTTCTTCTTAAGGACCCTGTTTATGGCCTCCACCTGTCCATTGGCCTGCGGGTGTACGACCGCGGAGAAACTTCTCCTTATGCCCCTTCCCCTACAATTCTCCTCGAAAGCTCCCCCCTCGAACTGGGTACCGTTGCCAGAAATAATTTTGTAGGGTACTCCATATCTACTAACAATGAATTTGTTGACGAAAGAGGTGATGTGCTTGGCTGTTATCTTCACGAGGGGTTCTGCTTCTGCCCACTTAGTGAAGTAGTCCACTGCTACCACCGCGTATTTCGCTCCACCCCTGCTTGCAGGAAGAGCGCCGATCAAGTCTATCCCCAGATAGCGAAGGGCCAGAGGCTGGTCAGTTCACTTGGGGGTTTCTGAGGGTAGTTGGCGTGCCTCTGACATTTGTCGCATTTCATGGAAAAGTCATGTGCATCTTTCTCCATGGAGGGCCAGTAGTATCCTTGTCTTATGGCTTTCCTAGCAGTGGAGGGTCCGCTCTCATGGTTGCCACACTCTCCCTCATGTATCTCATGCAATACTCTCAATGCCTCCTCCCCTTCTACACACCGCAGGAGTGGCATTGAGAACCCTCTCTTGTAAAGGACCCCATCCACCAGGGTGTATCTAGCGGCCCTGTACACCAACCTCCGGGACTCGTTTTTGTATGCAGGCAAGGTTCCTTCCTCCAGGTACCTTTTGATCGGCTCAGTCCACGACTCCCTTGGGACACTAATCATATGAATGTCTACGCCATCGATGCTAGGCTTGTGTAACGCCCTACTTCCTTAGAGCCGTTACTAAGTGAGTTTTTAAGACGAAATAGTGTGCAATGAACTCGCTAACCGAGGTTTTGAGCAAAAGTGTGACTAATTAAAAGTTAAGGCTGTAATCTTTGAAAATGCGTCGTTTCATTAAAACTTCTATCATTAAACATTTGGGATCCCAAAATAAGGTTTGAAAACTAATTACATCTTGAAATAAGGTTACAGTTAAGAAATCATAAAATTATAGATTATTACAGCCATTTTCGAATAAACCCCCAACCAAAGCAGTCGGGCAGGCCAAACATGTACGCGCCGCTTCACGCTCTCCGTACTCATGGTTGGTTGATTCAGTCATTGCCCTTACCTGCAACACGGAGCACCCGTGAGCCGAAGCCCAGCAAGAAAACTCATGCAGAACATAACATAAGCAATTTATATAATTTATCATAACAGATAATCCACACATAAACAAGTCAACCATAGACTAAGCAAACACGGCCATGCCGTCCCCGAAGCCTTACCGAAGCCTGGGGTCTCGGTCTTCACCGCAGGATCTCACACATATCCTGTGGGTCCCGGGCCCTGCCCTGACCATAGCATCCCATGTGCTAGGTGTTACTTCCGGCCCCGCTGCCGTTCTCGGCCTTGCCGCCCTCGGCCATAGCCGTGCAATTCACTATAATCATATATAGCATAAATCAAACACATTCAAACAAATATCAATTCATTTAAATCTGCACCCTAACATGTAATGCAATAGAGGGCCATGCCCGACAATCATTTCATCATGCAACATGCAATATAGGGCCGTGCCCCGCAATCACACTATGGGCCCATGCCCTATCCTACGGGTGTTATAGTTTTCTTACCTTTCCCTTCAATAGCTTAGATCACCTGACTCCTTGAGCACGATCCCACTCGAGCCTTAGCGCACACCTAGGCACAAACATAGGTCAAAGTCAACACCGAACCCCAAGTCCGAATACCTAGCCTCGGGACCAATCCCGAGCCCCCGGGAAGTCCTAAATCCCCAAAACAAAGTGGCGGAATCGAGCCCCGAACCCTAGGTCAAAAACCCTCATAAAAACCCAAAAATTCACCTCTGTGAACAGTGCAGCGCTACAGCGCTCTAAAGAGGGCGCTGTAGCGCTACAAGCAGAACACTCCCCCCAGAACAGGGGCTAGCGCTACAGCGCCCACTGACTAGCGCTGTAGCGCTAGTTGCAGCCCAGAAATCCCAATATCGCATTTCTGCGATTTCCTTCACCCAATCTCAAACCAAACTTCCCCAAATCTTTACCAAACTCAAAATCAAGCTTATGAACACTCTCCATTCATTCCAAGCATCCCAAATCCTCAAATCCCAAGATCATTTATCCCAAATCTCAAAATCTACCATGAACAACCCTAAACCAGAAATTCAAGCAACCACAAAGTTAAAGTCTTAGAAATCATACCATTGCTGCAAATTTCGACCTTGATTCAACCCTAGGCCTCCTTAGCTTGCTCTCCCTCAAAGCTTGCCCAGAAATCCCCTGAGATTCCCATCAATCCAGCTCAAAACACAGCTCAAACCATCAAAACCCTTAAAACCGAAAATCTCTAAAACTTACCTCAAACATTGATGTGTTCTTGCCAAATCTTCAAGTCTAACCCAAGATCCTTGATGCTCAGCCTATCCTTGCTCTCCACTAAGCTTTTCCCCAAGAAAAACGGAGAGGAACGGTGCAAGAACGCACAAACCGTTCCTTGAGAAAACCCCCCCTGTTTTCTCTCTTTTCTTTCTTTCCTTCTTCTTTCTTTTCTTTTTCTTTCAGCATTCCCTCTCTCTATAAAGCCTTATAAAAACCTATCTCCAAAAGCCAAATGACCAAAACGCCCTCCCTATAAATTCTAAATCCTTTTGTTCAAGTAGGGCCATTTTAGTCATTCCCCCAATTCCCGCTAATCCTCAAGTGTCTCTAATATTTTCCCGTTGCTTCCCAATACCTGATAAATCACCAAATAATTATCCCCCATCATCAAAATAAATCTCAATCTATTTCTCTGAATTCCTGTTCGTACCCCCAGGCTCGCCTCTAGCCGGGTATAAATTCCTGTCATCACTTTCCGCTAGCCTGCCCACTGGGATCGCCTCGAGTCACAAAGCACAGATACATCCACATACCACTGTGGCCTCAAAAATCAACACATATCAATGCAGTTATGCCCAACATGGCCAAAATTACAATTATGCCCTTCTAACACGATCCGGGCCTACATGCATACTAACATACATAGTCATGCATCTCAGATAAACAAATAGTCATATAACATGCTTTAAATCATAACCATGCATTAAAATCATTAAAATCACACATAAATCCCATCATGCCCTCCTGGCACGCTAATCAAGGCCCTTAAGCCTTATTAGCGAATTTGGGTCGTTACAGCTTGGGTAAGTACTCCACGAGTATCGACTCCAAGATATCACCGTCCTTGGTGGACGCCAGCTTCGCAAGTGCATTAGCATGGGTATTCCTTTCTCTGGGGATTTGCTCTATGCTATATGCCACTAACCGTCCCAGATAGCCCTTCACCTTTTCCAAGTAGGTTGCCATCTTGGGTCCCCTCGCCTGGTATTCCCCCTTTACGTGGTGCACCACCAACTGAGAGTCGCTGAAGATACGAAGGCGCGTCACTCTCAGCTCCTAGGCCAAATGCAAGCCAGCCAGGAGCGCCTCGTACTCTGCCTCGTTATTGGAGGCCTCAAACCCGAACCGGATCGCGCAATACATTTTGTGTCCCTCGGGCCCTGTCATCATGATGCCCGCTCCGGATCCTCCTTCATTGGACGCCCCATCAACATGCAAACTCCATTCCTCTAGACTCCCTCGCTCTTCCTCTATAACAGGCTGCTCCCCTTCTTCACTTCTTCCTCCATTCAGCTGATGGACGAACTCTACTATAAAGTCTTCCAACACCTGTCCATTGATGGAAGCTCTTGGGGTATACACAATATAAAATTGACTCAACTTGATCTACCATTTCATCAGCCTCCCTGAGGTCTCAGGTTTATGCAAGACCTGTCTCAAGGGACTAATTGTCAGGACTTCAATTGCGTGCGCATGGAAGTAGGGTCTCAACTTCCTCAAGGCCACCACTAACGCATAGGCCAACTTTTCAATCTCTGGGTAACGGTTCTCCGCGTCCACCAGACGCTTGCTGATATAGTACCGGGTTGTTGCTGCTTCTTCTCCCCTTTAACCAAGGTTGCGCTTATGGCATGCTCAGACACTGCCAAGTACAGGTATAACCTCTCGCCCTTCTCAGGTTTCGCCAACAGGGGTGGCTTCCCCAAGTGCTCCTTCAGCTTGACAAATGCCTCTTCGCATTTTTCATCCCAAGCGAACTTTTTGCTCCCTTTGAGGATGTCAAAGAAGGGGAGGCACTTATCGGTGGACCTCGAAATAAATCTATTAAGGGCCGCCACCCTTCCCGTTAAGCATTGCACTTCCTTCTTGTTCTTTGGCGGATTCATATCTATTAGGGCCTTTATCTTATCAGGATTGGCCTCGATGCCTCTGGAATTGACCATGAAGCCCAAGAATTTTCCTAAGGATACACCGAAGGTGCACTTGACGGGATTCAACTTCATTTGGTATTTCCTAAGTGTGTCGAACATCTCACCAAGGTCCTTGTTGAGCTATGTTGCATTCTTGGTCTTCACTAACATATCATCCACATACACCTCCATGTTCCTCCCTATCTGGTTAGTGAACATCTTATTCACCAACCTCTGATCAGTGGTACCTGCGTTCTTTAACCCGAAGGGCATCACCTTGTAACAGTAGAGCCCTTTATCTGTAATGAATGACGTGTGCTCTTCATCTGCTGGGTTCATTGGGATCTGGTTGTACCCCGAGTAAGCGTCCATGAAACTCAGTAATTCATGTCCTAAAGTCGCGTCTACTAGATGATCTATCCTTGGGAGTGGGAAGCTGTCCTTAGGACAAGCTTTATTCAGGTTCGAGAAATCGACGCAGGTCCTCCATTTCCCATTTGGCTTCGGAACGAGTACTGGGTTTGACACCCACACAGGGTAAAAAGACTCACGGATGAACCCGTTGGCCTTCAGCTTGTCAACCTCCTCCTTTAATGCTGTGTACCTTTCAGGGTCTAACGCCTGCCTCTTCTGCCTAATGGGCCTCGCTTCTGGGGAGATATTCAAATGGTGGCACATCACACCGAGGTCTATACCCACCATATCCTCATGACTCCATGCAAATACGTCTAGATTATCCTTCAAAAACCTTATCAACTCCTCCTTCACGTCATTTTGCAGGCTTCTCCCTATCTTCAATTTTCTTAACGGTTCCTCCATCACTGTAACCTCCTCTACTTCCTCCACTGGTTCTGCTCTTGGCTCCTCCATGACTCGAAGGTCCAGCTCCTGTGGACCCCTCGCGGGCACACGTAGCTCCTCATGTATCACCATAGCCATTGGTTCCCACGGTTTCACAGGCACACGGAGTGAGGTATTGTAGCACTCCCTTGCCTCTTTCTGTTCTCCCTTCATACTAGCGACCCCTCCTGGGGTTGGGAACTTGACAACCAGGTGATATATTGAAGTTATGGATTTCAATTCTCTTAGGGATGGTCTCCCCAATACCGCATTGAAAGCTGATGCACAATCTACTACGACAAAGTTAGCCATGACTGTAGTCTGCCGGGGTTGCTCCCCCATGGTGTTTGCCAATTCGATCATCCCTAAGGGTTGCACTGAGTCCCCCATGAATCCATATAGGGATGATTGGCAGGGCTTCAGATGACGAATGCCCAGTCCCATCTTTTCCAAGGCAGGGCGATATAGGATGTCCACCGAGCTCCCGTTGTCCACTAGGACTCGATGCACGCGCATATTTTCCAACTGAACTGTCAACACCAGCGGATCATTGTGGGGAAAGTGTACCCCCCGCGCATCCTCCTCAATGCATGTTATCGAGTCATTTTCCCCCTTGAAACTTTTCGGGGGTCGCTGTTCCAAACTCATGACGCAGGGGGGCGGACTTCGCCGAGCCTCTCTTGCATATCTATCTCGCGCCTTCCGAGAGTCCCCCCCAAATCCTAGACCTCTGAAAATGGTTCGGACCTCCCCCTGTATTTCTGGGGCTCGCCCTTGCACCTGGGGTGACGCAGGCTCGTCCTCTGGCTTTGCTTTTCTCTCCTGACATAACGGCCTAGGTGTCCCCTGCGGATGAGCTCCTCAATTTCTTCCTTCAAATGGATACACTCTGTCGTGGTGTGACCGATATCCTTGTGGTACTGGCAGTATCTACTGGGGTCCCTTTTGGACTGGTCCTTTCTCATTGGTGGGGGCTTTTTGAAGGGAACTTGATCTTCGTTGGTGAGATAAATATGCTCCCTGGTATCTGTGAGGTTCGTATAGTAAGTATAAGCCGCTTGCCTATGATCATTCCCTCGTTTGGTTTTCCTCTGCTGGTCATCTCTTGACCCATCGTACGCCCTTTTCTTCTTTGTTACATTCGACCCGTCTTTAGCTGGGGGCTTCGCGTGGGGCTCCTCCTTTCGTGCCTTTAAGTTTGCGTGGCCATCCTCCACACAGATGTACTTCTGTGCTCTCTCGTAGAATTCATCTAAGTCGGTGACTTCCCTCTTCAACATGTTGTCCCACAACTTGCTTCCTGGGAGCACTCCGGCTGTAATGGCCATTTTTAACTCTCGGCGAGTTAGGCTCCCCACTTTCGCGGCCTCCATATTGAACCGGTGAATGTAGCTCTTCAGGATCTCATTCTCCCCTTGCTTCACGTTGGCCAGGCTGGTACCTGGCATCGTATAGTCCCGCACGGCATGGTGCTGTTGGAGGAATTTGTCAGAAAACTGCTGCCAGGACCTGATGGACCCCGTCCTTAATCTTTTGAACCATTTGTAAGCGGGTCCTTTCAAAGTGACAGCGAAGCAGTGGCATCTGGCTCCACTTCCAATTCCTCTCAGTTTCATCAGATCGTTAAACGCATCCAAGTGGTACTTTGGATCCGTATTTCCTTCATAGGGGGTCATATTGGGTTCCTTAAAGTTGGCAGGGAGCCGGATGGCTTGAATCTCCCTCACAAAGGGCGACTCATGGTCGAATTCTTCCTCACAGACCTGGCCGCCGGATGCGGTGACGATCTTGCTTTGCAAGCTCCTCATTTCTGTGTCCAGGTCCTGCCTCCTCTTGCTTAGAGAGTCCCTCAAAGCGGACGGGCTAAGATCCGTCTTTCCCTTGCCCTCTCGAGGATCCATAGGGGGCGTGGTCCTTTTTCCCGCCCTCTTTTTATTGAGCTCCTCCCGTAAATCTGAGGGTGCTCTTTTAGAGGTGACTTCGTCCTCGTTGCGAGGGGTAGCGTTGGTCCTTAACGCGGGTTTCTGGGCCTGCTTAGGTGGTTCAGGGTGCTCACGTTGCTTCGCTCGTGGGGTGTTACTGGTGGAGTGTCGGGTTCTCCCATCATCTACTGGTACGGTGGTCTCCACCCCACCCTGGCCTTTCTCCTTCCTCTTAGGCAAGGTCACGCTCAATTTACCCTGCAACAGGACATTCAGGATCTCTTGCATGTTCTCCAAGGTGGTCTCCAACCTTTGGTTCTTACGGTGGAGCTCACGTATTTCCTCTTCATAGAATCGAGATTTCGAACTCGAGCTCACGGAATGGACCCAGGGATGCTTGTCATGCCTACGGGTAGAGGGGCTCGGGTCCTGCCGGCCGGAGTTCGGTACCTGTGGTGGTTTTGGGAGAGGGAACTCATTAGCATTTCCCGGTGGTGCTCTTGGAGGACTTTCTCCAGGTGGAGCGGCCGGTGACGAGGCCACTCTATCACCTCTGTGAACCTCAGGGTCCTTCGGGGGCTCCACGTCTCTAGGCGGAGGAGCGTCCTTCATGGAGGCCTTCAGCTGGACTCCGTTCAGGTGAACCTCTACCTATCGTGATTCCTTGAGTCACTTCGAACGTCTTTGCATTTCTTCTCGCTGGAAAAAATGGTAGAACAGTAGCTTGGAACTAGCGTTCCCACAGACGGTGCCAAACTGTTGACGGTGAGAACTTGTCAACTAAGTTGAGTTGGAAAAAATTATCAAGTAAAGATAGTCAATAAAAAAGCTGTAGAAATCTAAGTAATAACTCAAGAATAATGACAGAACAACAATGCAGAAATCAATCTTTCATTCACTCTCAAGCACTTGCTACAGTAAATTTTTCAACCCCCCCCCCCCCTGGTGGAGTTAGAGTTCATATTATAGTAGGCTCTAATGGCCCTGGGTACATGGTGGTCTAGGGGACCAAGTGGTACATAATTACTCTGTCAGGAGAGTGGTTTCAGAGGTTGTGGCCGTGCATCCAGTACAGGGGCAGGCGTCAGGAGGATGTCTCCACTACTTGTCCATACTCATGTCAATGGAGTGGGGACAGACATAGTGGCGTAGGTGGTAGTGGTGTCGACTCTGACTCCTGGCCGTAGACGTATGGGCCACAACTCTTATTCCAGCACTCCCACTACCCCATTGGTATGGGTGTCCGTACTCGACATACGGGGTCTTAGCGGTCATACCCAGTACTAGATCATACAAGTACGTTCCATTCGACTCATACCGGAGCCTTTAAGCATTGGGGTCCATCTGATGGTGTGGCTCCTATGCGGCTCGCGAGCCCCCTTCGCGAGGCCTCCCTCGCATGGGCACCCGATGGTGTGGCTCCCAAGGGTACACGCCTCACACGGCATGGAGCGCTCGGGGCGCGAGGCCGAATGCACGCTCAGACGCGAGGCCACGGGCGCTGGGACGCGAGGCCGAGGCTGCGCGCGCCCGGACACGAAGCCACGCGAGGCTGAGGTTGCTGGGGCGAGGCTGCACGTGCTCGGACCCAGGGCCACGCGAGGCCGAGGCTGCTTCGAACGCGAGGCCACGCGAGGCTGAGGCTGCTGGGGCGAGGCTGCGCGCACTCAGATGTGAGGCCGAGGCTGCTTCGGACGCGGGGCCACGCGAGGCCGAGGCTGCTGGTGCGTGATCCTGGGCACGCGAGGCCGTCTCGTGGGACATGGTTCTGAGCATGCGAGGCCTGCCAACGAGACTTCCCCCTGGGTACACGAGGCTCCCTTATGCGTCACGCATCTAGGCACAGGAGGTCACCTCGCGGGGTACAGTCTTAGGCATGCGAGGCCGTTGTGAGAGGGTCGCGATCCCGAGCATCTCGTGGCTCAAGCATGCATGTAGGCCTTTAAGGGACCTTAACACACGACTTGGTTCTTTTATGGGCGTGGAATATTTAGCGTCCACACTTATTAATTCCTTGTGACTGCACTATAGACTCAGAATTGAACTCTTGAATTCATAGAACACTCTATAACAAATATAGATAGGCTATTAATTATCTATTGTTACAACCACAATTGTCACTCAATCCACTATAGATGGTCTACAATGAGATAAGACTAAAATACAATTTTACCCCTCTTTGTATTTTATCCTTGAAACACTTAGTTCCTTGTAAATAATATTTCAATAAACTAATTTAATTACTGAAATGAGATCTATATCGTTTAACACCTTGAACCAAACTATAAGAAAACCATCGTTTCACTTCTTCATTAGAAGCTATAGATGTTCATATCTATGATTAACACTCCCACTCAATTATACTACCGAGTTCCCAAGATGTAAGTATGGGCTAGTTCGTAGGGTAAGCTAGTAATGAACAAGTCAAAGGACTCAAATAATACAATCAGTTAGAATACTAACCACTCAGAATTGATATTGAATTGAGCTATGGTCAACTATATGATATGACTAGAATAGATAATAACAGTATGTTTACTTATCTTACCAACTATCAATATCGGTCCAGTCCGATGTAACAAATACATCTGATCTTATCTACTTTGCTAATGTTCTAGAGAGAACATAACACTGTGATGTGTAAGTAGATCATATCGCAGATTAGCAAGTCAGTGTAAATCTTGTGCACTGACTAATCTTAGGACTAACTTATTTTAAACATATAATCATATTATATTCCATTGTGATTACGTCACTATAAATATGATTAGCTATATGCTTGGGATTTAATAGAAGTTTATATTAAAAGAATAATCATGAAAATAAAACATGTGAGCAAAGTGATTGACCAAGTCAAAAAAGATTTCTATTCTTTTATTGATAATAAAATGAGATTACAAAGAAATATGGTTTTAATTAGGGCATAAAACCCCAACAAACTCCCACTTGCACTAATTGAAACTAATGCCTTAAATCTACTAATCCTCATTTCCTTGATATGATTATCAAATGTAGCTTCTAGTAGTGTCTTTGTTAACAGATCCGTAAGATTGTCTTCAGATGCAATCTTCATAACCTTAACATCTCCTCTGGCCACATATTCTCGAATAATGTGATACTTCCTTTCCATATGCTTACTTCTCTTGTGACTTCGAGGTTCATTCGAGTTGGCTATCGCTCATTTATTGTCACAAAACAACACAAGCAGTTTGTCCATTTCTGGAATAACACCAAGATCCGAATAGAACTTCTTTCACTGAACTATTTCCTTAGCTGCTTCTGATGCAGCTATGTACTCAGCCTCCATGGTGGAATCTGAAATTGCAGACTGCTTTACGATTCTCCAAATAACAAATCTGCTCCCAAGAGTAAACACCATTCCAGAAGTAGACTTCCTGTCATCGACATTAGTCTGAAAATTTGAATCGGTGTAGCCTACAGGGTTCAAAACACCACCCTTGTAGACTAACATATAATCCTTAATCTGCCTTAAATACTTCATGATATGCTTAACTGCTATCCAATGTTCCGGTTTTGGGTTTGAATGATACCTGCTCACTACTTCCACTGCAAAGCAGGTATCTGCTCTAGTACACAACATGGCATACATCAAACTTCCAACTGCATATGCGTAAGGAACTTTTCTCATTGCATCTTCCTCTTCAGGAATCTCGAGAGACTGCTTCTTTGAAAGATGAATTCCATGGCAGGACGATAGACGCCCTTTCTTAGAATTTGTCATTGAGAAACGTTCAAGCACTTTGTCTATGTAAGTTTATTGAGATAGAGCTAAGAGTCTATTCTTTCTATCCCTGATGATCTGGATACCTTGAACATAACTTGCTTCACCTAAATCCTTCATCTGGAATTGAGTGCTCAGCCAATTCTTCACATCTGATAATTTATTAACATTGTTTCCAATGAGTAAGATATCATTTACATAAAGAACCAGGAATACCACTATTTGATTTGCCTTCAGTTGGTAAACACAGGGGTCATCAATATTTTGTTCAAAGCCATAGGTTTTGATTATTTCATCGAACATAAGATTCCAGGAATGAGAAGCTTGCTTAAGTCCATAGATAGACCTATTCAACTTGCAAACTTTTCCTTCTTGTCCAGCTACTTTAAATCCTTCTGACTGATTCATATTAATGACTTCGTCAAGCTTTCCATTAAGAAAAGCTGTCTTGATGTCCATTTTCCAGATCTCATAGTCGAGAGCAGCTGCTATGGACAGGAGGATGCGAATGGATTTGAGCATGGCTACCGAACTAAAAGTTTCCCCATAGTCCACGCCTTCTCTTTGGGTATAACCCTTTGCCATTAATCGAGCTTTATAAGTCTCGATATTTCTATTAACATCTCGTTTCTTCTTGTAGAACCACTTGCACCCAATGTCCCTAACGTTAATAGGTGCTTCCACAAGATCCCATGCGGAATTTGAGTATATGGACTCCATTTCTTGTTTCATGGCTTCGAGCCATAGTTCCTTTTCGGGGCTTGCCATTGCCTGTTTGAAAGATAATGGATCATCATCACTAGTGTCACCAACAACCGTATTGGTTTCACCATCCAAACCATAGCGAACTTGGTTCCTAGAAACCCTCCCACTACGACGAGGCTTTGTGACAGTTTCCTCAGGAACAGTGGTACTTTCTTCATTTGAATCGACTTGCGTCAGTTGGACATGAAGAGTGGGAATTTCATCATTAACTTGCGTTGATGACAATGGAACATTGGTGGGAGTCAATTCTTTAACCATCTACTCTAAAACTACTTTGTTGCAAGGTTTGAAGTTTTGGACATAGTCATTTTCTAGAAAAGTAGCATTTGTAGAATAAACACTTTCTTTTCTGAATGACTATAAAAAAGTCCACCATGAGTACCTTTAGGATAGCCAACAAACATGCAAACTTCAGTTTACGGTTCTAGCTTTCCCTCCTTTTTCCTCAGGACGTGAGCGGGACACCCCCAAATTCTATAATGGCGTAAACTAGGTTCACGACCATTCAAGTGTTCTAAAGGTGTTTAGGGGAATGATTTAGATGGCACGACATTGAGAATGTCGTTCGCGGTTTCAATTGCATGTCCCTAGAACGAAGTTGGTAGAGTTGAGTAACTAAGCATACATCTAACCATTTCCAATAAAGTTCTGTGAAAAATTTGGCCTAGCTGCCCATGCACGCGCCCCAGCCACAAGCGTGGTGAACAGTACCCGCGGGTACTGTTCATCCATTTTTTTTTAAATTAAAGAAAAGTAAAATTTTTGGAAATAAATGATTTATAATCAAAACCAAAAATATCTTTTTTTTTTATCATTTATAATTGTTTTTTTTTAAATAAGATATTTTTGTTAGTTGAGATTTAAATAATTAGATATTTTCTACAAAGATTCAAATTCAAATTTAAAAATAGACTAATGTAATGCCCCAGATTTCCTAATAAGGTTTAGGACCTTGATTAGGAGGCCGGGGGGGGGGGGGGGGCATAATTGATTTATTATGATATTTAATGATTATATGCATGTTTATGTGAATTATATTATTATATGATGACAAATGCATGCATATGGGTCCACATTTAATTATAAGGGCATTTTGGTAATTTGGCCTGTTGAGGGCCTGATTGTGTATTTTCATTCATGTGGGTGAATTATAAATAATACCACATAATGTGTGGATTGGTTCGAGCCATTCGACATGAGACGGTCATGGAATGCAAGTTTTCGGTCTAGTCATAACGGGATTAAGTTCGGGGCTCGGAGTGAGTCTCGGGGTAATTTTGTGATTAGAACGTTGCCGGGAATTAAAGGGTAATGGGATATGAATTATTGGTATTTGAGAATATTGAGAATAACGGGAATTGGAGGGTGTTAATAATAATTAACGAGATAGGCAGGAAAGGACAATTTTACCCTTGGGAGTCTTTTGAAGCCTTTATTTGACCTAGGGGAAAAATTGTCTTTTCACCCCTAAGATATATATCAACCCTTTCAGTTTAGAAAGCTGTAGAAAATGTTAGAGAAAATAGAGCATCCTTATCATCCTCATCTCTCCCTCCCGTACATGTTCTTCTCTCCTTCTTCCTTTTGATTTTTGAGAGCCAATTTGAAGATCCAAGCTAGGAGAGCAAGGCTTGAGGGCTTAGGGCCTTTGTTCAACCATTGAAGGGGGTCTAAATCAAGCTTGACGTAAGATTACATCCATGAATTTAAGCTATACTCTGTTTTTCTAGTAAGTTTTCAGTTGAGAATTTGAGGTGCTAGTGGTGAGAATTCATGGAAGTTTTTGTGTAAGTTTGCGTGGGTTTTGATGAGGGCGTGTTGTAGATGAAGTTTTGGGGTTGAATGTGATGTTTTGATGATGTTTGGGATTGGTTTGGATGCTTGGTTTTCAAGGGGGATCACAGGGGAGAAGACCAGAAAAGTTTCTGGTATGCCGATGGCGCCCCAACGCTAGGCAGGGCAGGTTTCGAGCTTCTCTGACTTTGGGGCAGCACCCCAGTGCCATTAGGCAGCGCCCCAGTGCTAGTGTAATTTCCAGCAATCATATTTTTGGGGTTTTGGATGATTTTGGGGGCTCAGGGGATGGTTCTACTACCCCGTTTGGGTGATTGATAGTCCCGAGAGTGCGAGATAAATCCCGGGAGTGAGGTTTTAGATTATAAACCTTTTTATGATTTATTTTATTGATGGGATTCCATATTTGGTTATGACTAGGCGACTGCTAAAGGACCAAAGGATTGATCGTTCTCAAGGGTCGTTCTTTTACTAATTCTTGCTCGAACCCGAGGTAAGAAAACTGCACCCCATATGTGACATGCATGGTTATTCTTGATCCATTTTGGATGCTTAAATGTGGACATTGGTAGCATATTGAATGCTTAGCAATCTTGCTCATTTGTATATGGTTATTATTGAGGCATGATGGATGATTAAGTTTGATGCATGTGATGCACGAGAAACATGTAATTAGGGCATGCCATGAATATTTTCTATGAGACTGATCAGAGCCTAAGTCTCTGTGTTTGTGCATGATCATAATTGTGCTAGCAACTGTTAAGTAAGCATGTTGAATGCCCTACGTTTGAATAATCGACATATGATATATGTTTGGTAGCATTGCTTACTTGTGCATGGTACTGACTAATTAGTTAGAATTGGGAAAGGTGTCAGTATCAACTGTGAAGTTGTGACTCATTAGTCAAGTTCGGCAGTGGTACTGGGCACTGGTCACACAGTGCTGACTCATAAGTCAGGACGGCCTTAGCGTGTTCTAGGCAAGCCAATAAAGATTAGATCTAATCGACATCTGCATTAGATGACTCAACAAGAGCATTAATGCCGGACCGAACCTAAGTTCGATGAAAACTAAAAGTGCTTGTGTGACTTACCCAGCAGTCACTCATCTATTTAAGCTAGTGACTACCCATCAGTAACTCATCTGATTAGAGCCATTGCAGGAAAGCCCAGGTAACGGTTTCGTTAAACGGCTATGGGCACCGAGCCCCATAGTGACTTGCTTGTTAGTCACTCAGTATGGTTAATAGAACCTCAAAGTGATATTGTCTTATCTGTTCAGGGCTATAAGCACTGTATAATCATTCTGATCATCATTTGCATGGCTTTGGGAGCTGAGCCCCATAGTGACTTGCTTGTAAGTCACTCAGTATGGTTTACTAGAACCTCAAGTGTTAAATCACTCATATGATTAGGATTGACTTAATAGTCATCCAATGAGGAGGGCAGGATTTCTTATCCTCGATTCCCCAGCATTATATGAGATTATTTGCATGCCTAAATAGAGCTATGTTTTCTAGGCATGCCAGATATGGTTTGACTTCATGATATGATTGTTCATGAGCATATTGAGTTTTCTTGCTGGGCTTCGGCTCACGGGTGCTATGTGGTGCAGGTAAAGGCAAATGAAAGCGGGACCATCCTTGAGTTGGAGAGCTTAGGTGACGATGTGTACATATGCAGCTGGTTGACCGCCACGGCCGAGGTTTGAAGGAGAGGAACTAGGGTTAAACCCAGTTTTGCCGCTTAGATCGGCTGGTTGTAAATATTTTCTTGTAATAGACCTTTAAATTATATTTTTGGGATCCCAATATATATAATAAACGTTCTAGTGAAACGTTACATCTTAACCGAAATTTTTAATCCCTAAATCGCTAATCATAATTAGTTACACGTTTATGGCCAAATGACTCGATTAGCGAGTTTAGCACTGTTTGCATGTGTACCGTAAAAGTCCCTGGAGTTTAGTGCGTTACAACTAACAACTTAATTTTAAATCTTTTAATATATTAAAATATTCGAATTAAGATATGAGATATTTAAGATATTTTCTTTTAAATTCTTGATATTTTTACTAAATCTTTATTTGAAAATATAACTATCTTTTTATTCTATAGTTTTTAATATTTAAACTATTTGAAATTTGAATATTGTTCGTTAGATATTTTTACGGATATTTGAATTAGATTAATTGTTTTAAGATATTTTAGGGTTGTTATAACTATTAATATATATTTTTTTAAATGGTTAAAATACTTTCTTATATTTGTAACAACACAAGATATTTTTTTAAAACAATTTAGATATATGGTATTTTGCCAAATAAAATATTCATAAATTGATAGGTTTTATTTGGGCCCATTAGAAAATGTAAAGTTTAAATTCCTCTCTTGTGGGTGATTCCACTTGTGAAGGCCCATTTATTTTATATGACTATAGTGGACCTAATCAATCAATAAAAATTAATAAAACGAATGTTTAAATTCCTGTCGTTTGGAACATGTATGGAAGATTGGGGGCCTTTGTAGTGGGAACTACATACTGGACCCAGCCCTCCTCTATACAAGCCCAATTGTTAAGGCCCATTTACCTAAGTTGGACTTAATTGTATAGGTTCATTATATTAGTTAAACCTAAATATTGATTAGCAACAAATTAATTGAATTTGTTTCAATGTGACACTTTAGAATTAATAGAAAATTATAGGACTTTAGTTTTAAAAATTTTAATGTGTTTAATTTATTTTGGAAAACCTGTCATTAATTTTCTAAAAGTAAATAAGAAAATTCTATTTTAATTTAATAATGAGCTTATTTTAATATTTTTATTCGATCTCCACTGTTGGTTTAACATAGTCAATAGCTTAATGGGGCCTGGAGGCGTTTTGATTCGGCCCTCTACGGAAGGTGTTCATTAGCTATTTTGACAAGGTTAGATTTTGAAAGATAGATAATCATAGGTTAAATTGTACTAGACTAACCCCTACGGTAACTACTATGACTAAATCTATGATTATTGAAACCGTGGGTCAAGCTCAAAAAATAAGAGATTTTGTTTTCTTATTTTGATCGAATAGTAGGTTGTTAATAGTGGTGTCCATTATTAAATGAGTTTACAACTCTATTTAACTAGTGGTATTTTTTACTCTCGCCAACCGGGACAAGGATGTCATAGATTAGTTAAAAACCTAAAGAAATAGAGATATGATTATTTTTGGTATTTTTTCTCATATCTTACATACGTTGGTATATGTTGTCCTATTTCTTAAATTTGTGTGAATAGAAGTTTTATTGAGCAAATGTGAATGATTTCTATTTTTATTTATAATTTGTAGTTTTAAGTTAAGTAGTGTTTGTGTTTACTCCCATCCTTTCTCAACTTTCGATGTAGAAACTCACTGGAGAGAACTTCCTTAATTGGAAGCAGAATATCAACATAGGATGATTGGTGACAACTCCGAGTTCGTCATGATTGAGGAATCCCCAGAATGAGCCCCGTGTCCGCACGTTCGTGATGACACTGTCAATACTCGTGATGTCACCGGAAATGCTTGGATAGCATCGTCTCTGCAAATACGTGATGACACCGTGAATGCTCGAATAGCACCTTGTCTGAACATTCGTGATCAACTCAACTATGGTCTGACGCAGCTCATAAACGAGCTTCAGACTTTTGAGTCTATCATGGGTGGACTTAGTAAAGGAGGAGAAAATAAGACTATTGTTATTGCTGCTGATCTAGCTAAGGCTGAAGCTAACCAAGCTTCGTCTTCGAAAGCTGGAAACAAGAGGAAGAATGGACAAAACAACAACCCCAAGCCTGCAAAGGCTGCAAAGATGAGTGCACAGATGCCTAAGGGGAAGAACAAGAAAAACAAGAAAGGTAAAGATAAGTGCTTTCACTGCAAAGAGAAAGGGAATTGGAAACGAGATTGCCCTAAGTTTCTAGCAGCGGAAAAACAAAGAAAATGATTATAGTTCATTTATCTTGGAAACATGTGTTTTAGAGAATGATAAATTAGTTTGGATTATTAAATCTGGATCTACTAACAATATTTGTAACTCTTTACAACTTCTTGAATCGTGGGAGGAAGTGAACGAAGGCAACTTAATGCTTAGAGTTGGGAACAGAGCGTTTGTTAAGGTCCAAGCTAGAGGAATAGCTCGTCTGAAGTTCGGAAATAAATACTTAATTTTAAAAGATGTATTTTTTTCATTCCAGATTTTAGTAGAAATTTAATTTCAGTTTCCATGTTGCAATTAGAACAATTTGTTATGACTTTCACAAGTTTTAATATATCTATTTCTTTCAATGGATCACAATTGTGTATTGTATGTTTGGAAAACGGGCTTTTTATTCTGCGACCTAACGATCCCCTCGCTCTTAATAATGATTTATTCAAAGTAGCTAAACCTATGACCAATAAACATCAAAAGACCGATAACGATAATATGACATATTTATGGCACTTGAGACTAGGTCACATTGGCTATGATATGATTCAAAGATTTACAAAGGACGGACCTTTGAGGGAACTCACCTTAGGTGAATTACCTGTCTGTGAATCTTGTCTAGAAGGAAAACTAACCAAGCGTCCATTCTCTGCAAAGGGTGATAGGGCCAAAGAACCACTTGGTCTTGTGCATTCAGATGTTTGTGGACCTTTGAATGTACAAGCCAAGGGCGGTTTTGAGTATTTCGTCACTTTCATTGACGATTACTCTAGATACTCATGTCTTTACCTAGTGCATAGGAAATCAGAAACATTTTCAAAGTTTCAGGAATTCCTAACAATGGCGCAGAACCAATTAGATAAAACGTTAAAGATCTTGCGATCTGATAGGGGTGGAGAATATTTGGATATGCAGTTCCAAGATCATTTAACTGAACTTGGGATTTTATCACAACTTACCGCCCCAGGTACTCCGCAACAAAATGGTGTAGCGGAACGCCGGAACAGAACTTTATTAGAAATGGTTAGATGTATTTTTAGTTACTCAACTCTAACAAATCCATCCAATTATTCAAACGCATCAAATAATCCATTTTTTAACATGTTCATGTATGAAAATAAAGATTACCAAAGACTCTGAGGCCAGTTGTTGGGAAAACTTATACAGGATCTTTATTTATTTTCATGTATATCTAATATTAAAAAAATTAATATGAGATAGCATAGAACATGTTTCTAAAATTGAATTCAAGGAGAAACAAAGATAAGAATACTTACAGTATACGCAGCGGAATGAAAGAGTCTTTCCTTCAATTTCTCCAACTCTTGTAACCTTTCTGTCGCAGAGTATTATCAAGAAACTTAACCGTTCTTCTAATTTCTTCACAGTCTTCCAATGTATCCTTAGAATCACCTAGAATAGTGTGGGAAATTCTCAACACATGGGATAGATACAGAAAGAAGAAGAGAAAATAACAGAGAGGCTTAGAAAAGAACTTGTGTTTAGAGAGAATCTAAAACCTATCAGAAAAACTAACTTGTGACTTGTCAAACTTGTGTTTTGACTTCTCTCTAAGCACTCCATTTATAAACTCAATTAGGCCATTTAATTTAATTTAAAAAATCAATAAAATTATATCCAATTTGAGGCCCTAGGTCGAAATTATCATGGGCTTTAGGCCCATGAAATTTCCCATTTGATTATAAGCCTATTGGACTTAAAATCAAGGCCTGTATTATTTTCTATTGATTTAATTAATTAAATCCTTTATCAAATTAATTATGTATAATTTGAACCTTGATTTAAACTTATTTATTAATTTAGATACTAATTTATCTTAATTAATAAATCTGTCATAATTTCTCTTTTCTTCTAAAAAATACATAACTCTGTGAAACTATCCAAAATTGACCTGGTCAACTTTGATAGTTCTAATTGATAATTAAATCAATTAATTGAGACTATCTAGATGATTTTATCCAAGTTATAATGGGGACCATGGGCCTCTGAAATCAAGCTCCAATAAGTTATCATAAATCTAACAAATAAATTTACTAACTTATTAATTCCTCGTGACTCAACTATAGACTCGGAATTGCACTCTTGAATTCATAGAATGCTCTATAACAAATATAAATACGCTATTAATTATCCATTGTTATAATCACAATTGTCACTCAATCCTCTATAGATGGTCTACAATGAGATAGGACTAAACTATCGTTTTACGCCTCATTGTATTTTATCCTTAAAACACTTAGTTCCTTGTAAATGATATTTCAGCAAACTAATTTAATTACTGAAATGAGATCTCTATTATTTAACACCTTGAACCAAACTATAAGGAAACCATCATTTCACTTCTTCATCAGAAGCTATAGATGTTCATATCTATAATTAACACTCCCAGTCAATTATACTACCGAGTTCCCAAGATGTAAGTATGCGCTAGTCCGTAGGGTAAGCTGGTAACGAACAAGTCAAAGAACTCAAATAATACAATCAGTTAGAATACTAACCACTCAAAATTGAGATTGAATTGACGTATGGTCCACTATATGATATGACTAGAATAGATAATAACAGTATGTTTACTTATCTTATCAACTGTCAATATCGGTCCAGTCCGATCTAACAAATACATCTGATCTTATCTACTTTGCTAATGTTCTGGAAAGAACATAACACTGTGATGTGTAAGTAGATCATATCGTAGATTAGCAAGTCAGTGTAAATCTTGTGCATTGACTAATCTTAGGACTAACTTATTTTGAACATATAATCATAGTTATATTCCACTGTGATTACGTCACTATAAATACGATTAGCTCTATGCTCTGGATTTAATAGAAGTTTATATTAAACAAATAATCATGAAAATAAAACATGTGAGAAAAGTGATTGACCAAGTCAAAAAATGATTTCTATTCTTTTATTGATAATAAAATGAGATTACAAAGAAATAGGGTTTTAATTAGGGCATAAAACCCCAACGCTCTCTTCGCCCTTTGATTCTTTAAAGGCTCTGGCTTTTTCCATGGAAGGCGGGTAGAATTCACCAAGAAAATGTGCTCTCTAGTATCCATGAGGTCGGCATAAGTCGTATAGATCAGCTTAAATTTATCCACGGGCTTGTTTTTCTTTAGACCACTTTGGCTACCCTCACCATTTCTCTTCCTCTAGTTATTTCCCCCTTGATTTTTCAGGGTAACTGTTTGTGCCGTAGCTGCAACATCCGTTTCCGCTCTAGTGGGGTGGGTAGGGACTTGGCTGGTTCCTGCGACTGAAGCTCGTGCCTCTTCCAAGTTGATCCACCTTTGAGCCTTGTCCAGGAACTCATCCACGGTGTTGACCCTCTTTCTTTGGAGTTCCTGCCATAGGTCGCCCCCAACAAGAATTCTTGTTCTCATCACCATGAGCCTAGAACTTTCATCTGCGTCTCTAGCTCGCGTAGCAACATTGGAAAACCTACTCAGATATGCTTTCAGAGGCTCTCCAGGCTACTAATTTAAATTTGCGAGGGAGTCCGCCTTGATGCGAGCCGCCTGAGAAGCCCGGAGCCCTCTTGAAATCAGCGGAGAAACTCTTCCACGAGCTGATAGAATGCTTTTTGTATTGCTCGAACCATTGCCTAGCCGGCCCGACCAGAGTCGAGGGAAATACCAGGCACCTCAACTTGGGTCCAATATTGTGGGCCATCATTAGGGTGTTGAACATTCCCAAGTGGTCGGACGGATCTCCATCTCCATCCAATTTTGACAAATGGGGCATCCTGAAACTCGGAGGGTATGTTGTTGCTACGATGCTTGGGGCGAAAAGTTCGAGCTCATCCCCTGAGTCATATTCGTCTTTTTCCTTCTCTGATAGGATTCTTTTCATCAGCTCTTCCATCTGGGCTAACCTTTCGAGGGTTTGGTCCTCGGTTCCCTGGTTGTTATGGGGCTATTCAACAGTTCCCATTCAGTCGTACGGGTTCGGGGGGTTATTGTCCCTCCAAGCTCGAGCCTGGTTTGGCGGTACATTCCTGTTGTCATGTACTTCGGAAGGGCCTCTCTTATGGTGAGTGTCACTAACTCCATCGCGGGCTGGATTTCTCCTTTGTGAGTTTAGGCGATCTCGCAGCTGATTTCTCAAATCTGTGCCAGTCCTACCACTTCGACGACTCTCCGTCTAGTAACTCCCGTTAGCAAAACTCGGTGCTCGTGGCTAAGGATCAGGGATATTGTTGTGTGCCCGGGGCACATGGGCGGCGACAGCTGGAGGAGGATTTCTTCTACTATCCCCATAGGTGGGGACATTTTTTGTAGAACGGGGTGGCATTAGGTGCCTTATGGGCGATGGAGGATGTCTGATTAGCGAAGTTATTCTCGTCCCATCAGGGCAGATTAAATTGTCCCGTGGTGGTTCTGTTCCTCCCTCTCTAGCTCTCTGCATCTGGCGACTTGATTGGGACGCTTGAGGGTTAGATGGAATATGCTACCTTCGTGGGTTTTCCCCAACCGTTCCCTGGGAATTGCCGTGAACATTCCCAGACACACGCGATGATGGTATTGAACTTGGGGTTTAGGTTCTAACCGATCGACTGTTTTGCCTACCACCCTTGGGAGGATTTTTAGGCTGAGCATTTCTTGCCGTGGGTATAGAACTTAGGGTGGCAACCTTACTTGACCGATTTGGTGACTGGTTATTCCCGTGGGTTTTACGAGGCCTACTTTACCTCTTTCCGACATTAACGTCGGTTACAAGAGGGTGCAACTAAGCCAAGACCTCCTTGATTTGTTTGTTTACCCAAGCCAGATGGATTTGTAACTGTATATTTTCCATTTCTACGGCAGTAAGGTAATCGAGGTTCAGATTTGGCGGTAGAGACGCCGAACTCCCAATATCGCCATGGCCCACCGGTTGCTTTCCCGATCTCTGTTGGACTTCTGGGACATGCTCATCAGAGACAATGGTATGGTGGGCCTCCTATCCACCAGGCTGTTCCATTTCATTCTCGTGTCTCAAGCGAGTAACCACCATGATGAAATTTGATATGAATCTTTTACAATAGCACTAATCTGCAGCTCTCAATGAAAGCACCAAACTGTTAAAGCAGTTTTTCGCCAACAGTGAATTATGAAAATAGCTGAGATGGATTAGTGCTTAATGATAAACCGCAATAAGAAAATGATGCTTAAAAACGCTAGAAAAGAAATATTAATAAGACTCGTCTTTTTACTTGGTTCGGAGGTTAAAATCCACCTAGTCCATGAGTTTGTATTATTACTGTTTTTCTCTCTAAATTTTGACAGAGTTTTTGTATTACAGAAAACACACCACCTTTCCCTATCCAAGGTCTTAGTATTTATAGAGAAAATCCATGGATATGATAAACATTGGGGTCATCACGTGAATCAAATTCCTAGTGTGACCTGTCTCACACTAATTATAATTATTACAATTTATCCTAAGGTATGGTCTAATCATTAGGTAAAACTGATCAAGGGTCCTCAAGGATAATTCGGACATGCGATGTCTGATCATGCACGATTATATTAAGTGTTCGGGATTTCAGGGATTTACGGACATGTTATGTATGACCATGCACGTCAATATAACGTATCTAGGTTTATAAAGATCCAAGGATGCGACAGATCTCTAGCGTACCCCGAGCTGAGTGCAGCTTCAGCTCGGGTCTCAGATGCTATGCTTTATAAACGTTTTCAGTTCGTGCCTATTGCTTTGTATTTACCAGCTTGTGCTATAGACCTGGGGAGTCGTGCTGCCTTTACAGAAGAAATATGGACTTGTGGATCATCTATTATAGTTGTTGGCTAGCCAGTTGTATCCGAGCTGGCTAAAAGACTCGTGCTGATTTTTAGGACGTACACATATATGTGTAGAAGTTATTGGCACCGATTAAACTGCAAAAAACTAGAATTGAAAGAAAAATTCTAAATTTTTCTTCCATCCTTCAACCTATTTGTATTCTTAAAAGGAGTCGAAATTTGCTTTAAGATTGTTAGAAATAATATAGTGGAGAAGAAAAAAACATACATATTAATATATTTAATTGAAGAATGGAAATACAAAAAATACAGTACAAAGAATAAACCAAAGTCGAGGCACGCAAAACGTGCTTTCCTTAAAGAAGATTTGCCCCCTCTACCTAAACGGTGCTAAAGGATTTGTGAGCAACCACTTCCCAGGATACAACAACTATCAAGTAGGACGAAAGCACCACAACGTCTGCTTAGGGGAACTCGAAATAAATCTTCCCTCTATCACTAGAAAATACTACAGAGACTGAAGAGAGAAAGAGAATAAGTGAGTGATGCTCTATATCTATGTGTCTTAGAATAAGAGGAGAAGCCTCCTTTCATAGGCTTCATGGAGAGTTAAAAATGTATGAGAATCAAATGCACTAATGCACAAATATCTAACAAAAGTAGAATCTTAATTTTTGAAAATCAATCAGAATTAATCACTCTTCTTCTGGTAATATCAGCAGCTACCCAAAGTAATTTTTTTGAAAATCAATCAGAATTAATCACACTTATTATGGTAATATCAGTTGTTACTGTTGATTGTAAGAACTCGTCAACGATTAAAGGTTAGAAAACTAAGATTTTTATACAAAGGTTAGCTTAGAACCAGATGAAAAGAACTTGAATCCATAGAAAAACCAGAACTCTCATGGACTAAAAAACATATATCTCTTAAGTGTCTCTCCTACAATCAGTTTTCCCACCCCCCAACCTGAGGGGTTGATGCCTATTTATAGGTGGGCTCTATTGGCCCCCGATACAAACAAGTCCCAGGAGACAGGGACGTACGCAGGTACACTGATATAGTAGTGGCTCAGGGCATAGTGGTGTCTATCCTGACAATGCCAGAGTGGTGGCTCAGGGCATCGTACTATCGGCTCTGGTATGTGGTCGGGGGTGTTCAAGTGGTACCTCTACTCTCCGTACAACTTCGTACTGCCACTACTTCTCAGATGCAGATGGCAGGGCCACGCCTCTGTCCTCCTCACGACCGTACGTCCCGTGTCGGTACACGTGCCTTGTATCTACTCATACCCATCAATCCATGTTAGACACCTAAGGATTATTTAACACACCCATTCGGTATCTTCAAGTATTCCTCGGACATATATCGAAGAGCCCCCCAGCTTTATACGTCCTGAGATGCCAAGGCGCATGAGTATCTCGCTGGTGGCACCTACCCCTAGAAAGGAACTAGGGCCTCTTCAACGAGACACGAGGAGTTAGTGGCGAGACCGCACGTATACGGTAGACATCGCCCTCGCTTAGTGAGGCTGCCCGGTTGCCTTAGGACCATGCGCGGAGACAAGGCGCATGTAAGGGGCCTCACCCTCGCTTAGCGAGGCTGGCTACGTGGGTACGAGGCATGAGACACGAAGGCACCGCGAGGTTGCCTGGTTGCCTTAGGACCATGCGCGGAGACAAGGCGCATGCGAGGGGCCTTACCCTCGCATAGCCAGGGTGCCTCACATAGCGAGGCTGGTTACGTGGGTACGAGGCGCGAGACATGAAGGCACCACGAGGCTGTACCCTTGCATAGCGAGGGTGCCTCGCATAGAGGTGCAGGCTTGTGCGTGGGTAACCTTCCGAGGGCTCTCGCATGGCGAGGATGGCTCTCTTAGCCAAACCTCTCTGATGCTATGTGATGCCCTTGTCCCTTTATGTGTGTAGAAAGTGGCTAAGCGGGGCTCTCGCCCCTTCATCCCTCTAACACGTGTCTCTTAGTTATGGGACCTCGTAGCATAGAGGTATGCCTGAACTATATTCACCAGGGAAGAATTCCCACATTCACACTTGCCCCGAGTCTATAAGTACACTTTTAAGTGTGTTTGTAGACTCTTTCTTTTTCTCTTGTTTGATGAGTACGGCCAACTTCAGTGGTCTCAACCTCAGAGCGCTACCCAATGTCGCTTGAAGAAACACAAAGTGGGTCTTGTAGTTATGTTTCTTTATAGTGTCCAAAGAAACACAAACACCATCTAACTTTTGAGGGATCCATGAATATCCCTAAGATTGCATAAGGACCAATCATTCTCAATCGCGGATCCCAAGGCTACTCATACTCTTGATCCCCACCATTCATATGGACTTGAATCCAATGGCTAGGGGGCCTTGACTTTCCTTATAAATACCCTAAGGCTTGGAGCCATTTCTCCACACCAAAACTTGCCTAGCCTGGTGGTATTCCCTCCAAACCACATTCAAGAGTTCAAAGGTTCCTTCCTCCACAAAAGCATTATTGAGGTAATTTTCCTTTCATTTCAATTATTCATCCTTTTTTTTTATTATTATTATTTTTCCTGATTCTTTTGCTCTTTTTTCTGTTTTTACTAGCATTGTGGTGACGCTAGGCATTCTTTTGCTCCTACGGTCTTGTCCTTGCTTATCGCTCAATCGACCCTACGCCTCCACAAGTTTGTCCCTGCACACCTTCGGCTTCACACATATACCCCCAGGTATGCCTCCCTCCTCTTTTTCTCTTTTTTTTTTTTTATATTGACTATGTGGGGGTAGGATTAATGGTTCACGATGCTCATTCTTCCGAGTTTGTCATTCTTTTCGTTTGGCCTTTCCAGTACATGTGCATAGGCCCTTTTCTCATACCCCTCACACTCATGTTGTAGATATAGGGTTACCCTTACGCATATACGCCCTCGAGTCTTAGCTGGTCCATGGCGTCTAGACGATGTCCCGAAGGTCCGCCCAATGTTGAATTACTTGAGTTGTCATCCTCTCACTCGGAGGCCGACGTACGCAGACCCTCTAACCGCGGGGGTGTGCGGACGCTCTACCTCCGGAGACTGTCCTACCTCAGACAAAAAGCGTGCGACCTGGAGAGTAAGCTAGAATCCAATACCAGGGACGCGGGTTTAGGTTTCTCCCCCCAGAATGCGACATACATTTCCCAGCTACAATCAATCCTCCAAGATTGCCTTTCTGAAATTGCTTGCCTAGAAGAAAACTTACCCCCTGAGCCTTTTTCCTTCCGTCGCGATGAGTCTCCCGGTCATAGGGATCCCTCCTTTGAAGGCGATAGACGTGAATTGGTTGAACCAGAGTTCCTTTCCATGATCCCACCCACACTTCTTCCACTGCCCCCAGTCTTACACCCTAGGGTCAAGTAGAGTGCAGGTAGATATAGGACACGTGGGGGGTCCTCCAGGATCCTTGGAAAGTCTATGGCTCATAAACTCCCTATCTCTACCCAGGTACCTGAGATGCCGAAGAGATCCTCTGACTCTTGTGAAGAGACGGGTAGGTCCAGCCTCACCATGAATAAATTGTATAACATGCTAAAGGCTCATAAGTTACCATTAAACCTCAAGTTTGTCATCCCAGAACGTGATGAGCGCGCAACTGAGCCACCAGAAGGGTTTGTGGCCTTCAGCGATTCCATAATCCGATCCGGTGGGGCTCTTCTGCTTCATCCTTTTTTTTGTCAAAGTGCTTAACTGCTTTGAACTAGTGCCTCTACAATTGTCCCCCAACTCCTAGGTGACACTGAGCAGCCAATATGTGTTATACCATCAGGTGCATTCCAGAGGACCTTCTATGAGCGAAGTTCATTATTTCTATACCCTTAGGGCGAATGCATCTGCCCCCGGGTTCTACCAGCTCCAGAAAGTCGCGACCCATAAAGGGACTGCCTTCGTGGTGGGCTCCATTTCAAACAGAGGCTCGTGGAAGACGGACTACTTCTTCACTTTTAGCGGGTCCATTCGACATACTAGCTTCAACACCCCAAGTAAGACTATTCTCACTTTGATCTTACACATAAGAGGTTCATCTTTTTACTCGACTTTTCGTCTATGTTACTTCTAACTGTAACTATTTCTTTTCTTTTGATGGCAAGTCTCTTAGGGGTCGCTGGCACTCACTTGAAACCGAAGGCTCGTGACCGAGTGATGAAAATCCTGGCCTTGTCGAGTGACTGTAAACAAGCCAGCGCCCTTTTTACAGAGAGCAACCTTCGCTTGTACATTCACATCGAATCAGACCGTCTCTTTATGCTCTGTTTCCTCCGAACCTGTGAGTCAACGCCCCGCCTCATCTGAATCAGCGGGTCAACGCCCTACGTCACCCGAACCTGTGGATCCGTGCCCTGCGCCCCCCGAATCGGCAGATCCATGCCCCTCCTCACCTGAACCTGTGGGTCCATGGCTATACGGCCATGATGAAGGTAATTATAACGAGGTAGACAATATGGACTATGTCTACCCTTCGGGCGGTCATATGGACGTTGAGGAGACAGTGGTATCTGAGAACTACTCGTGCTTGCACTATGCACCCTCCCTGCCTAAAAGGAATTTCGTCATTCCTTCTTTTGCTAAGGCTCCTCTACCCCCAAGGAGGCGTTCTAGGCGGGCGCCTTCATGTGCCTCTTTACCCAAGGAGATGACTCTGTGCTCTTTCGCTCCTCACACAACTGTGGATGGATCAGGACCTTCTCGGTCCCCATCCCTGACAAAGCGTGCCTTGGCAAGCACATGAACCTCCCCCGGCCAAGCTTATGTTTCTGCTTACGAAGATCATCCTCTGGCGAGCCAGTATGGGGAAGCCATGAGCCATCATATGGGAAACTTTGCCAAAGGTGAGTGGGGGACCTTGCATAATGTCCCCGAGGCTGAGCTTGAAGACGCCTATATGCGAGCCTCCTTGCATGTATTTGTCGAGATACCCGGTTTATTCATTTATGACAGATATATATATATTTTGATATCACCTGACCCTCGAGGCTTTATTTCATATCCTTGCCCTTACCTAGGCTTCCATCTTGAGTCATCGGCTAATCGCCTCCAACTCTTCATCGACCCAAAGGTTGCAACACGAGCTTGTGGAGGCACTGGGGAACCTATCGGTGGCCGAGGCGGCAAAGGATGCCTTGTCAAGTCAACTGACCGAGGCGGTTTGCTAGAGGGACGTCGCCTTAGCCCGGGCTGCATCAACCTCTCACACCAACACTCAACTGGAGGCTACCATCCAAACTTTAAACGAGAGGATCACTGCACTCGAGGCTGAGCTTGTGACTGCTGAGAATCGCATAGTCGAGCACACGTTGCACTTTTTCTGGAGGACCAACCCCACTGTTGACCTGTCTCCCTTTGGAGACTATGCCGTCGAGAAGATTTCTGAGTGGAAGGGTCAGGATGGAGATTTGTAGGTTCCTTTGTATTCGACCTATGTATGTTATTGCTATGTAATCCCTCATATTGTTTCTCCTTTCTCTCCTTTTTTCTTTTGTGTTCATCAAACTTAAGGGACTTTGGTAAGTCCCTCTTATTAATATTATTATTTGTGGATTACATATCTTTCCTTAATCTGATGGTGATAATCTTTCTGGTGCACCTTGATTATACTCGTAAGGACACGTTAACCCATTGGGCTCTTGGGGTCCTTTTACATTCTTTGCGCGCGCTTGTTACTTTTTGCGAGAAGCGTCATTCTTGTCATTATATATAGTACTATTTCTTCAAGGGTCTCTTGTAGGACCCTTTTTGGCTAGCCAGATTAATGGCCGTTCTAGACTTATTGGGAGATTCCCTCCTTACGGCTTCACCTCTTGGGGTGTCGGCCTTTAGATGGAGGTCATCCTTTTAAACTATTCCCTTGATATTCATAAGGGTAGCTAATCCTTTTGAATATAAGAGATTATTTTTTTTTACTTGTGCCTCCTGTCCTACCCCCCAAGTGTTTGGTGAAATTTATTTCAGCAGGCACTTTGGTTAATGCTCGCATAGAGAAGAAAAATAACATGTGAAGTTGTGAACATTTTCATTCATAGTAGGCTGGTTACAACGATATATATTAAAAGTTTCCATCTACTTGGGAGGTTATCTAGGAAACCTCTTTGATTCTTGTCTACTAGGCTAACATAACATGCAACAAACTAAACATAGGTACTGCTTGCATCAGATGTGGGAGTCTTACTGGTAGTCTTACTGGGTTGGTGCCTCCATGATTCTGGGGTCTAGTTCCTGTGGGTCTGCGCCCCCATGCACCACCATCGCCATTGGTTCTCGCGGTTTCGCAGACGTGCGAAGGGAGGTGTTATAACACTCCCTTGCCTCTCTTTGTTCTCCCTTCATACTCGCTACTCCACCAGGAGTTGGGAACTTGACGGCGAGGTGATATATTGAAGTGATTGCTTTCAATTCTCTTAGGGATGATCTCCCCAATAACGCATTGAAAGCTGAAGCACAATCTACTACGACGAAGTTTGCCATGACTATGGTCTGTCGGGGTTGCTCTCCCATGGTGAGTGCTAATTCGATCACCCCTAAAGGTTGTATCGAGTCCCCCGTGAACCCGTATAAGGAGGATTGATAGGGTTTCAAGTGTCTGACACCCAAACCCATCTTCTCCAAGGCGGGGCGATATAAGATATCTATAAAACTTCCATTGTCTACGAGGACCCGATGCACCCGCAGGTTGGCCAAATGAACTATGAACACCAAAGGATCATTATGGGGAAAGAGCACCCATCGTGCATCCTCCTCTATAAAAGTGATCGAGTCAATTTCTCCTTTAAAGCTTTTCGGGGGTCGTTGCTCCAAACTCATGACACACGGTGGTGGACTCTGTCTAGCTTCTCTAGCGTATCTGTCTCGACCCTTCCTGGACTCTCCCCCAAACCCCGGACCTCCGAAAATCATTCTCACCTTTCCTTGTATCTTTGGGGCTCCCCCTTGTGTCCGAGGTATCACCGGCTCATCCTCTGATTTCTTCTTCTCTCTTTTGACATAACGGCCCAGGTATCCCCTTCGGATGAGTTCTTCAATTTCTTCCTTCAAATGGGTACATTCTGTCATGGTATGGCCGATATCCTTGTGGTATTGACAGTATTTTCTAGGGTCCCTCCTGGACCGGTCTCTTCTCATCGGTGGGGGCCTTTTGAAGGGAACCCGATCCTCATTTGTGAGGTAGATATGCTCTCTGGTGTCCGTCAGGTTCGTGTAGAAGGTGTAGGCCGTTTGCCTATGGTCGCTTCCGCGCTTGGTCCTTCTATGTTGATCATCTCTCGACCCTTCATACGCCCTCTTCTTCTTCGCTCCATTCAACCCTTCATGGGCTGGGGACTTTACGTGGGACTCACTTTTTCCTGCCTTTAAGTTCGCATGGCCATCCTCCACATGAATGTACTTTTGAGCCCTCTCGTAGAAGTCATCTAGATCAGTGACTTCCTTTTTAAGAATATTATCCCACAATTTGCTTCCCGGAGGCACTCCGGCTGTGATGGCCATTTTTAACTCCCTGCGGGTTAGGCTCCCTACTTTGGTTGCCTCCATGTTAAACCTGTGGATGTAGCCCTTCAGACTCTCGTTTTCTCCCTACTTCACATTGGCGAGGCTGGTGCCCGACATTGTGTAATCACGCACAGTGTGATGTTGTTGGAGAAATTCATCTGAAAACTATTGCCAAGACCTGATGGACCCTGGTCTAAGTCTCTTGAACCATTTGTACGCGGGTCCTTTCAACGTGACCGCGAAACAGTGGCATCTGGCCTCGCTACTAATCCCCCTTAACTTCATCAAGTCGTTGAATGCGTCCAGATGGTATTTGGGGTCTGTGCTTCCTTCATATGGGATTATATGAGGCTCCTTGAAGTTAGTTGGGAGTCGGATGGCTTGGATCTCTTTGGTGAAGGGCGATTCATGGTCGAACTCGTCCTCGATGGTTTGTCCTCTAGATGCGGAGACGATCTTGCTCCACAGACTCCTTATCTCGGTATCGAGGTCTTGCCTCCTCTTCTTCAGGGAGTCTCTCAACATGGACGGATTGACATCTCCCTTTCCTTTGCCGTCCCGAGGGACAGTAGGAGGGGTAGTCCTCTTATCCGCCCTCCTCTTGTCGAGCTCTTCCCGTAGATCTGAGGGCGTCCTCTTTGAGGTGACCTTGACGTCGTTGCGAGAGCCAATATTGTTCCTTTGCCCTGGCCCCTGGGGTGGCCTCGATGGTCCGAGACGCTCGTGCGGCTTCACCCTGGGGGTATTATTGGTGGAGAGTCGAGTCCTCCCATCGTCTACCGGAACGGTAGTCTCTGCCCCCTCCTAACCTCTCTCTTTTCTCTTGGGGAGGGTCACGCTTGACTTCCGTTGTAACAGGCCATTTAGCACCTCTTACATGTTCTCCAGGGTGGTCTCCAATCTTTGGTTCTTATGGTGTAGCTCACGTATCTCTTCTTCATAGAACCGAGATTTAGAACTCGAGCCCACAGAATGGACCCAGGGATGCTTATCATGTCTATGCGTCGAGGGGCCCGGGTCCTGCTGGCCGGAGTTCGGCACCTGTGGTGGTTTTGGGAGCAGGAACTCGTCGGCATTTCCTACTGGTGCGGTGGTTTCCCTTGGAGGATTCTCACCGGGCGAGATGGCCGATGATGAGGCCTCCCTACCACCTTCGTGAACCTCAGGGTCCTTTGGGGGCTCCACATCTCTGGGTAGAGGAGGATTATTCATGGAGGCCTTCAGCTGAACTCCATTAACGTGGATCTCCACCTCTCGTTGTTCCCTGAGTCGCTTTGAACATCTCGGCATTTCTTCTTGCTGGGATTAATGGTAGAACAGTAGATTGGTACTTAAGTTCCCACAGACGGCACCAAAATGTTGACGGTAAGAACTCGTCAACGATTAAAGGTTAGAAAACTAAGATTTTTATACTAAGGTTAGCTTAGAACCAGATGGAAAGAACTTGAATCCACAAAAAACCAGAACTCTCATGGAATAAAAATCATATATCTCTTAAGTGTCTTTCCTACAATCAGTTTTCCAACCCCCCAACCTGAGGGGTTGATGCCTATTTATAGGTGCGCTCTATTGGCCCCTGATACAAACAAGTCCCAAGAGACAGGGACGTACGCGGGTACACTGATAGAGTGGTGGCTCAGGGCATCGTACTATCGGCTCTGGTATATGGTCGGGGGTGTTCGAGTGGTGCCTCTATTCTCCGTACAAGTTCGTACTGCCACTACTTCTCAGACGCAGATGGCATGGCCATGCCTCTGTCCTTCTCACGACCATACATCCCGTGTCTATACACGTGCCTTGTTCCTACTCATACCCATCAATCCATGCTTGTTCCTCGTACGTATATTGAAGAGCCCCCCAGCTTTATACGTCCTGAGAAGCCAAGGTCCATGAGTGTCTCGCTGGTGGCACCTACCCCTCGAAAGGAACTAGGGCCTCTTCAACGAGACACAAGGATGTAGTGGTGAGACCAGACGTATACGGGAGACGTTTCCTTCGCTTAGCAAGGCTGCCCAGTTGCCTCAGGACCATGCACAGAGACAAGGCGCATGCGAGGGGCCTCACCCTCGCATAGCATGGCTTACTGCGTGGGGACGAGGCATGAGTCACGAAAGTGCCGCGAGGTCTCTTGGTTGCCTTAGGACCATGCACGGAGACAAGGCGCACGTGAGGGGCCTCACCCTCGCATAGCAAGACACGAGGCTGGCTACGTGGGGACGAGGTGAGAGACACGAAGGCACCGCGAGGCTATACCCTTGCATAGCGAGGGTGCCTCGCATAGAGGTGCAGGCTTGTGCGTGGGTAACCTGCCGAGGGCCCTCGCATGGTGAGGATGGCCCTCTTAGCTAAACTTCTCTGATGCTATGTGATGCCCTTGTCCCTATATGCGTGTATAAAGTGGCCAAGAGGGGCTACCGCCCCTTCGTTCCTCTAACACATGGAGGTATGCCTAAACGATATTCACCAGGGAAGAATTCCCACATTCACAGGTAATAAAGAGTTTTACATTTGTTTCACACCCACAAGCGAGTGGGAAGGTCGAAGCCGTGAATAAAACTTTGAAGAGTTCAATTAAAAATGACTGGAAGAAGAAAAATGAAGGTGGTTTAACGAGCTGCCACAAGTCTTGTCGGCACACAAGACAATAACTCGAAACTCAACGGGACACACACCACTTTTGCTTGCCTATGGAAGTAAGGCAATGTTTCTAATTGAGGTGGAAATATTAACCTTATGACGCAAGGCCTATGCCTAAAGCTCAAATCACAAAAAGTTCAAAGAAGCCTTAGACTTGAAGAAAAACGAGAAGACTCCCACATAAGGAATGCCTCGTATCTGCAACGAGCTACAATATATTTCAACAAGCGAGTTCAAGATAGGCAATTAAGAGTTAGAGATTAGGTACTAAGGAAAGTTTCTTAACAACAAGAGATCCATCAATAGGAGTACTTAGGCCAAATTAGGAATGGGCGTATCTCATTGACTTAATAATTTGTCCAGGCGTATATAAACTAGCTCGGTTAAATGGAGAATTGGTCCCACGAGTAGGGAATAGTGAAAATCTACGACCTTACTATCAATAGTTTAGGATTCATGTTTATTATTTGTGATATAATTTTTTATGACTATCAATAAAATTGTCTATTGCAACATTTGTTTTTACTTATTCTTTAATGTTTTGCTTGCACCTCATTACAAAATAACCTAAGATCACAAATAACCATACCATGGGCTCGAAAAAATAAAAAAAAACTCGCAAGCTCAGAAATTATCAAGTTTGAAAACATTAATGGTTACATGCTCGGAAAGACTTAGGCATTAAACGAGTATGACTTAAATTTTTTTACTATCTCAAAATATTTACATATATAACCGAGCTGATTTAAAAAGCATGTGTACGACAAATTTTTGCTCAAGGAAAATTTAAGTAGTCATTCTATAGGCTTGGCATGGTTGATTTAATAAGCATGCAATTCAAGCACAATTATGCATACAAACTACATGGATAAGGAGTGTAGAATTGCATAAAAAGTCAACGATATTTGTATGAACTAAATAAGTATAACAATTGCGATAAATAATAAGAGCTCCAAAAATCTAGACACTTAGTTGTTATATTATTTTATAATATAATGTAATATAATATTATTTTATAATATAATTTTTTAGATTAAATAAATGTGACAAAGAGTGTCACATATTGTAACAAATAATAGAGAGTTACAATATTTAGATATATGTGAAATATCCAAATATGTAACATATTTGGTGTTACAAATTCAGTCACAAATTTGTAACTTCCAAATATTGCCCATTATTGTGTAGATTTCTTGTTACACAATATTAAGATGAATTTCTTAAAGCCATATGTGAAATGGTTGTTAGAGACATGATTTTAACCCTAATAATGTGTTTTGGAGGTTACAAAATCAATTGGGAGAGTGTTTGAACAGTTTGGAAAAACAACACATTTTTTGTACTGAAATTGATCAGTGGCCGCGACCTGGGGAATAGAGAGCAGTGGTCGCGACCACTGATGTTCCTGGCCACGGCCACAGGTGAAAAACTGACAAAGTTTTTCAGTATTTCCAACTTTTTGAACGGCTCCGAAAACCAAATACCTCCCGAATCTCAATTTTAATTCTATAAACATCCAATTAATCATTGGTAAGAGGCATGGGGGTTGGTGGAATTTGAAATTCAAAGGGTGTCTCTAAACTCTATAAATAGGAGCCTATTGCTCACTTGTAAGACACAACTTTTCTATCAATTAGAGCACTTGGCTAGAAAACACCTAGAGGCTTGATTATTCCAGAAAGCATTTCCAAAATCTGTGAGAGATCCCTTAGTGCTTGAGTTAGGGGGAAATAAGCTTTTGGACAATGGTTTCAAACCTTATTCAAGTTGGTGATCCCCAACACTCTTCACTTTGGTTGTGTGAGTGAGAGTTCTTTGTTCTTTGTTCTTTGTTCATTGTTTTTGTTCTTGTTCTTTTATTCTATTGCTTTTCATCTTCTTCTATTATTCTCTATTTACTCTTTTATTTGTATATTTTGTTTTAGAGTTGTAATCTCATCTATAATTTTCATTCTACCACTTCTAATTTATTTGTATCTTTTTGTCGTAGAGTTGTATTTTCTATTTCTATTCTCTTCTACGTCTTTCTATATTTAGATGTTATAATTTACATATTTTTTTATAGAGTTGTAACACTATTTAATCAATAATTATTTATTTGTAATATTTTTTCTAGAGTCGTATTTTTCTTACCAATTTCCGTTGAGGCAACATACATTTTCCTAACATTCAAAAGCTTATTTGTTGTTTGTTTCAATGGAAGGTGAGACTATCAAGATTATGAATCTAGACCAAGTGAGGTTGGATATGTTTAATGGGCCCAATTTCACTAGATAGCAAGACAAGGTGAGATTCCTTTTGACCACTCTCAAAATCGCCTACATTCTAGAGTCCACTCTAGAATCTCTTCCAACGCCATCCGACAAGGACACTCCCGAGGACGTGGAGAAAGAAGGAAGAGGGAGGAGGACAATCTCCTTTGTAGGGTTAATATCCTCAACGCCCTTTCCGATAGGCTCTATGACCTCTACACCAAGACCAAATCGACAAAGGAGATATGGGATGCACTTGAGACAAAATTCAAGGCAGAAGAGGAAGGTACCAAAAGGTTTTTGATATCTCAATATTTTTATTTCAAATTTTTTGGTGATAAACTCATTCTTCCTCAAATACATGAATTGCAAATAATTGTTAACAAATTGAAAGTTTTGAAGATTGAGCTTCCCGAGGCCTTTCAAGTGGTGCTATAGTGGCTAAATTACCACCAACTTGAAAGAGCTATAGGAAAAGAATCCTTCATAAAAATGAGGATTATTCTTTGGAGGAAATCCAAACGCATATTCGAATCGAGGAGGAATCAATATGTAGAGATAAACTTGTGGAGGGGTCTAATGAAGAGACTTCCAAAGCAATTGAGCCGCCACAACCAAAACATCCCAAAAACAAATAGAAAGGCAAGAATGGTAACGAGACATCCTTGGGTCCAAGAACCAACCCAAACAAGTTTAAGGGCGAGAAAGGTCCTTACTTTGTGTGTGGGAAAAATGGTCACTATGCTAGAGAGTGTAGGCGTAGAAAAGACCAACAAGGACCTAAGGTAAATGCAACTCAAGATGAGAATATAGTTGCTACCCTTAGTGAGGTGAATGCGGTCCAAGGCAAGGTGAAAGGGTGGTGGTATGATACATGTGCCACCGTCCATGTCACCTATGGCAAATCATTGTTCAAGACCTTTGAAAATTCAAAGGGAAACCATGAGATTCAAATGGGCAACGAGGGAAAATCCAAGGTATTTGGAAAAGGTACCATTGAAGTAAGAAAGTTACATTAGTGAATGTACTTTATGTTCCCGAAATGAGTAGAAACTTGGTAAGTGGTGATTTTCTTGGCAAGCCCGGCATTAAAGCCGTTTTTAGTCCGGTAAACTTATTCTTACCAAATCAAATGTATTTTTGGGAAAAGAGTACTCTTGTGAGGGTATGGTTAAGTTGTGCACCAATGATGTAACTTTCAATGTTATCAATAAAAATGCTAATTTAACCTATATAGTTGAGTATGATTCTTTATTTTTGTGGCATCTTAGACTATCTCACATAGATTTTCAACCATGTAAAGAGTAGTAAAATGTGGTATGCTTGCATGCAATATTAAAAACTATGGTAAATGTGAAACATGTGTTAAGGCAAAAATAATTAAGAAACCATTTCCTAGTGTAAAAAGATCATCTAATTTACTAGATTTAATCCATAGTAATCTTTGTGAATTAAATGGTGTTTTAACTAGAGGTGATAAAATGTATTTTCTTACTTTTATAGATGATTTTAGTAGATATACCTATGTGTTTCTTTTACAGAATAAATATGAAACTTTTGATGCTTTTAAAGTATATAAATTAGAAGTTGAAAATCAACTTAATAAAAAGATTAAGGTGCTAAGTGGTAATAGAGGAGGAGTACTTCTCTAATAAATTCAATACATTTTGTGAAGAAAATTGTATAATTCATGAGTGCATTGCACCTTATACACCACAACACAACGCTGTTGCCGAAAGGAAAAATAGGACTTATCTAGAGATGATAAATTCTATGTTGGTGTTTTCTAAGTTGAATTTCTACTTATGGGGTGAAGCGTTGTTAATCGCTTGTCACACTCTTAATCGTATACCGATGAAGAAAAATGAGATATCTCCATATGAGTTATGGAAAGGAAGAAAACCCAACATAGGGTACTTCAAAGTGTGGGGTGTCTTGCATATTGCAAGAAAAACGAACCTAATAGAACAAAGTTAGGTTCAAGAGCCATAAAGTGTGCTTTTGGTGGTTATGCCAACAATAGTAAAGCTTATAGGCTTTAGAGTTAGAGTCTAATATTGTGATTGAATCTAGAGAAGTTGAATTTTTTGAGAACATGTTATGTGACAATAATTCTCAAGCTTCAACATCTCTAAAGGAGAATTTATTATATGAGAACAATTTTCAAGCTTCTACATCCAAAAATGATTCTCAAGAGGAGAATTCTCAAAAGAATGCAAAGCAACCCTTTGAACTTAGAAGAATTCAAAGGCTTAGAAAGGAGAATAGTCTAGTAGTGGATGAGATAGATTCTCAACGAATTTCTTTCTACATGGTAGAAGGAAATAGAGAAGAAGACATTAGGAAAATTCCTATTGTACTTCTCGTTGAGGATGATCCTAAGACTTATAAAGAAGCTATGCAATTGAGAGATAATGCATTTTGGAAAGAAGCCATCAATGATGAGATGGATTCCATTCTTTCCAACACCACTTTAGAATTGGTAGACCTCCCACCAGGGTCTAAGACAATTGGGTGTAAGTGGGTATTTAGGAGAAAATACCACACTGACGGCACTGTCCAAACCTTTAAAGCTAGATTAGTAGCTAAAGGGTTTAGGCAAAAAGAGGGTATCAATTATTTCGATAACTATGCGCCTATTGGAAGAACAACTTCTATAAGAATCTTGTTCGCTTTAGCTTCTATACACAACTTTTATGTTCATCAAATGGATGTCAAAACAACATTCCTTAATGGTGACCTCAATGAGGAGGTCTATATGGAACAACTCGAAGGGTTTGTCCTACCAAAATACGAACATAAAGTCTGTAGACTTGTAAAATCCTTATATGGATTAAAATAAGCTCCTAAGCAATGGCATGAGAAATTTGATCAAGCCATCATGTCTAATGGGTTTAGACATAAAAATGGAGACAAGTGTTTGTATTCCAAAACTTGTAAGGGATATGTGATCATTGTTTTCTTATATGTGGATGACATGCTTACTCTGAGTGATAGCAGGAAAGGAATAGAAGAAACGAAGAGGTTTCTATCATCAACCTTCAAGATGAAAGATCTTGGAGAAGATGACACCATACATGGTATTAAAGTGAAGAAACATAGTGGGGGTTTGGTGTTAGGGCAAGCCCACTATGTTGAGAAAGTATTGAACAAATTTAACCATCTCAAGGTTAAAGATGCCAATACTCCATTCGATCATAGTGTAAAACTAGAGAAGAATGAAGGAAGAGCGGTTGCTCAATTGGAGTATGCTATTGCTATAGGGAGTCTTATGTATGCTGTCCAATATACTAGACCTCATATAACATTTGCGGTAAGTAAACTTAGTAGGTTTACAAGTAATCCAAGTGTGGATCACTCGAAGGCTATTGGAAGAGTCCTAGGTTATCTCAAGAAAACCAAAGGACTAAGCCTTAGCTACTCCAAATTTCCTTCAATCTTAGAAGGATATAGAGATACAAGCTGGATATCCAATCTCGGGGACAACTTGTCCACAACTGGTTGGGTATTTATACTTGGTGGGGTGCAATTTCTTAGGGTTCCAAGAAACAAACCTGTATATCTCATTCCACTATGGAAGCAAAGTTTATATCTCTAGCTGCTACCGGTAAAGAGGCCGAATGGTTAAGGGATCTATTGATAGAGATACCCCTAATCAAAGAGAATGTATCCACTATATTGATACATTATGATAGCCAAGCAACATTGGCTAGAGCATACAACAAAGTGTATAATGGGAAGTCTAGACACATCATTCTAAGACATGGATATGTAAGAGAATTGATTCAAAGAGGAGTCATCTCAATATTTTATGTGAGAACAAGTGAAAATCTGGCGTATCCTTTCACTAAGCCACTAACGAGGGATTTAGTTGCTATATTATCTCGAGGGATGAGACTTAAACTCCCTAAAGAGATTCACGATTGATGGTAACCTATCATAACACTACTTATTTAACTAGTGTTAGGTTCAATATGTAACAACAAGTTAGTCAAGTGAATATTAGTTGTACTCAAAACAAGTCCCATCTGAGATGTTGAGTACTTGTGAGTTACCAAGATGAGGGTTAAAACCGAGAGGTTTTTTAATAGAATTCAGTCTTGTGAAGACACATATTTTTTGGTAACAAAATACTGTAAGAATTGTACCTATATGGACCTAGGGGCGGTGCTGCTTCTCATGGGAATTGGGAGTGCACATGAATGGAAAGGGCACATGGCCATTAACGGTGCAAAGCGAGACATAGAGGTCTTAAGTGAACATCGCAAAGGTGTGTGTGTGTTATCACCGATTTGTTATCATGAAAATATGGTTCAATGCCTAGTGCAACCAAATTTTCAACAAATTTTGTGATAATTACACTATAGTAAAGTTCAAGTTGAAAAACACTTTATTTTCTGCACCAATGCAATGACTTCTATAAGAGAGAGTTCTTATTTAATCAAGTGGTGGATATGTTATGTTTTTAAATATAATGATTAATTAAATAAGTGTTACAATAGATAACTATTTAATCTAGTGGGGGAATGTTATATTATTTTATAATATAATGTAATATTATATTATTTAGTAATATAATGTTTTAGATTAAATAAATGTGACAAAGAGTGTAATATATTGTAACATATAATAGAGAGTTACAATATTTTGATATATGTGAAATATCCAAATATGTACCATATTTGGTGTTACAAATTCAATCACAAATTTGTAACTTCCAAATATTTTCCATTATTGTGTAGATTTCTTGTTACACAATATTGAGATGAATTTCTTAAAGCCATATGTGAAATGGATGTTAGAGATATGATTTTAACCCCAATAATGTGTTTTGGGGGTTACAAAATCAATTGTGAGGGTGTTGGAACTGTTTGGAAAAACAACACATTTTGTGTACTGAAATTGGTCAGTGGCCACGGCCACATGATGTTGGTGGCCACGGCCTGGGGAATAGAGAGCAGTGGTTGCGGCCAGATGTGAAAAACTGACAAAGTTTTTCAGTTTTTTCCAACTTTTTGAACGGCTCCAAAATCCAAATAACTTCCAAATTTCAATTTTAATTCCATAAACATCCAATTAGTTGTTGGTAAATGCCATAGGGGTTGGTGGAATTTGAAATTCAAATGGTGTCTCTAATCTCTATAAATAGGAGTCTATTGCCCACTTGTAAGACATAACTTTTCTATCCATTCGAGCACTTGGCTAGAAAATTCCTAGAGGCTTGATTATTCCAGAATGCATTTCCAAATTTTTTTGAGAGATCCCTTAGTGCTTGAGTTAGGGGGAAATAAGCTTTTGGACAAAAGTTTCAAACCTTGTTCAAGGTGGTGATCCCCAACACTCTTCACTTTGGTTGTGTGAGTGAGAGTTCTTTGTTCATTGTTTCTATTCTTGATCTTTTATTCTATTTCTTTTCATCTTCTTCTATTATTCTCTATTTACTCTTTTATTTGTATCTTTTGTTTTAGAGTTGTAATCTCATCTATAATTTTCATTCTACCACTTCAAATTTATTTGTATCTTTTTGTCATAGAGTTGTATTTTCTATTTCTATTTTCTTCTACCTCTTTATATATTTACATGTATCTTTTGTTATAGAGTTATAACACTATTTAATCAATAATTATTTATTTGTAATATTTTGTCTAGAGTTGCATTTTTCTTACCAATTTCCATTGAGGCAACATACATTTTCCTAACATTAGTAAATTTGAGCAAACTATTGTAAAATCAATGCTATATAGGTTAAAAAAGAAAAGTAAATGCTTGTGAAATCGAGCATATAATTGTCTTTGCTTAGGGGGACTCAAACAATTTCAAAAAATGAATGCTCGAAAAATTCGAGCATAAGATTCTCTCAGCCCCAGGGGCTTAATTACATAATGGCTTGAAGGCCTTAAGAAAAAATAAACCATTATACTATTAGTAATAACCTCTTGGATGATTAAATAATACCTACCCTGATTACTAGTGCTCAGACTGACATTAGCGGTTATAAGGGAGGTGGGTTTTGGTTTTCGAACTAAAGGAGGAATACTAGGGTCACTCAACTCCTCTTCTATTCGAATAGGAGAGAGCTCGGAAAAATCTTTCCATTCGTTCAACCCGAATTGGTAGCCTGACCATTCCCAAATATCTTCAGAGATATACTTTACGAGCCCACTATCATATCTATGGACTATGTGATCTATCCCCAACAATATTAGAAAATTATAGTAAAAATATCTAAAGAATACCAAAAGGTTAGGGAAATGTTCGAGCATGGTTGGATACCATCCTGTTCGGTTGTTGAAATTTCCTTCACTCGAGGTTGATGGGGGTTTGGTCTATCTGCTCAGCCATGGGCACGTCTTGAGGGGTTTCGTCTATTAGGATTAATTCCCTAAAAGCATGTAAATACATTTTATTGAATTAAATAAAAAGAAACATTTTATTATATTTAAATATTATAATTATTGTTTGAATTAATTATATTATAATATCAAGAAAATTCCCTATTCATTCATGAGAATATGATCTTGTATTAGTACGAGAGAGTTAAGATCATATATAATGAATAAATTGTCAGTAACATATTAAAGTAAAGAATCTTTAATGAAAGGTTACTAGTGCGATTTACTAAGCATACGAGATGTAAGTGATCTAAATTCGGATAATTGATGTGGATAGACATTTTAGTAAATGTGATGTATATAATAGAGATTATATGTGGCAAAACCGATAAGAATTAATTATCTTTATAAACTTGTCGTTTGACATAAAGATTTGATTCTTATCATAATAGATGATCATTTATAGATCAGTCTAAATCTTGAATTTTCATGAACTCTTGTTTGTTTCTTAGTGTAATGAGGCTAATGAATTTTGTTTTGGAGATTCAATATCATGAATCGCTAGGAACATAAATTACAATAATGGAATCCATACTTTCCTAATAGATTGAATATTGGTTCCCTTAGAGGTTAATTCTGGAAGTGAATAGTTATTGAGCTCAAATCTATAATTTCATTATAGATTAATTATTCGTTAGTGAATTAATGGTACTTAAGGATCAAGAGGTAATTAGAAGGGTAAAATGGTAATCTTGACCAGCTCTAATTAACGAACCATTAAATGGAGGGCAAAACTATATTTATTGATTATATCAATGGACTATAAGAGAAAACATTGTAAATATAATTCTATAAATACTTAGAGTGCAATTCTATATTTATAGTGGAGTAATCATGGAATTAATAAATAAGATTATTCGATTAAAAAGTTTAATTAATAATCTGGTTTATTGGAGCTTCGAATTATAGGTCCATGGTCCCCAGATCACCTCTGTCCTACCCTGTCAAGAGTAAGGATGTCAAAAGAAAGATTTGTAGAGAGGACTTATTTGAAAAGGAATTAATTTTCTAAGGCAATGAAATAATTATGTGATAGTTATGGACAATTGATCAATTATGAATTAATTAATTATTTAACTATATTATTTTTATTTTGAAAAACTATAGGTTAAAATAAATATTAATCTTGTTTGGATTAATATATAGATATATTAATAATTATCTTATTTAGAATAAGATATTTATTTATTTATTTAAAAACTGATATTTTTGGATAAAATTAATTTTGGATTAATTGATATTTATTTTGAGATAAATATATTGTCTTAAATATTAATTAAGTAAACAAATGAGAAAATTGGGGATAACCCTAATGGTGTGGTCGACACACACATTGATTTCCTATCCTTCGGATTTGAATTTTGAATTTTAAAAAAAAATTGTTTTATTTAATTATTATTTTTTAAATATGATTTAAATTAAATAATTAAATAAGGTTATAACTAGTAATTTTTTTTAATAACATAAAGATTAATTAAATTAGTTAATTATCTTTAAAAACCTAAAAAGAAGTGATACTTTTCAAGGGTCATTGTTTTTCATAGACTGTCAGACTCTCTCATAGAAGCGATAGTTTTTCCTAAACTTGAAAACTATTCAATCCCTCTTCTCTCTATCAAACGTCTCTAGATCGCATGTGTTGAGTACATCTAGAGAGTCATAAATCAACATTTTGAATCCTATGTGCCCACACACATCCTTGTGTGTTTGAGGATTAGTTTGGAAGATCAAGGTGTGATCTTTCAGAACTTGGATAGGAAGATCGTTGATTTTATACAAAAATATTCGAGAACACTTGATAGACTACAAGAGGTAATCTCTAATCTGATTGTATGTGATTTAATATACATACATATATAGAAATACACATGTGTGTATGATCTTGGCTGATATTAATAATTATTAAAAAGGGCTCATTCCCCACTGTGTATCTTTGATTTGCTCTTTTAATACCAACGATTGGTACCAGAGTAGTCTACATATATATATATATTAAATGTTGTGTGGGGTTCTTGCATTTGTTATATGTATGTTGATATGTATATTGAATGGATTGATATTGTTTTTCAATGTATGGTTGAATGATGGATCATTAATTTTATGATCTATTGGGTTAGGAATTTGAGATTCTAGATCTTGTGTAAGCCATAAAGGGAATATGATGTTTTGTAAATTTTATTTTTGAAATATGTAATTTTAAAAAATCTGCACACAAAGAGAAGGAGGTCCTAAGCCACCAGCCAAGCCAGCGGTCCGAGCCCTACCCAGCTATCTACGCGCATCACCAAGGCGAGCCACCAGCCCGCCGTGCGAATCTCCCATGCGATCCCCAGGTTCCCGTGCGCATTGCCAAGATGAGCCCCCTGCTCAAGCGTGCATGCCACCAGCACCACGCACCAGCCCCGGGCCTACCTTCTGCGCCGTTGGTGTGTCGCGCCCCTGCGCTGCTGGTGCTTTGCACCCCTGTGCCCTTGGTGTCGAGTCCTTGTGCTAGCCACCATGGAGAGGCCACCCGAGCCTTGGCTCATACCCTTGTGCCACCGACCCTAACCCTAGGGCACCACACTTGGTGCCCAAAACTATAGATCCTAATTTTGTGGATAAATCTTTTATTTAATTAAATTTTAAATTATTTGAATTTAAAAGTTTAATTATCTTATTTTATTTTTATTAGAAAAATAAAATATCTTTTAGTTGGTTAAGATTTTATCTCAAGTTTAAATAATTATTTAAATTGGATTCTTTAATTATTTAAATTCAACTAAATTAAAAAGATGACAAAAATAGTTATTTAATTAAAAGTTAGTTGGGCCTAACAAATTCCTAAAGATTTGCAAGAAAGCCTAAAAGAGAGGAGAATCATTATTGGAGTCTTGAAAACAAGTCAAATTTGAAATTTTATTTCTATTTTTTCAAAGGTTATAAATTTAGAAATGGCAAATAGTACTTGGCATATCATTTATTTTTTATTTATTGTATTTATTTAAATAAATGTTAATTAATGTTTAATTGATAACATGATCATGCATTATTCAATTACATACCATTCATGAAACCCCACAATTTTCATTAATCATGCATCTTTTAGAAACATGATTATTTAAGATTGTCCTAATTGTTTATGTGAAATGTTTTGAAGAAATCAATTAAATGTAAACTACTAAGTATTAAATAAGTTAAAACTTGGTAACTCACACAATAATAAAGACAATAGTTTTTATAGGCCTTTAAGATAACCAACTTTATTTAAAAGTGTTTTAGTAAAGTTAGATGAATATAATGGGTAATTAGCTATGTAGTGTCTCAGAATTTTACTTCACTAGATTGTAGTACTAGTAGTAGTAATAGTAATAGCTTAGTATTTTAGTTTTCATGGTTATTGGTTCAAGCCGAGATTTAGTTGGAAACTCATAGAAATAGTTATGAATTTTACAAGTTTAACCTACAGTTTAGAAATATTAATTTTATAGGTTTGATTAATAATGATGGTCCTAGAAATATTATTTATTATAACCTAAGGTTTAGATATAATAATTAAGAACATGGAAATTGTCACATGCTTGTTTATTAAGGATTTAAGTATTTTTAGATGAATAAATTAATAATGGGAAGATCTAGAAGGTCTAAAACCTTCCAGCAGCTATTAGGATCATGTTTTACTCAGTCAAAACTGTTTAAACAAATTCAAAATATGTTGAAAGATTGCAAAAACGTGTTTATATATCAGTGTATGCCGATATATCGTAGCTATTGGGGCTGATATATCGCCAATGGTTAATACAGAAAACACGTCGACTTCGCATGAACGAAACCACGAACGCTCGGGATATAGGGACAGACGATATATCGCCTATAGGGGGCAATATATTGGCTACCTTTCATGTTTTTTAAACTTCGTGGAACCGAATTAGAAATAGCCCTCAACAACTTAGATTTGCTCCTAAACATTTTTGACCAAGTTCTGGGCATCTGTTGAACTGAAAATTCAAATTTATTCAATTAATATTCATTTATTTATTCTTTTTAAAAGGGGTTAGTTTCACTCCTTTAACTCTATAAATAGGACCTAGCACTCAGCCATTTCATTCATCATTCAACCATTCTTCAGAGCCTCCGAGCTACCAATTTTATTCTAGAGAGAAAACACTAGGGTTTTGGGATCAAAACCTCTTCAATCTCAGCTTTTCTAAACACTTGAGAAGTAATATAGAGTGACATTTCAGTTTTGAGGTGTAGATCAAAGTTCTAGTCTATCCATGGTATTCTTATCCTCAGGTTTAGTTCATTATAGTTCTTTTGTTTTCTTTCATTTTCTTTCAGATCCTAACTCATTATTATGGCTTTTGGTTAGGTTTTTAAGTTTCTTGAAACTTAAAGTTTTTCGATAAGTTTCTATCTTGATGGTTTAAATCTCTTTTTCATCTCCATCTTTTTAGAAACTTATGAGTCTTACTGTTTGGTTTTAGGAGTTTTCCAATCTCGTTCTTATCTCCAATATCCTAATTGTTGGTAAGAAAAATAAGTTAGATTATATATGTTTATGTGATATGTTATGATATAGTGCTATGTATGAATATATGTATATGTTTTATGTTGTAGTCACTTGGGAAGTATAGTTGCTTAGATAGCAAATCAATCAATATCTTTATCATTATCGTAGATTAGAGTTATGATTTAACCTACCTCGATGAGTAGACAGATGACCTAGATGGATTATCATATACTATTTTTTTATCTAACCTACCTCGATTAGTAGACAGAGGACCTAGATGGTTTTATCACATACTACGGTAATGAGTTAATGGCCATTAATATTGTAGTCCTATGCTTTTATGATTTATATTTTTAGGTCATATGTTTTATAGTATATGTTTTAGTCTTATGATTTATGATATGTTTTAGTAGATTTTCCTTGCTGGGCATTAGGCTCATTCCTTTTATTTTTAGATGGTGCAGGAAAATGAGCTTGGAAGGCGAGACAAATTCATGGCAGCTTTAGCATGTGTAAAGGGGAGATGACTGATTGAATGGACTACTGGAAGGTTGAGGATGAAGTTGGTATTTCAAGTCTTTTAATTTATGTATTTATGTTTTTCCACAATTAGTTTTTGAACAATTAATGAAAGGTTATATTTTCTTTAATGTTTTTATGTAAACAACAATGGGATCTCGTATTTTGGATTTTTATAATGAAGTTCTATTATCCTATATATGTATTCCAAAATAGTAGTTATATTTAGTAGATTTTAATGGTCCGAGCTCTTAGAATTAGTTGGGACATTACTATCTAGATCACATTAATTGTAGAAACAAGCTCTTTATTAATTAAATGTATTTTGTAATTAATTACATTCATATGTTATTAATAAAATAGTAATTAAGTTGGAATTAATTAATTAGTTTCATCAAACACATTATTTCTAAAATAATAAGTGGGAGAAGGTGAACATCTCAATGTGAACTATGGTCTCCATTATTAGTACAACACCGTGAGATATGAATAGGGCCTCGAGGCATCTTTGTTTCTATACACATAAGGAAGGTTTCTAGACATATTTATACCAAGGTTGGCTTCTTACGAAAATAGGAAGGAGTGGTGTATTTAAGCTTGACCGACCCTAAGGCGATACTCTCTAAGTTAAGTCATGAATTCTGAAATAATGGGTTACACTTACAAAGATGAAATTAACCTTTTTCAGTGGATAATTGCATCTTGACCAAACCAGCGGTAGTTAATTTTTAAAAGAGAAATAAAGAGATATTTTGAGTTTTAAATTATAAAGATAAAATAGTCTTATAAGCTATCTGAATTTAACTTGACCGGCCCTAAAACGACACTTTATCTGTTGGGTAGTTTTATTGTTGAAAAATAAATGTTTATCTATGTGTTTTAAATTTTGCATTCATGCATCATATTTAATTTTTGAATAATTGATATTTTTTCAAATAGTTATATTATTGTATTTTATTTCTTTCAGTAATGTCACACGGTGACAATCCTATAACTGCATTACTTTCACTTGAAAAATTTAATGGTGATAATTTTATAAGATGGAAATTAGACCTGAATCTTATGTTAATCTGGGAGAACCATAAATTTGTCTTAACTGAGGAATCTCCTAAAGAGCCCATTCCCACTGTTGAGAAATAGAAATAACCTAGCCGTTATCCTTGTTGTGAAAAATACAAATTCTGTTATGTACTATTGACAATTGTGCTATTGTAATCATTGGAATATTTTATGTTATGATTTTGTGATCATTTGTCCCCTGTACGTGTAATTAGCTCATTGAGCATCTTGTAAGGATTCTTGTTATAAATGGAGACATTCTCTGCCAACTACAATTGAGCTGAGCATTACCTCAAATTCCTTTTTTGCAAGTTTTCTCTCTTTGCTTTATTTTCAAGCTTGGTATTAGGGCAGGTTCTTCTGCATCACATCGACAGGTGGAGATGACCAAACCCCACAATCCAAAACATCCAAAGAACCCATGGGCATCACCATTGTTGACCTTCCACGTCAAAGCTCAGCTCCATCTTCTTCTTCCATGGCTCAGACAGTTCATATACCCCAGTTTGGGAGTACCCTTAATCAACCCTTTTCTCTTAAGCTTGACTGAAACAATTCTACCCTTTGGAAAACAATGGTTATGGCAATTGTTAGAAGTCATCACCTCGACATCTTTCTCATAGGATCCAAACCTCGACCTCCTGAACTTCTTTCCAACTCCGGCGACTCTTCACCTTCTCCACTGCCAAACCCTGAGTTTGAATAGTGGGTGGTACACGACCAACTGTTAATGGGATGGCTCTACGGTTCCTTGTCTGAGTCGATTGCTTCTGAGGTCATGGGATGTGAAACTTTGGTAGCTCTTTGGTGGAACCTTGAGGCCCTCTACGATGCTTAATGGAAATCTAAAATGGATGAGACTCGGACCAAGATTCAGACTGTGTGCAAAGGAACAATGTCGATGCTGGAGTACCTTCGCCAGAAACGTCAATGGGCAGATCTTCTCGCTCTAGCAGGTGACCCATATCCAGATTCTTTACTTTTCTCTAACATACTTTCTGGCTTGGATGTAGAGTACCTCCCTATCATTGTTCTGGTTGAAGCTAGATCTACTACCTCATGGCAAGAGTTGCAACATATTCTCTTGAACTTCAATAACAAAATGGAACGCTTAAGTGCGCTCTCTCAGACTCAGAAAATAAACAATTCCTCCCAACCTCAGGCCAACTTTGCTCACAAACCACAGGGTCCCTCTCATGGTAGGTGTTTTAGTAATGATTACTTCCCACACAACAATCCTCATGGAGGTTCCCAAAACCGTGGAGGAGGTCGTTCCAGGGGTCGTGGTGGACATTCCAATGGTCAAAACAATCAACAAAAACCTACATGTAAAGTATGTGGGCGCTATGGGCATGCAACAGCCATATGCTACTATCGGTATGATGAGAGCTACACTGGCTCTAGCCAAGGAAATAACAACCACAACAAGAGCAGCAACAATCCCTCTGCCTTCATAGAAACTTCAGAAATGGTTGCAAATGACCAATGGTATGCTGATAGTGGGGCCAACAACCATGTCACAGCAGATGGCTCAAACCTTCACCATAAAAATGACTACCATGGTAAGGAAACACTCATGGTGGGTGATGGTAAATCTCTGAATATTTCTTAGTTTGGTGATAGCACTGTCACCACTAAAACAGGACACAAATTAATGTTAAGAGACATACTACATGTGCCTAGCATCACTAAGAATCTCATTAGCATATCTAAACTTACACTTGATAATAATGTATTTATTGAATTTTTTCCCGATTATTGTCTTGTGAAGGACCAGGTAACAAGGAGAGTGATGCTCAAAGGGACATTTAAGGATGGTATTTATTAGTTCCTCCTTCCAGTTTCACAAACCAGCACACAAAACTCAACTCAACCACAATTTTTTCCTTCTAAGAAGTTGACACCAACAACTGCTTTCCTTATTCAGTCTGAGTCTAGGTCTTCTTTAAATTCCAAGAAGGAGGTGTGGCATAGGACACTTGGTCACCCTTCCCCTCATGTTTTGAGTGAAGTTTTAAATGTAAGAGTCTTGAGCAATGAGAATGAAAATGTTTACGAAGCTTATCAATTTGGAAAATCACATGCCTTACGTTTCAAATACTCAACTGATAAAGCACAATTTCCACTTGAATTAATCCACATCAATGTTTGGGGACTAGCCCCCATCATGTCCAATACTAATTTTTGTTTTTATATACACTTTGTAGATGACTATAGCCAATTTACTTGGATCTATCCCATAAAGTCAAGTATGAAGCTTTACAAGCTTTCACCCAAATCAAAGCCTTAGTGGAAAATCATTTTGAATGAAAGATTAAAACACTTCAAATTGATTGGGGAGGGGAATACCAAGCCTTTGAAAATCTTGTCACTACTAGTGGTATTAGGTTCCAACACTCTTGTCCTCACACTTCAGCCCAAAATCGGCAAGCTGAAAGAAAACACCGTCACATAACTGAAATGGGGCTCACCTTACTAGCTCAAGCTAGTATGTCCCTAAAATATTGGTGGGATACCTTTGTCACTGCTGTCTACTTAATCAATAGGCTGCCCTCTTCTGTTTTAAATGGAAAATCACTTTTTGAATGCGTCTATTCCAAAGTTCCAGATTATAATTTCTAAAAACTTTTGGCTTAGCTTGTTTTCCTTGTATTAAATCCTACCAATCCCATAAATTTGCTTACCATTCAGTCAAGTGTGTCAATCTTGGATACAGTGAAGCTCACAAGGGGTAAAAGTGTCTTAGTTTTACAGGTCAAATATATGTGTCACGGAATGTTATCTTCAATGAACTTGACTTTCCATTCAAAAATTACTTCCTAAACACTCCTATCAATCTGAACAAAATGTCACTATAGATTTCCCTTCTTGGTATGCTTTTTTACAGCCTACCTTTGCTTCATCATCTCACTCCAAAACTCCCTTTTCCACTGATAAATATTAGCCAAGAGTTACCAGTCCAACTCACTCTTTCAGTAACCCAACTTCACACAAGGATCTGGTAAACTATTTCAATGAATGTCTTATTATTGAGGGTGAGTTATCTAATGAGAATTATGTAGTTAAAAGATCTCACATGCATGAAAGTGAAAGCAACTCAAGCATGGTTGATCACGATGGGCAAGAACAAACTGAAGTCAAAGCTACCCATCCTATGATAACTCGATCTAAAGCTGGGATATTTAAGCCTAAAGTGTACCTCGGAGAGTCACAATAGAAGCCAACCTATGCTAAACCTGAAACTCGTGATGCTGCCCTTGCTTATCATGGTTGGAGACAAACCATGGTTGAGGAACATACAACCTTGCTTAAAAACGGAACCTGGACTATAGTTCCACTGCTACCACATATGAACATAGTAGGGTGCAAGTGGGTTTTTAAGGCCAAACACAATTCAGATGGGACTTTTTAGAGATTCAAAGCAAGGCTAGTTGCAACAGGCTTTCATCAATGACCTGGGATTGACTTTGGTGAGACTTTCAGCCCCGTTGTTAAAGCTTCTACTATTTGAATTATCCTTACAATTATTGTTGCAAAGGGCTAGAGTACATGGCAACTTGACATCAACAACGCGTTCCTGAATGGTAGCCTTGATGAGGATGTATTTATGCATCAACCCCCTGGTTTTGAGGATAAAAACAAGTTGAACCATGTGTGTAAACTCAGAAAATCACTCTACGGATTGAAGCAAGCACCCCGTGCCTGGTTTGACAAACTAAAAGGTACCTTACTCAGCTGAAATTTCTGCAATTATAGAGTTGATTCCTACCTTTTCTACTATCACTCGAAAAGCCTTATTATCATAGTGTTAATTTATGTGGATGATATTATCATAACCGAAAACAACATCTCAAAACTAAAAGAGTTTATTGCAAAGTTACACACTATGTTTGCCTTGAAAGATCTTGGGGACTTACACTACTTTCTTGGTATAGAGGTTGTATGAGACTACACTGGTCTTTACCTTGCTCAAATTCAGTACATTGAAGAACTTTTACGGAGGAGCAACATGACTCATGCTAATCCCTGCACCACTCCAATGACCACGGGGAAACCACTATCCATCTCAGATGGTGATCTTCTGGCTGATCCTAGTATATACCGTAGAATTATTGGAGGTCTCCAATACTTGACTCATACAAGGCCCGACATAAAATTTTATGTGAATAAGCTCAGGCAGTTCCTAAAGGCACCTACTAATGTTCATTGGAGTGTTGTAAAAAGGGTTTTCGGATATCTCAAAGGTACCAAGGACTATGGCCTACACGTCAAAAATAGTGAGCACTTGAGTCTTGTTGGGTTTTCAGATGTTGATTGGGCTTGTTGCCCGGATGACAGGAAGTCGATAGGAGCTTATTGTGTCTACCTTGGAGACGCACTTGTGTCTTGGTCTTCTAAAAAGCAAGTTCTGGCATCCTGATTGAGGACTGAGTCCAAATATAGAGCGTTAGCCCAAGTTACAGCAGAAATTTCATGGATTCAAGCATTTTTTAAAGAACTAAAACTGCCATGTACAACTACTCCAGTTATGTGGTGTGATAATCTCAGTGCAAGTGCCTTGGCTTTGAATCCTGTCTACCATGCTCGTACCAAACACATTGAATTAGATATTCACTTTGTTTGGGACAAGGTCATTCAAAAAAAATTGAAGTAAGGTTCATTCCTTCACATGACCAAATAGCGAACTGCCTCACCAAAATCCTTATTGCAGCAAGATTCAGATTTCTCATAGACAAACTTGGAGTTGTACACTCCCCGTTGCATTTGAGAGGAGCTATTGAGAAATAGAAATAGCCTAGTCGTTATCCTTGCTATGGAAAATACAAATTCTGTTATGTGCTATTGACAGTTGTGCTATTGTAATCATTGGAATATTTTCTGCTATGATTTTGTGAACATTTGTCCCCTGTACGTGTCATTAGCTCATTGAGCATCTTGTAAGGATTCTTGCAATAAATGGAGACATTCTTTGCCAGCTACAGTTGATCTGAGCATTACCTCAAATTCATTTTCTGCAACTTTTCTCTCTTTCCTTTATTTTCAATCTCCCACTGCCCCGAAGAATGTTCGGGACAAGTATGATGCATGGATTTAATCCAAAAACAAGGCAAAGTGTTACATTCTTGTGAGCATGAATAATGTTATGAGAACAAAACATGAACCCATGGAAACTGCGTTTGAGATGATGGATTCTCTGCAGGCCATATTCGGACAGCAATCTGATCTAAGTAGACATGAGGCTACTAGAACCTACATGACTACTAAGATCAAGAAAGAAGTTTATGTACGTGAACATGTTTTTAGCATGATTAACGTGATGCATGAAGCCAAAATACATGGGGCCATCATTGATGAGCGTACATAAGTAAGCATCATACTTTACTTTAATCGCTCACTCCTGCCTTTTCTGTGTTCACCACCAACTATATTATGAATAAGTTGGAATTTAACATGATCCAGTTGTTGAATGAACTATAGACATTTGAGTCTCTTAACAAATCCATTACAAAAGAGGCTGAGGAAAATGTGGTCGAGGAGAAATCTTCAAACTCAGAGGATAAATCCAAGAAGAGGAAGAAGAGCAATGATAAGGACAAAGGAAAGGGCAAGAAATCCAAGAAAAGCAAGAAGGCACCAAAATCCAAGGAGAACAAGAATGACAATAACTTTAAGAAGAAAGAACCAAAAGGAAAATGTTTCCACTATGGAGTTGAAGTGCAACGCCCTACTTCCTTATAGTCGTTACTATGTGAGTTAAAAATGTGCCATTAGCTCGCTAATCGATGTTTTAGGTTAAAAGTGTGACTAAACTGAAGTTAAACTCGTTTAATGACAATAATAATAAAAATTTGGACATTCATTTAAATCATAAAAAAGTTCCACAGTTGGGATCCCAAAATAAAATACATTACAATTCAAAAATACAATTAAGGTCGACTTAAGCGACAAAGTGGTTCATTACAGTACTTTCCCCAAAATAACCCTGGCCGTGGAAGCTAAGTAGGTCGACCATGTACTTAGGCACTTTACCAGGCCTTGGGTTCACGGTCTTCACGGAGCGGGTGGATACAGCACCCTAGGAGGGTCTTGCCTTAGCGGCTAGCACTCAACGTGCTTGACGTCGATCCCTGCCCCTTGTGATACTCGTTTTCCTGCCAATCTCAGCCTTCACCGTACTCGGCCCTCGCCGTTCATTCATAAACATACATAACATTTACAGATATTTACACACATATTAAACATAAACATTAGGGTTGCGCCCTACAATACAAACAATAAGGCCATGCCCTCCTCTACAGGTACAACAATTTTCTTACCTATGTCCCGAGCTGATAAGCCAATGCGATCCGAGCACTGTCCCTTAATTCTAGCCTCATTCAAAACCTAGTCACAACACATTCATAATAATCATCCATCAAGTCCTAAACCAATAAATAACTTTGGAATATTAATCTAGCCTCCAGGACCTTGGATTCTACTAAATCGGGTAGTAAAATCCTTCCCAAGCCTTAACATTTGGGTTCCTGAGCCCTCAATCAACTATTATTTCACATTTGAGTCGTGGCCCAGCCCCTTAAGGGTCGTGACACGCTCAAGCCAGAGGCAAGTCCCTCTCTATTGAAGGACATGGGCCGCGACGCTCTAGACCCTGCGCCACGACGCTTGGGCAAATTTATGAGGCCCCCAAGCCCCTTCGTTCAAGCGAGCTGCGACACCTGATGAGCAGGGCCGCGGATCGAGCCTCTAAACCCATAAATACCACCATTTTTAGACTTCTAAATCTCTTGCAAATCAATCTCAACCTATGCTAATGCTAGAATTCAACCCCAAATCACTTATACTATGCTCAGAGCAGCACATATTCTTAAAGAAACTTAGCAAAACCCTATTACAACCAAAATTCAATCACCAAAAATTCTAACAAAACAAAGAAATTCATGAAGAAGACTAGCTCTAATCCTTACCTTTGTGATGATCTTGTCCTAAGCTAACTCAAGTCGCTAGAAGCTTTAGATTCCCAAAGCTTCAACCTAAAATTCAAAGCCTCAACCTCTAGAATTTCCAAAATTGCTTAAGTCCCCAAGAGAAGGAGAGGAAGAACCGAGAAAGTGAGCTAGATGGATTGACTGTTTTGCTTCCTTTTGGTTTCTAGAGTGGTGTAGTGGCTAAGTGTAACCCAACTGCCTAAGTCCCAAAATGCCTAAAATGCCCTCAAGCCTATCCATAATCATTTAATGCCACCAAGGGAAATCTCATCATTTGCCACATCTCGCTATGTCCTCGAGTGTTCCTATAAATCCCCAAATAATTGCTAAATTACTACCTGTTACCCAGTAATTCTCGAACACATATTATATTGCCAAAATGCCCCTAAGCTCCTCCCAAGTCGGGTATTCAACCACGTTGTAAATATTTAGCTAATTTACCCCCTAGGACCGTCTCAGATCATGCATCACAAATATATCTCCACTCACCCATTGTATCATTCACAATATACACATATATCACATTTATGCCCTCAACGGACTAAAATTACAAATACGCCCCTAACAGCCAGATGGGGTCCACATGCATATTTAATTAAGTCAAACATGCAAATCTAATCACATAATCATTAAATTCACATATTAGCATAATGAGATCAGTTATTGCCCTCCCAGCATGCTAATCAAGGCCCTAAGCCTTATTAACAAATTTGGGACGCTACAACTATCCCCTCCTTATAGAAATTTTGTCCTCAATATTACCTAAATAACTCGGGATACCGATCCCGCATATCTATCTCAACTCACAAGTCGCCTCTTCCACTTAGTTGTTCCTCCACAACACATTCACTAAAGCAATGGTCTTGCTCCGCAAGACTTTATCTTTTCGGTCTAAAATCTGAATCGGCTTCTCCTCATATGATAAATTCTTGATCCAGCTCCAGGTTTTCATAACTCAGGACATGTGTAGAATCTAAGACATACTTCCGGAGCATGGATACGTGAAACACATTGTGAACCCCTGATAGAGCTAGAGGCATCACCAATATGTAAGCTACCTCTCCAACCCGTTCTAAAATATCAAAGGGGCCAACAACCCTAAGGCTCAACTTGCCCCTTACTCCAAACTGTTTCACCCCTCTCAAGGGAGAAACTCTGAGAAACACGTAATCACTGACTTAAAACTCTATGCTCCTGTGTCTTAGGTCTGAGTAACTCTTCTGCCGACTTTGGGAGGTGAGCATTCGAGCTCTAATCCTCTCAATCGCCTCATTGGTCCTCTAAACAACCTCAAGACCTAGATACCTCCTCTCACTTGTCTCATCCCAATGGATGGGTGATCTACACTTCCTCCCATGTAACATCTCATACGGAGCCACTCCGATCGTCGCTTGATAACTGTTATTGTATGAAAACTCAATCAATGGGAGATACTTACTCCAAGATCCCCCAAAATCAAGTACTCAGGCTCGCATCATATCCTCTAGTATTTGAATCGTCCTTTCAGACTATACATCCGTCTGAGAATGATAAGTGTTACTAAATCGCAATTGTGTAACCATAGCCTTCTTCAGGCTCTCCCAAAACTTGGAGGTGAAGGTGGGGTCGCTGTCGGATGCTATCGACCTCGGAGCCCCATTTAGTTGCACAATTTCCTTCACATAAAATTCAGTGTACTGTTCCACCGTATAAGTTGTCTTAGCAGGCAAAAAGTGGGCTGACTTAGTGTACCTATCCACAATCACCCACATTGAATCATGTTGTCCCACAATCTTCGGTAATCCAACCATGAAGTCCATGGTAATATCCTCCCATTTCCACTCAGGAATCCCTAGAGGCTGCAGAAATCCTGCTGGCCTTTGATGTTCAGCCTTTACTTGCTAGCAAGTAAAACTCTTTGCCACATAATCCACCACACCTGTTACAGCCCGAATTTACTGTTAAGGCCAAGTGCCTGGAGTATAGTGCCTGGAGGGCATAATGGGATATACATGTTGAATTAAATGAATTAATGTGTGACTATGTGACATACATGATTTATATGATGATATAGATTTAAATGCATGTTTATGTGTATTAAATATGCATGTGGGCCCATTCTTATAGTTAGGGCATATTTGTAACATTGACCTATCACGAGCATAAATGTGATTATATGTGTGTAAATGATTGGGACCACATTATTATGTGGATATATTTGCGGTATTTAGCCCGAGGCGATCCTAGTGAGTGGATTTGCATAATAGTCACAACAAGGTTTAATACCCGTCTCGGGGTGAGCCTAGGGTTATTTTGGGAAACATAACATATATTTGGGATTTATCGAGTAACGAGTAAGTAATTGGTGATTAGTTGGGCATGTTAGGATTAATTGGGAATTAGCAGGAAATGTGGCAAATGACTATTTTTCCCTTATGTGGAAGTATGTGGAAGCAAGAAGGATGGACTTAGGCAGATGGGTAGCTTGAGACACTATAGGAAACTAGGGGAAGTCAAAAGGAAGGAACACACACACACTCTCTCTCTCTCTCATTCTCTCTCATGATTCCCTCTCCTCCTCATGAAGACTTAGGCAATCTTGGAGAATTGTTGTAGCAGTTGGGAAATTGAAGCTTGAGGGCTAGGGATTGAAGCTGGGAATAGGTAGAGCAAGTCAAGGGGATTCAAATTTGCAGTTGAGGTAAGCTTCACAATCTGAATTTTCTTGGAGAATTTCTATTATTAAGCTAGGTTGTGGCTTAGTAGGGTTCTAGTTTGAATTTTGAATCGGATTATGGATTTGATATGGATTTCAAGTTATTTGTACTGTAAGGCGTGTTGTTGAGAATCCTAGACTCAATTATAGCTATGGTGTATGTTTAAACTGAATTTTGGTGATTTAAGCTCGAAGAAAACGTATGAAGAAGCTGGGTTTTCTGGGTTCGCGGGGGCGCGCCGCGACCTTACCCATGGGCGTCGGGGCCCGTGTGGCCCCAAGAGGCTGGGGGGCTTCTGGTCTCATAGGCGCGCCACGACCCTCAGGGCCAGGTCGCGGCCATCATGCATGTAGGGATTGGGGGGCTGGCGCCTCTGACCAGGGGGCGCGCTGCGACCCTCAGGGCCAAGTCGCGGCCCTCCTAGGTAACCTTAGCCAAAGTAGGCTTTTGGGCTCGAGGATCTAAACCTAAGCACTCGAGATGATATCTACTACCCGATTTAGTAGAAGTTGAGGTTCCGGAGGCTCGTATATTATTCCAAAGCGTTTAATTGGTTTAGGATTTTAATGCTTATCCACTATCACATTGTGAGTAGGTTATACCGCAAGGACTCAAAATTAGGGATCGTGCTCAGGGCTGCCATACGCTAGATGCTCGGGACCTGAGTTAAGTGAACTACACCCGAGTTGTGATTAGGGCTTAAACCCCTTATATGAATATGAATATACCTGTATATGAGAATATATGGATGGGCATGCTTGTATACGTTGTCATTGATTATGTTCTATGTGTTATGTATTTATGATTATATATGTTTGTAGGGCGGCCTAAGGGTGCCGGGGGCCAATTGCAAGCGTGCGAAATGCAGTATGGCCTAAGGGTACCACGGGTTGCTAAGAGACCAGGGAACTCGGCCTAAGGGCTCCGGGTCTGGATAGTATACCATAAACATAAGTGTGGCTCACACTTATTCATTTATATTGATTGACAAGTTTGGTTACACATTTGATGGAGTTGAATATTATTGTTGGTTGGTTATTTATATCCCAATTGTTAATTGAACATGATAATTTATGTTTACTGCTTTTATACTGTTTCCTTGTTGTGGATGCTGGTGTACATTTTCTTGCTTAGCCTTGGCTCACGGGTGCTACGTGGTGCATGTAAGGAAAAGGATAGTTGGACCAGCCATGAGTCGGGGAGCTTCGATGACGATGTGTACATATGTAGCCTGCTTGATCGCCGCAGTCAGGATAGCTTGGGAGGAACTAGGTTTAAACCCTGTTTTTCTGCTTAGGACGACCAAATTGTATTCTATTTCTCTTTTATGAGCCTGTACACTGATTTTGGGATCCCATGTATAAACTTAATATTTTAATGAAAAATAATCATTTTGTTGACCAAATCTTTTAATACTTGACCTTGACTTAGTCTTCAATTACACGCTTATGGTCAAATGACTTGCTTAGCGAGTTAAGCACTATTTTAAACACACAGTGTAATGGTTTTGGTTATCTAGGGTGTTAAAACATCCCTCTTCATTCCCAGCCACCAATACAAAGTTCTCAAATCATTGTACATCTTTGTCGTACTTTGATGTAAAGAGTATGGAGTAGTATGAGACTTATCTAAAATCTCTTGTCGGATACCAGAATCCATCGAAACGCAAATCCAACCTTTGTACCTCAATAAACCCATCCTTGAAATGGAAAAGTCCTTAGTCGTTCCAGCTAAGACTTCCTCTGTGTGTTCCCTCAACCGGAGATCTTTCCTCTGTGCTTCCTTGATCCTCTCAAGGAGCGTAGACTGAAGAGTGATGTTGGCTAGTTTTCCAACTACCAACTCAATACCTGCTCTAGTCATCTCTTAAGCTAATTTATCTGACATATGCCTTGAACCAAATAGCTGTCCTGGGCTCTTCCGACTTAGTGCGTCGGCGACCACATTGGCCTTCCCAGGATGGTACAAGATGTCGCAGTCGTAATCCTTTACCAATTCCAGCCAACGTCTTTAGCACATATTCAGATCCTTCTGAGTAAAGATGTACTTCAAACTCTTATGGTCGGTGTATACTTCGCACTTCTCGCCATACAAATAATGCCTCCAAACCTTAAGTGCAAATACCACCGCTGCCAATTCTAGATCATGTGGGGGATACATCTGCTCATACTCCTTCAACTGTCTTGATGCGTAGGCTATTACCTTTCCGGAATGCATTAAGACACACCCCAAACCCTGTCTAGAAGCATTACAGTAAACTACAAACTTTTCATTGTCTAACGGCAGACTCAACACTGGAGCGGTGATTAGTCGTTTCTTCATCTCCTTGAAACTGTTCTCACACCTTTCCGTCCACACATACTTAGTCTTCTGGTATGTCAGTTCGGTCAACGGTGTGGCTATTCTAGAGAATCCCTCAACAGATCGCTGATAGTACCCTGCCAATCCCAAAAGGCTTTTAGCCTCTGGTACACTGCTCAGCCTGGGCCAATCTCTCACTGCCTCAACCTTAATTGGGTCCACCAAAATCCCCACCTTGCTGACAACATGACCCAGAAATGTTACTTGGGGTAGCCAAAACTCTCACTTCCTGAACTTAGCATATAACTTATGCTCTCTTAATCGATGTACCAAGCATAGAGGTTGCTCATGCTCTGTCTCTGACTGGGAGTACACCGGTATCTCATCAATGAATACGATCACAAACTTGTCCAGATAATCCCTGAAGACCTTATTCATCAAGTCCATAAAGGTTGCTGGGGCATTGGTTTATCCAAAGGACATGACCAGAAATTCATAGTGTCTATACCTTGTACGAAAAGTGGTCTTTGGTATGTCCTCCTCTTTAATCCTTAACTAGTTGTAGCCTGACCGAAGGTCAATCTTAGAGAACAATGTCTTCCCCTGTAGCTGGTCAAACAAGTCGTCGATCCTAGGCAGTGGGTACTTATTATTGATGGTCAACTTGTTCAACTCTCTGTAGTCAATACACATTCTTAAATATTTGTTCGTCTTCTTGACGAACAACACTGGAGCACCCCATGGCGAAAAAATCGGTCTGATGAATCCTAAATCTAGTAACTCTTGCAACTGAACATTCAGCTCCTTCAACTCCGTCGGAACCATTCTATAAGGTATCCTAGATATTGGCTCTGCCCCTGGCACAAATTCAATGACGAACTCGATCTTTCGGTGTGGTGGCAACCCTGACAAGTCTACGGGGAACAAATAAGGAAATTCACATACTAATCTAGTCTCATCCAGTCCAATCGAAACAACTCTATAAGTATCCACAATGTTTGCTAGGAATCCTATGCAACCCTCTTGAATTAGATCTCTAGCCTTCAGTGTCGAAATCATAGGAACTCGCAGTCCACTCACTGTCCCCACGACTACAAATGGTACATCCCCTTCTTGTTCAAAGGTCACCATCCTACGCTTCCAGTCAATCGTCACCCCATACTTTGATAACCAATCCATCCCTAGGATCATATCAAAGTCATTAATCACTAACTCAATCAAGTCCACAGACAACTCCCTACTGTCTATCTCTACTGACAATGTTTTAACCCATCTCCTAGATACTACCAGTTCTCCAGTCGGCAACAAAGCCCGAAATCTCCTAGCATACAAATCACTAGGTCTACACAGCTCATCTATCACTCTAGCAGATACAAATGAATGAGTAGCCCCTTAGTCAATCAATGTAGTAAAAGAAGAACCAGCACTAGAAATTTGACCTGTCACGACCAAGGGACTATCCTTAACCTCAGTATGGGTCAAGTTAAATACTTTGACAAGACTGTCGCTCAGTTTTGGTTCTTCCTTCCTAGCTTGTGGGCAGTCCTTCCTCAAATGACTAATGCTCCCACAAGTAAAGCAGACACTGATCCTGTACTCTCCCTTATGTCATCGTCTGCACCGATGACACTCTAGGAAACTCCTCCAATTGTCTCCCCTGCCCTGACGACAACGGAAAGCACCCCGTGTCCTCCTATCTGAGCCAGGAGGAACAAAAAGATTTGGGGCCTTTCGCTTCTGTTCACTGGGGCCACTACCCCATATAGATCGAGTAAAAGGATACACCTTCCTCCGAGCATCGTGCGTAGTGGCGCCCTCCCTCCAAATCTAATCCTCGGCCCCCTTAGTTTCAAGGGTCTTCTCCACTATCTGTGCATAAGTGGTAGTTTCTCGATCCAGAGTTATCTTGACATCACGGGCGATCATAAATTTCAATCCCCGCACAAATCGATCTCTCTATGCCATGTCAGTAGGCACCAAATCTGTCACGAACTTTGCTAATCAGTCAAACTTCAAGCCATACTCAATAACCGTCATCCGATTCTGAGTCAAGTTAATAAACTCATTAACCTTCACAGCTCAAACTGCAACACTATAATACTTCTCATTGAAAATGTTTCTTAATTCTTCCCAAGTCATTACTGGTACATTTCCTCTCTAAGAGACAACATCCCACCAGATGCGGGCATCTTCCCTCAACATATAATTGGTGCAGGTTACTCTTTCATTCCCTTCCACCCTCATGAAATCCAGGATGGAAGAAATCATGTTCATCCACTGCTCTGCCCGCAGTGGGTCTAGGCCACCCTTAAAGGTGGGAGGATGTTGCCTCCTGAACCTCTCATACAAAGGTTCCCACCTATTTTCTACAGCAGGCTGGGCTGGCACTGATGCCACAGCCTGTGGATCCTGTAACCCAATGCCCTGAGGAAGGGCCTGTTGCCTCAATTTTTTAAGATCTTCCTCTATTTGATGAAGTCTAGCTTCCATCTCGATAAATAATTGTTGCCAATTCAGTGGGGCAGGTTGAGGGTCTTGACCCTGGTTGTCATCCTCGGCCCTATTGTGGCAGAGTCTGATTGATCGCCTGCATACAACAATTAAGGGGGCCATGCCCTAACATCATGCATATAACAACACATTCATCATGCTCTGTCTATATATTCAGGCAAACAGGGCAACTTAAAAAAGAAATTAAGCATATAGTTCATTAAATACCATCCAACCTTGAGTTGAGCTTGTCACTGGCAGCAAGCGTACATGTTCGGTCGATCTCCAGGAAGCTTAAACCTTGGCATGCTCTGATACCAAGTTGTAACACCCTACTTCCATAAAGTCATTACTATGTGAGTTAAAAATGTGCCATTAGCTTGCTAATCGGTGTTTTATGTTAAAAGTGTGACTAAACTGAAGTTAAACTCGTTGAATGATAATAATTGTAAAATTTTGGACATTCATTGAAATCATAAAAAAGTTACACAGTTGGGATCCCAAAATACTATTTAGAAAATACATTACAATTCAAAAATACAATTAAGGTCGACCTAAGCGACAAAGCGGTTCATTATAGTACTTTCCCCAAAATAACCCTGGCTGTGGCAGACAGGTAGGCTGAACATGTACCAATTGCTCCACACTCATGGTTGGTCAACCTTCCCATTGCCCTTACCTACACCATAGAGCACCCGTCAGCCAAAGCCCAACAAGAAAACTCGACATATAACATATAACATAACAATCCACAACATACAACAAAATAGCAAACAGGCTAAACACATTGCGACCCATGCCGTCCCAGGTGCTTTTCCAGACCCTGGGTTCATTATCTTTACCGAGCGGGTGGATACAGCCTCCTGGAAGGGTCTCACCTTAAACTCCAGCACTCAGCATGCTTGATGCTGATCCTGACGCCTTGCTGTACCCGGCTTCTTGTCGTTCTTGGCCTTCGCCGTTCCCGTCCTTCGCCGTTCTCGGCCCTCGTCGTTCATTCATAAACATACATAATGTTCATAGATATTTACATGCATATTAAACATAAACATTAGGGTTGCGCCCTGAAATACAAACAATAGGGTCATTCCCTGCTCTACAGTTACAAGAGTTTTCTTACCTAGTCTCGAGCTGATAAGCAATGCGATCCCGAGCACCATCCCCTAATCCGAGCCTCGTTGAAAATCTATTCACAATGCATTCATAATAACCATCCATTAAGTCCTAAACCAATAAATAACTTCAAAATATTAATCTAGCCTCGAGGACCTTGGATTCTACTAAATCGGGTAGTAAAATCCTTCCTGAGCCTTAACATTTGGGTTCCTGAGCTTAAAACCCTCAATCAGCCATTATTTCATATTTGAGTCGCGGCACACTCAAGTCAGAGGCAAGTCCCTCTCTGCTGAAGGGCATGGGTCGCAACGCGCCAGACGCTGCACTGTGGCGCCTGGGCAAATTTCTGAGGCCCCCAGGCCTCTTCGTTCAAGCGGGCCGTGACGCCTGACTAACAAGGTCGCGGCTCGAGCCTCTAAACCAAGAAATAACACCATTTTTAGACTTCTAAATCTCCTACAAATCAATCCAAACCTATGCAAATGCCATAATTCAGCCCCAAATTGCTTATACTATGCTCAGAGCAGCACATAATCTTCAAGAAACTGAACAAAATCCTATTACAGTCCAAATTCAATTACCTAAGGTTCCAACCCCCAAAATTCTAACAAAACAAAGAAATTCATGAAGAATACTAGCTCTAATCCTTATCTTTGTGATGCTCTCGTCCTGAGCTAACTCCAGTCGCCACAAGCTTTAGATTCCCAAAGCTTCAGCCTCAAATTCAAAGCCTCAACCTCTAGAATTTCCAAAATTGCTTAAGTCCCCAAGAGAAGGAGAGGAAGAACCGAGAAAGTGAGCTAGAGGGATTGACTGTTTTGCTTCCTTTTGGTTTCCAGAATGGTGTAGTGGCTAAGTGTAACCCCAGCTACCTAAGTCCCAAAATGCCTAAAATGACCTTAAGCATATCCTTAATCATTTAATGCCACCAAGGGCAACCTCATCATTTTCCACATCCCAATAAGTCCTTGAGTGTTTTTATAAATCCCCATTTAATCCTGAGTTTCCCATATAATTGCTAAATTACTACCCATTACCCGACAATTTCCGAACACATATTATATTCCAAAAATACCACTAGGCTCCTCCCAAGCCGGGTATTCAACCCCGTTGTGACTATTTAGCTAATCTGCTCCCTAGGACCGTCTCTGATCGTGCATCACAAATATATCACCACTCACTCGTGGTATCAATCACAATATACACATATATCAGATTTATGCCCTCAAATGGCTAAAATTACAAATATGCCCCTAATAGCCAGATGGGGCCCACGTGCATATTTAATTCACCGAAATATGCATTTCTAATAACATAATCATTAATTCACATATTTGCATAATTAAATCAATTATTGCCCTCCTGACACGCTAATCAAGGCCCTAAGCCTTATTAACAAATTAAGGATGCTACATGAAGGTCGCTGGAAGAGAAATTGTAAAAAGTATCTCTTGGAGCTGAAAAAGAAAGGTAAATCTGATTTACTTATACTTGAAGCTTGTGTAGTGGAAGAGGATATGTCATCCTAGGTCTTAGATTCATGAGCCACTAACCATGTTTGTTCTTCTATACAGATACTTGAGTCATTAAGGGAGTTGGCTAATGGCGAGGTGACCATGCGAGTTGGAAGTGGAGTGCTCGTTTCAACTAGAGCAAAAGGAGCAGTCCATTTACATTTTTGGAACAATTATCTTGTTTTGAACAATGTTTATTTTATTCCGGGTTTTTCTAGAAATTTAGTTTATTTATCTATGTTGCATGAACAATCTTTTGATATTCCTTTTAATAATAATTTGATTATTATTTCGAAGAATGGTTTCAAAAATTTGTCAAGCAGAACATACAAACAAACTGCATATGCTCAAACCTAATGAACGAATGTTAATAACTCAGAATTATTCAAAGTAGCAAAACTGCAACGATACAAAAGACAAGAAGTTTCAAATGTGGATGACATATATCTTTGGCATCTTAGACTTGGTCATGTAGGTCTAGACTGGATAAACCGGTTAACAAAAGATGGACCTTTGAGACAACTAAAAGTTGGAACTCTTCCGGTTTGTGAATCTTGTCTAGAAGGAAAATGACCAAACATCCTTTCTTAGCAAAAGGCAATAGAGCTAAAGAACCTTTGGAGCTTTTACACAGCGATGTATGTGGTCCAATCAAAGTAGTTTTCGAGGAACTCACAACTGATAAGATTCCATCACTTTCATCTTCATCATTAAATGATAAACGACAAACCAACAAAACCACTACTTCTGGAAAAGAAACCACGGTGCAACATCATAGTGGGAGGATTGTAACACAACTTGTTCGCTACGAACATGAGGCACATGTCCTTATTTCTGATACAGACAAGGATGATCCATTAACCTTCAAAGAGGCAATGGACGATCTCGAAAAGAAGAAATGACAAGAAGCCATGAACCAAGAAATAGAATCTTTGTATTCCAATTCTGTCTGGGAACTTGTAGATCCATCTGAAGATGTCAGGCCCATTGGGTGCAAATGGATATAAAAGAAGAAAAGATGTGTAGATGGGAAAGTGGAGACTTCCAAACAAGACTAGTAGCCAAAGGCTACACTCAGAGAGAAGGTGTTGATTATGAAGAAACATTTTCTCCTGTGGCCATGCTTAAATCCATTCGCATTGTAACGCCTTGGTTAGCCAAGACCATTACACTATGTTTTTAAAATAGTGCTAAACTCACTAAGTGAGTCATTTTAACTTAAATGTGTAATTAAATACTAAACCAAGGTTATGTATTAAAATTTTTTGTCAACGAAGTAATCATTTTTCATTAAAAGCGGTTACAAATTGATAATAAAAAAAAACAAATAATATACACACTAGCCATCCTAAGCGACAAAACAGTGTAGTAGGGCACTTTAATGGAGGTACTTTGCATACTGAGAGTATGTAGAACTGAACCATATGTGATTTGATAATATTGGTTTAAATACTATTTCATAGTATTATAAAACACATCAACCAATGATCATAAAAAAACTGATCTTAATCCTGAAGTTACTATGAACTCCTATATATGTCATTTGATCCTTTGATTCATGTGTTACGATTTGTCGGAATGATTAGGCTAAGAACTATTATTTTGGGGACTCAATGATGTATATGGCTGGGGACATAGCTTAACAGATATGGAATCTATACCTTCTTATAGATTGAATGATGTCTCCCTATTGGGTTGACTTTTGGAACTGAAAAGGTTATTGATGTCAAATTCATAATCAAATTATGAATTAACCTTCACTAGTAAAGTCAATGGTGTTAGGAGTGTGTCCTAAAAGCATGTAAAAGACATTTGTTTTTCTGTGAATAAATAAATACAATGGTTTATTATTATTGTTATATTTAGATTGTTAAATTATTGTTTGAATAATTTTGTAAATATCAGAAAAATTCCATATTCATTATTGAGGATGTGATATTGTATTAGTACGAGAGAATTAAGATCACATGAATGAATAAAAATAGTCAACAACAACAAATTAAAGTTATGGAATTCTTTAATTGGAGTTGTAAGTACGGTTTACTGAGTATCGTAATGATGTGGTAAGACATCTCGGTAAATGTGCTTTATATAATATGATTATATATGACATGGACATATATGAATTAAAGTCTTTAGGGTTTCAGATTATGGATGTGGTAAGACATTTCGGTAAAGGTGCTTTATATAATATGATTATATATGACAGGGACAGATATGAATTAAAGTCTTTATCCAAAAACCATTTAACAATAAAGATTTATAATTCATATCATAACTGATGATCATTTATAAATCAACCTAAATCCTGAGTGTTCATGAACTCATGTTCATGTTTATTAAATCTTTTGATTCATTCGTTAAGGTCTCTTCATAGAATGAGGCTAATGACTTTTATTTTGGAGATTTAATATCATGGATGGCTGAGAACATGTATCGACAAAAAGGAATCTAATCTTTCCTAACGGATCGTATATTAGTTCTCTTAAGGGTTAATTCTGGAAATGAAAGATTTTGAGCTCAAATATATAATTAAATTATAGATTAATTATTTACTAGTGAATTAATGGTACTTAAGGAATAAGAAGTAAATTGGAAAGGTAAAATGGTAATTCTTCCATTCTAATTTATGAACTAAATAATTAGAGTGTTGAACAATTATAAGATGGTTATATCAATGGACGACTTAAGATAGGATTTCTATAAAAGTATATCTATAACATAAAGAGTGCAATTCTGAATTTATAGTGGAGAAATATCAGAATTAATAAATCAACTATTATAATTAAAGAGTTTAATTATTTAGTTTTAATTTATTGGAGCTTAATGTTATAGGTCCATGGTCTTTGAAATGGCTCAAACAAACACTGACAAAGGTAAATACAAAAATGGGCAAAATGACTTATTTGATAAGTAAAATATTTTTCTATGCATCAAACATAATTATTGTATAATTATGTGTAATTGATTAATTATTTGATTTAACAAAAATATAATTAATTTTGAATTAATTTATTTTTTGGATTTTTGGTATTTAAATAATAATAAAAATTGGGAAAAATCACATGCCATCCCTGGCATGTGGTACACATGTAGCACAGTGCACAGTCACTGTGCTACACGCATAAGAGACTCTGAGCAGGTTCTTGGTTCCATAATTTTAGTTATTTAAATATTTAATAAATAATGAGATATTGTAATATGATTAAAATATTATTATTTAAACAAAATCTGATAATTGATAAGTTATTTTCAAATTGTTTAAAATAACTAGTATTTTATTTTTAATATATTGGATATATTAAATATAGGATATCATTTTTTCAGAACGTAACTTTTCAAGAATAGAAAAATATCTTGAAATCTCTCTCGGAGAAAGAGCACAGTGACACAAACAAAAGTTACTGTTCTTCACAAAACCTAGGTCCAAATTTTATTAGATCATTTTGTGAGCCCACACTCGTTCTTTGTGTGCTGAGAACATTTTGGAAGATCTTGGTGTGAGATCTCAAGGATTTTGCCATACAAAAAGATAGCAGGAAGGAAGGACCTGAGGTAATTTTCTATTCATGTCTTTGATTCAATATATATATATGCATGTGAAGAAGTAGATCTAGAAATCTTGTGGGATTAAATTAACAATTTGATTGTTGTTCCACTGCGTATAATCTCTTATTTGATCAATAAAATCCAACAAATGGTACACTAGGAAAGAAAATATAATTAAAAAGGTAAAATGATAATTTTATTCCCACTTAATTATGAATTATCAATAGAGGATTAATTTGTATGTAATAATTATGTCAATGGGCACTTTATGGTTACAATAAAGAACTCAGTAAATATATGTCTTTAATTCTCAAACGTGTAGTCTCATATTTATAGTTGAGTAATCAAGAGATCAAAAAATATGATTATTGAATCAAAGAGTTGTGGTTAATAATCTATTATTTATTGGAGTTTGGAATTATTGGTCCATAGGTCCCCGGGGCAGCTTTATCAACACTATTCAAGGTAGAAGTTGATACAAGGGTCAAACTGTGAATGAGCCATTTTAGAGAATATTTATTCTTCGAAATAAATATAAAATTATGTGATAATTGAAGTTGCACAATTTATTATTGCATTAATGCAATTTTTGAAATTGTATAGAAATAAAAGAAATTTATTTTAATAAATTATTTTATTTAAGTGAGATAGGATAAATATGGATTGTCAAAATTGGTTTTGATTATTATATTTATTTAATTAATAATAAGATGATAATGAAAATTCAAATTTTGAATTTTTAAATTTAAGTTATTATATTTTCCTTAAAAAGATGATACCTTATTTGAATCTCTAATTATTAATTAATTAAAATATGTATGGAAAAATCAAATCCCTTATTTTAGGAAGTGTTACACGCATAGGATATCCTGGACTGTCATATGCATGTCCCACTACTGATGGTGATCAGTTATTAGTTTTTTCTTTTATTTAATTAATTAATACAATATTTTGAAAAACGTTTTAAAATGGAATGTAAGACTTTGTATTCAATTATCATTTATTATTATTATTATTATTATTGCCTATATATTCTATATGATAGAAAATAGGTAAAGGAGTAGTTTTTGAAGTATCAATAAAAGTGATCACCATTTCCTCACAAAAGAAAAACCTCTCTTTCTCTCTAGCCTATAATCAAGAGTCTCATGTGTTGAGAATACTTTTGATTCATAAATTTTATTCTTGTTCTCTATGTGCCCAACCACATCTTGAGGTGTAGAGAACGTCTTGGAAGATCTTGGTGTGTGTACTCTAGCGAGGATAGGAAGATCGAATTATATACGAAAAGATTCAAGGACACTTGATAGGCTACAAGAGGTAAATCATTTCGTATCAATTTTACGTATACATATTTTGTTGATTAACATATTTCATATTAAAGGATCCTCATATAAAGTTGTTTATATGAAATTTTTTTGTTGTATACAATGCTACCATTACCGTAATTTCCGCTGCATACTAGGGACAATTCTTTACACATACTATAAACAACTACCTTAACATTAAAAAAATCTGCTCAAACAAACACATAATCCAATTTAGCAATCAATGAGTTAGACAAGTGCAGTCGGCACTTCTGAATATTTAGGTAACGTTCAGCCAAGCTTTATTAGGTCGAGCTCTCAGTTCTTATTGCCGACCTCGACTCACTTAGGCCAAGATGCATTCCGCACGCTTGTTGTTGGCCCTGACGCCCTTAGGCCGAGCTTTTAGATTAGATATAATAAAACATATAGATTGCATAACACACACAAAATCAGATGCAACATATACAAGCATGCCTAATCGAATAATCACATTTATAACCATAGTCATATTCGTTAACAAGGATTCGAGCCTCGATTACAACTCGGGTGCAGTTTTCTTACCTTGAGTCCCGAGCAGATAGCGTATGGAGACGCCGAGCACGATCCTTACTCTCGAGCCTAATAGTATAGCCTAGTCACAATATAATAACGGATGAACATTAAGAACTAAACTATTTAAAAGCTGCAAGATAAATTCCTAGCCTCTAGGACCTCGAATTCTTAGAAACTGGGTAGTAGAACCCTTCCCGAGCCTTTAGGTTTGAGTTCCCAAGCTTAAAAACTCCATTTAGCCTAAATTCCCAATTTCAGCTACAACACCCCACCCAAGCGTCGCGACTCTCTTCAAGTCAGAAAGCCCTGACCCTTATTTTTCCTGGACACACGGTGTGGCACAGTCCATTAAGTGCCACAGCACTAAGGCGATTCAAAGAACCACCTAACTCCTGAGTTCATGCAGGTCGTGGCGCTCCAAGACCAGCGCCGCGGAGAAACCCCGTGAACTCATAATGTAATGCCCCGAATTCTCCGATGTGTTTAATGGCATGAATAAGTAGGCCGGGAGGGCCGTACTTGCTTAATTATGTTATTAATTGATTAAATGCATGTATACATATTGATTATATTGTGATATGATGTGAAATGCATGCATATGAGTCCATATTTACAAGTACAGGGGTGTGATGATAATTTGGCTCGTTGAGGGTAATTTGTGTATTTGGGTGCATGATATGATTTGTGAATGAGATTCTATTATTATGGAGATATATTCGAGCTAAGCAACACGAGACGATTATTTTTAGTGGATTAGCAGTTTTACCATAACGGGGTCAATTTTGGGGTAATAGAAATGTTCATTTGGTGATAAATTGGGAATATTTGAGTTCAGGGTGAAATTCTGGAGGTTTTGACTATAATGTCCCCGGGGGTGTTTTCGGGACCCCGAGCATTAGGTTTTATTTGAGGTTACTTAAGGTTGAAGTAGCTTATCAGATAGAATATACGATAGAAAACCTCTCGTTTCCCTTTGTTAGTTCATTTTCGCCACCCGGAGCATATTTGACGAAATCTTGAGTTCTAGGAGTCGGAATCGAATGAGGATCGAGGCATAGCGATCCTAGGAAAGATTATAAGTTTCTTAACCGAAGGATTCGATGGAAAACAACCCAATTGCAGGTAATCGAAGTTTAAGTTTTGAGTTTTTCCGAGTTTCTAAGCTTTGAATTGATTTTTGTGAATTGTTGAGTTTTCGGTTCGTTTGAGCCTTGGGTTTTGAGGGTTTTTATGCATGGGGAAGCTTGGGAACTTTGTTTTGATGATTGGGGAATGTTTAGGTATGTTTTTTGAGGCTTTGGAGTGTTAGAAACGCGGTTGGGAATGGCCCAGGGTTGGGGGCCGCGGCCCTGTTCTTGTGCGCCACGGCCCTAGTTCAAAGAAGCAGGTGTCAAGAAATTGGCCTTGCTAGGCGCCGCGGCCCAGGCCGCAGCCCTAGCCTCAGAGAACCCTGGGGGCCGCGGCCCAAGGTGCTAGGGCCACAGCCCTTGCCCTGTTTTCGCCCCGTTTGCTCGTTTTGACCCCGGAAACCTAGTTTTAGACCTCGGGAGTGTCCTTACAACTTGGATTAGTTTGGATTGATCTCTTGGAGGCTAGATAATGGTTTGAGAACCCTTGATTATCATGATTATTCATGGTATCCCATATGTGTTGTGATTAGGTAACCGCTAAAGGACTAAAAGCTAAACTATTCTCAAAGGCTGTTCTTTTGCTCATTCTAGCTCGAAACAAAGGTAAGAAAACTGCACCCAAAGTGTGACATGCATGGATATTTGTGAGGCATGTTGATTGTATAAATATGGACATGGATTGAATACAGAATCGACAAAAGTGTTAGTATCAGCTGTGAAGCTGTGACTTATTTGTTAGGTTCGGCAGTGATACTGGACACAGGTCAGGTAGCGCTGATTTATTTGTCAGAACGGCCTTAGCGTGAATCACGCAAGCCAACAGAGATTAGATCTAATCGACTACTAGCATTGAATGACTCAAGGAGCATTAATGCCTGACCGACCTTGAGGGTCGATGAATGAAAAAGAGCTTGGAGGCTAGTGGCTTACCTAGCAGCCACTCTCCCGCTAGAAAAGAGAGCTTGGAGGCTAGTGGCTTACCTAGCAGCCACTCTCCCGCTAGAAAACAGAGCTTTGAGGCTAGTGGCTTACCTAGCAGCTACTCTCCCGCTACAAAACAGAGCTTGGAGGCTAGTGGCTTACCTAGCAACCACTCTCCCGCTAAAATCATGTGTTGTTCATTTGCTTGTTTGAAAGCTTTATGATTCAGTGTGATTATAATGATAATCATTTGATAATGTTTATGAAAAGTATTATGTTTTCTTGCTGGGCTATGGCTCATGGGTGCTATGTGGTGCAGGTAAAGGGAAAGAAAAGCTCACCTAGCCTTGAGTGGAGAGCTGATGTGGTGTTGTGTACATATGCGGCCGCTTGACCACCACGGCCAAGGTGTTCTCAGAGGAACTAGGGGGTTTACCCTATTTTTGCCGCTTAGGTCGGCGAGATTGTAAATTTAAAACTGTAATGACCATTTTGTACTAGGAACAGCTTGTAAACGTTTTGTTGAGCTCTGCAGAGCAGTTTGTAATGAAAGTTTCCATTTCCTTTTTATTGGTTTTACACCTTAACCTGTTAATTACACTTAGAGCACGTTTTTGACCAAAGGACTCGGGTAGCGAGTCAAATTTCTGGTCCACCGTTCACCGTAATTGTTCTGGGGTAACCAGGGCGTTACACATAAATTCTTGGCTTTTCTTGTGTTTTTGCTCAAGCCAAAACTCCCAAAATTCACCCCAAAGCACAACTAAACCAAAAATTGAGTCCCAAAACCTCAGTAATACTCTTATGATAACACAAATACAACAAGAGACTAGCCAAAACTCTACTCTAATTCATAACTCACTAACAAGCCTAAAAACTCAAGAAAAGCTTAACTCATCATAAATTCAGCAAAACAGAGTAAGTAAATCTTACCTCAACAGGACAAATTCAAACCCCTAGCTACACTCCTTTACTTCCCAGCTTTATGAACACTTCCAGGCCCTCAACTCCAAGATTTCTTCTCCAAAATTCAAAGAACCAACTATGAGGGTGAGATAGAGCAAATGAGAGAGAGAAAGAGGTCTGAGTGAGTTTAATGTTCTGTTTTGTTCTAATAGCTTCTCCCCATGTGACTAAACTTATCCCAGGGCTTGGAAAAGACTAAAATGCCTCTACCCAAAATATTAGCTCATTAATGACTTCAGGGGAAAAATTTCCTTTTATCCTAATACTTGCTAATCCTCAAATTTCACTTAAAATTCCAAATTAATCCCACTAATCTTCCAAACATTAATATTTTCCTCCTAATTATAATTAATAACCTAATATCCCCGGCAAACCCCGGTAATGTACTAAATTACTAAAATACCCCTAGGCTCACCCCAAGTCAGGTATTTACCCCCAATGAGACTTTTCTGCCAAATTGCTCGCTAGGATTGCCTCAGGCCACATATCCACATAATACTGTGGTCTCACTCATAAATAATACATAATACGAATATACCCACAACGGGTCAGAAATTTACCAAAATGCTCTTATAATAGAATCAAGCCTATAAGCACATTTAATACACCTAAACGTGCATATAACTCATATAATTCACGTAATCACACATGTATAATCACAATTAGCACATAAAAATTCAATTATTCCCTCGTGGAACAGTGATCAAGGCGCTAAGACTTATTAGCAAATTTAGGACGTACACGCATCCTCTTATCCATAGCTGCCACCTATGACTAAAAGATATGGAAAATGGACGTCAAGACAGCCTTTCTGGATGGCTATCTTAATGAAAGTATCTATATGGTACAACCAGAAGGGTTCATCAAGAATGGGGAATATAAAAAGGTGTGTAAATTGTTGAAATTCATTTATGGATTAAAGTAAACATCTAGATCTTGGAAAATTTGTAGCATCTAGGATGGAAAATTATGGAGAATTATCTTAATATATGTGATTTCATTATGAAATATGTGTTTATGTGATATATATGTGTATCATTATATGATTATGCGAGTTATATTATAATATGACTAGATATGCATGTTTAGGTGTATTAAATATGGATGTGGGCCCATTTCTTACTAGAAGGGAAATTTTCAAAATTTCACATGTTACTGGTATATTTGGAATATATGTGATATATGTGTGAGATCACATTATTATGTGGATGTATTTGGGTTACTCAACACGAGGCGATCCTAGGGAGCAAGTTAGCGAGAGAGTCACAACGGGACCAAATACCTGACTCAGGGTGAGTCAAGGGGTATTTTGGGTATTTAGTGCGTTACAAGGATTTATTGGGTAATGGGAAATTGCTTAGTGATTATTCAAGGATATTGGAAATAATGGGAATTGTGAGACATTAATTATGATTAATGGGATAAGGGGAAAATGACAGATTTTCCCTTGTGAGCATTAGATAGTAATTGGGCTAAGGGTATTTTAGACATTTTCTTGCCTAAGGGATAGCTATACCCAGCCTCTCCAATTCAAAACTTAGCAGTATTAAGGAAAACACTCACAAGAGCTCTCTCTCTCCCTTACCCATTCTCCTATCTCTCTCACCTAAGTTTGTTGTTTTGAGAAAACTAAGGGAAATTAAAGGCTGGGAAGACTTGAAACTAAAGGCTCAAGTTAGGATAGGATTTGCTGCAGCTAGAAGGATAGAAATCATAGCTGAGGTAAAATATAATCCTTGTTTGATTCATTTTTGTTTTTCGTTTTAGGTATTCTCGAGATTTGTGGGTCCAAATGTTGAATTGGAGTTTTATGGAGGTTTTTAATCAAGTTTAAGGTTGGATTTTAGTGTTGGTAATGTGTTGATAATGGTCTGGGACTGAGTTATGATTTTGGGGTTAGTTTGGGACAAATTTTTGGTAAGAATTGTTTGAGGAGAACCTGGGAAAAGTGGGTTCGTAGGGTCGCACCGTGACCCTGTTCTTGGGGTTCTGCAACCCCCGTAAACCCAGGGTCCAGGGGGTTTTGTTTTGCTTAGGTGCACCGCGATCCTTCATGGTTGTGTCGCGGCGCGTGTCCCTGGAATGTAGGGACTGGGAGCCTTTGACTTGAGGGGCTAGGACTCAGTTTGGAAGCCTTTATTTACTCAATATTGATGGATATCATTTATTAAGGTTATGAATAGGGTACCGCTAGGGCTCGGGAAATGATCATTCTCGAGGGTCGTTCTTATTATATGTTGCACTCGGACCAGAGGTAAGAAAAATGCACCCAGTATGTGTTAAATGTGATTATCTACGTGATTAGAGCTTGACCCCATTAAGGAACATGGTTATTACTGTGTTTGTATTTAATTGGTTGATATATATGATTAATATGTATGCATAATTTTATTATTTGAAGTATGCTTATCTGTATCTAGTCAGCTGTATATGCTTATCTGTAACTAGTTATCTATTTTTCTGGTTGTCTGAATATCTGATTAAGGCATTGACTTATCGGTTAAGGGTGTCAAGAGCGAGTTGTGTGCTAGTCGAAAGGCTTCAGCCTAATCAGGGATGTACTATTACGTTGGCCGATCTTATGGTCGTTTGGAAAAATAAAGCGCTTGGCTAGCTCTATGGCTAGTTACTCAGAACTAGGGCAAAGGGCCCCAGGTGACTCTATGGTCACTTAGCTAGGGCATAGGGCCCTGGGTTGACTCTATGGTCATCCATTCAGGGTAGCAGGCCCGCAGAATGATCCCATAACCATTTATTTGTAATTGTATGCATGCATGAGTAGGTTATTACTTCTGGGCATGCTAGATATGTATTTGGAATCTGTATTTACTATTCATGCACATCCTTAAGCTTTCTTGTTAAGCCTCAACTCACGGGTGCTATGTGGTGCAAGTAAGGGGAAAGGGAAGGTGGACCAGCCATGAGTTGGAGAGCTTCGGTGGCGGTGTGTACATATGCGGCTGCTCGACCACCACGGTCAGGGTTATCTTGGAGGAACTTGGGTTGTATCCCTTATTTTACTGCCTAGGTCAACGTGACTTGTATTTTGACTTGTATATAACCTTTTAGACATCTATTCATGTTATTTTGGGATCCCATGTATATAATAAACTTTTAAATGAAAAGTTAACGTTTCTTTTTTACCAAGTTTTTTAACCCTAACCCTTGTCACTAACATTAGTTACACGTTTATAACCAAGGGAATTGATTAGAAAGTCTGACACTATTTAATGTACACAGTGTAATGGTCCTAGATTAGGAGGACGTTACAATATCACATTTGATGAAACAATTAAAACATGTCACTTCAAATAGAATGTAAACGAAGAATGTGTGTACAAATACATCAAAGGAAAACTAGTGGTTTTCCTAGTTCTTTACGTGGATGCCATTCTCCTCATTGGCAACAATGTAGAGACATTGTCAAATGTGAAGAAGTGGTTAGCTGGAAAGTTCCAAATGAAATATTTGGGCGAGGCAAGCTATGTTCTGGGATTCCAAATCCTAAGGGATAGGAAGAATAAACTCGTGGCACTTTCTCAGGCTAATTATATCGATAAGGTGCTTCAAATATTCACTATAGAGAATTCCAATAAAGTTCAATTACTGACCATACGTGGAATTACTCTCTCCAAGGAACAATGTCCTAAGACACCTCACGAGAAAGAGGACATGAGGAAGTATCCTTATGCTTCAACATTTAGGAGTCTAATGTATGCCATGTTTTGTACTAGACCTGGCTTATGCTATGTAGTAGGGATTGTGGGTCGTTATCAATCAAATCAATGTTTGGAACATTTGATTGCACTAAAGCACATTCTCAAGTTTGTTATGAGAATGCGAGATTATATGCTTGTATATTCAGGGGTGAGTTGAACCCTACTAGATACACTGATTCTGATTTGCAATCAGACAAAGATAGTCATAAGTCGACGTCTGGGTCAGTGTTCACTCTTTCTGGAGGAGCTGTGGTTTGGAGGAGTATTAAACAATCCAACATAGCATATTCAACCATGGAAGCTGAATACATAGCAGCTTGTGAAGAGGCTAAGGAGTCGATTTGGTTGAGAAAGTTCTACATTGATCTGGAAGTAGTTCCAAATATGGATAAGCCACTAATCCTGTACTGTGATAATAGTGGACCAGTAGCTAACTCCAAGGAACCAAGAATCGAAAAGAGAGGAAGGCACATGGAAAGGAAATACCATCTGGTTAGAGAGATTGTACACCGAGGTGATGTGACTGTTATGCAGATAACGCCGGAACAGAACTTGGCTAACCCATTTACCAAGACACTTCCTGTAAAGTTATTTATTGGTCATGTATGCAACATGAGATTAAGGGAGATGCTTCACTTGCTTTGAGGGCAAGTGGGAGATTGTTAGAATTAATGCCCTAAAAGCATGTAAAGACATTTTATTGAATTAAATAAAAAGAACAATTTTATTATATTTGAATATTATAATTATTGTTTGAATTAATTATATGATAATATCAAGAAAATTCCTTATTCATTCATGAGAATATGATTTTCGGATTTAGATATATTTGGATAGGTTTATGGAGGGTTTTGAAATGAGAAAAATGGAGGTATATGGCTGGATTTCTGGTTGGGCCATGGCCATATTCTTGGGCGCCGCAGCTCAAGCTTGTCGAAGATGAAGACCTAGCTGATGGGCAATTAGGACCGCAACGCTTGATAGGTGTGCCGCGGTGCGAGGCGCAAGTAGAAAGAGGTAGGGGCCTCTGTTTTGGGCAGGCCATGGCTCAAAAGTTGGGGGTCGTGATGCTTAAGGGGATTTTTGGCCTTAGAGAGGTTTTGAATGCAAGAACTCAAACCTAAGGGCTTGGTATCAATCCTACTACTCGATTTAGTAGGATTTGACGTCCCGGAGGCTAGGACTCGGTCTGGAAGCCTTTATTTACTCATTATTGACGGGATTCTATAATTAGTTGTGACTAGGTTATCACTAGGGGCTCACAATCAGGATCGTGCTCGAGGGTCGTTCTTATTTTACATTACACTTTGACCTGAGGTAAGAAAACTGCACCCATTATGTGATATACATGATTAGGGATTTGCCCGAATGTTGAATAAAGTTTTGATTGGGCATTGGCCCCTGTAAATGCACATGATTATGATTATGCATGTGATTATTGATTAAGCATGTTGAATACTCTGTATATGGATACTTGCAACATGATAAATGTCTGTTAGCATTATACACTTGAGAAAAGCATTGATATATTAGTCAAGGACGACAATAGCACTGAGCCGCTGGTCGAAAAGAATTGACTTATGAGTCAAGGGCAACAATAGTGCTGGTCAATATGATTAGATTTAATCAAGATCGCATCATACGCTTGTTCGACCTAATGGTCGTACAAAACTAATGCGCCAGGTACGCTAGGTCAGCTCCAAGGATGGTTATACAAAGGATAATGCAATGGGCCCCGAGGTAACTTATTAGTCCCAGATCCTAGGGCGCTGAGCCCCAATGTGACTTATCAGCCATGTACTTGGGAAACGGGCCCCGATATGATTAAGTTAATCATTTATTTAGGGCATTTGGTCCCATATGATGTTTTAGTCATTTATATTAATGGTATACATGCGTGAGTAGGGTTATTACTACTAGGCATGTTTATTATGATTCATAAATGTGTTATTCACTGCTTATGAGCATGTTTAAGTTTTCTTGTTGGGCCTTGGCTCATAGGTGCTACGTGGTGCGGGTAAAGAGAATGAAAAGCTGAACCAGCCATGAGTTGGAGAGCTTAGGTGGATATGTGTACATATGCTACCGCTTGACCACCACGGGCAAGGTTTCTCAGAGGAACTAGGGTTAAACTCTATTTTTGCCGCTTTGGTCGATGGGTTGTAACTTTTGAGTTGTAATGACCATTTTGGAGCTGTAAACAACTTTGTAAACGATTATTATGGGATCCCATGTACATTTTAATTTGTTAATGAAACATCCATTCCTTTTAACCAAAAATTTTAACCATGGACCATTAATCACATTTAGATGCACGTTTATGGCCTAATGACTCGGTTAGCGAGTTAAACACTATTTAAAATACACAGTGTAACGGTCTTGGCTAACCAGGGCATTGCAACTTGGTATCAGAGCGTGCCAAGGTTAAGGGTTCCTGAAGACAGGATGGGCATGTACACTTGCCACTAAAGACAAGCTCGACTCAAGGTTCGGTAACTATTTATGTAGTTATGTGCTTAACTACTTAAATAGGATATAAATGCCTAATCTATATGCCTTATTAGGTAGCATGAGATATACTGATAGGGCCTGGCCCTTTGAATTTTGTATGATATAAAAGGATGTTCTTATTAGCTCTGGTATTGCTTGTGAATTCCAAACAACCGCTTATTAGTGATGTTATATGGACATGTAGGTCAGCACACGCTCATTAACGCTGTCATAGATACATGTATGCTGGAAAATGCTTATTAACATTGTTAATTATGATGAATATCAGGAAGTGCTTATTAGCACCAAACTTAGATATACATATGAATCGACATGCTTATTAGCATGACTATTGAATGTGAATGATTATTTGCTTGATCTAGGACCGTGAAATGGCAAGAGGTTTAGTTATCACTACCTAACTGGTCGAATTGATTGTTACAACAAGGTATAAGCTTGGAAGTATGCTTCCAAGGCAGATTGAATCATCAGCTGGCCAGGAAGATCAGGGACAGAATGATAAACAGGGTCAGGATAATGACCAGGGTTAGACCCCTCCGCTAGCTCCTAAGAATTGGCAGCAGGTGCTTGCTGTTTTGCAAGCCAGGTTAAATAGGCAGGAAGAAAAGATCTGCCTCCTATGACAGCAACAAGTTCCTGCAGGGAACATTCTGCCAGAGGCACCACCTGTGATGATTCCAATAGTTGAACAGCTGCTAGAGGCTGGGAATAAATGGGAACCTCTTTATGAAAGGTTCAAGAAACAACACCCGCCAATCTTTGAGGGTAGTGCCGGTTCGACTAAGTTCGAACAAAAAATGAGTATGGTTACCACCATCCTAGACATTATGAGGGTGGTTGGTAATTAGAGGGTGGCTTGTGCCACATATATGTTTCGGGAGGATGCCCAAATCTGGTGGGAGGTGATATCCCAGACAAGAAATGTTAATGCCCTAGATTGGGAAGAGTTTCAGACTTTGTTTAATGAAAAATATTACAATGATGCCATCAGGGCGACAAAGGCTGAAGAGTTCAATAGATTACTTCAAGGCAACTCATTAGTCACTGAATATGCCTTGAAATTTGATAGATTGGCAAAGTTTGTCGGGGAACTAGTGCCCACTGATGGGACCATAAGGGAGAGGTTTCTCCAGGGGATACAACCTATGATAGCCCAGGATGTTTGCATTACCACTGTGTCAGGGGTGACTACCTATGCACAGGTTGTTGAGAAGGCACTCATAGCTGAGAGCGCAAAGAACAAAATATGGCGCAAGAACACGGCCAGAAGAGACACTAGGAGGGTGGGACCTCCATTTATGAGTTCATGTAGAGGCGAGGGCCCTAGTGATCAGAAAAGGCAGGCTCCTGATGCCTTTCTAGATCCAGGCCCTAACAGAAGACCACGTGGTATTACAATAGGCTGCCAGAGCGACAGTGAGGGCTAGAGGACTTTTCCTGAGTGCCCAGATGTAAAAGGCACCATATAGAGAAATGTCGGGCAAATGCCTGCTTTTTATGCGGGATAGTGGGACACTTAAAGAAAGATTTCCCAAAGGCAAGAAAGGAAGAACCAAGAAAGGCGGACAGCTCGACCCTAGCTCAAATGTTTGCATTGACATAGGCAGAAGCTGAGGCTTGTCCCTTAATAGTCACAGGTCAACTTTTTAGTGCTGGAACCCCTTATACTATTTTGATTGATTCTGGTGCTACACATTCTTTTGTTGCTAGTATAATTATTGATAGATTGTGTAGACCATGTGATTATTATGTTGTGGGGTTCAGGACCTTATTACCCACTGGGGAGTTAATAGTATCCAGGAGATGGGTTAGATCATTGTCAGTGACAGTGGATGGCAGAGAGTAGTCAGTTAATTTGATAGAGTTTGTTATAATCGACTTTGACATGATTATGGGTATGGATTGGTTAGTGAAGTATGTGGCAACCATAGATTGCAGAAGAAAAACGGTAACCTTTGAGCCTAAAGGTAAGGATCCTTTTGTGTTTGTTGGCATTGTGCATGGACCCCGTGTACCTATGATATCTGTATTGAGGGCTAGAGATCTATTATAAGGTGGTTGCATAAGATACTTAGCTAGTGTGGTAGATACCACTCAGGTCATGCCAGTGGGACCAGAGGAGACCAAATTAGTCTTTGAGTTTCTAGATGTGTTTCTAGAGGATTTACCAGGGTTGCTGCTACACAGAGATATTGAATTTGTGATTGAACTAGAACCAGAGACAGAGCCAGTGTCTAGGGTACCTTACAAAATGGCCCCAGCAGAGTTAAAAGAACTAAAGGTACAACTGCATGAGCTGTTAGACTTGGGTTTTATTAGACCCATTTTCTCCACATGGGGTGCACTAGTCATGTTTGTAAAGAAGAAAGATGGTTCTCTGAGGATGTTTATTGATTACAGGGAACTAAACAAGTTGACAAATAAGAACAAGTATCCCTTGCCAAGGATAGATTATCTGTTCGATCAGTTGCATGGTAAGATGGTATTCTCAAAGATAGATCTTCGATCTGGTTATCACCAGCTGAGGATCAAAGAGGGAGATATACCGAATACTACCTTTCATACCAGGTATGGGTATTATGAGTTCTTAGTCATGTCCTTTGGGTTGACTAATGCCCCAACTGCCTTTATGGATCTGATGAACAGGGTGTTCAAAGATTACCTAGACCGGTTTGTGATCATCTTCATCGACGATATTCTACTTTATTCTTAGTTAGAGTCAGAACATGAGCAGCATCTAAGGTTGGTTCTATAGAGACTGAGGGAACACAAATTTTTTGCAAAGTTCAAGAAGTGTGAGTTTTGGTTACCTCAGGTAACTTTCCTTGGTCATATTGTCAATAGGGATGGAATCAAGGTGGACTCAGCCAAGATTTAGGCGGCTAGAGATTGGTCAAGGCCAAGGAATGCCTCAGAGATCAGGAGCTTCCTTAGGTTGGCAGGTTACTACAGATGTTTTGTGGAAATGTTCTCAAGGATTACTACTTTATTGACTGAAATGACACGCAAAAATCATAAGTTTTCGTGGTCAGATAACTGTGAGAACAACTTCCAGGAGTTGAAGTAGTGATTGATCACATCTCCAGTTCTGAGTCTTTCAATAGATCAGGAGAAGTTCGTGATATACTGTGATGCCTCACATCTGGGTTTGGGTTGTGTTCTTATGCAGTTAGGGAAGGTTATTGCCTATGCATCACGCCAGTTGACAAAGTATGAACTGAGATACCCCACTCAAGATCTAGAGTTGGAAGCAGTGGTTTTTTGCATTAAAGGTATGGAGGAATTACCTTTATGGGGAGAAGTGTGAGATATACACTGACCACAAGAGCTTGAAGCACTTTTTCGCATAGAAAGATTTGAACAAGAGACAAAGGCATTGGCTGGAGTTGGTGAAGGATTATGATTGTGAAATCCTATATCACCCAGGGAAGGCCAACGTGGTGGCAGATGCCTTAAGCCGGAAGGGTCCAGGACAAATATACAGTGTGAGACAGATATCGAGAGAGTTGGTAGAGGATATGACCAGAGCTGGTATAGAATTGCCGGTGGGCCAGTTGGCCAATATCATGCTATAGTCTACGTTGTTGGAAAGGATAAAGGATGGTCAGTTGGGTGATCCACAACTGACAAAGATCAGAGAGGACGTCCTAGCCGGAGTGTCTAGGGATTATACGGTGTCAGTTATGGGCTTGTTGAGATACAAGGGTCAGATCTTTGTTCCGATGGACACTGTTATCAGATGGGAGATTCTGGATGAATCTCATACTACTCCTTACTCTTTGCATCTAGGCACCACAAAGATGTATCAGGATGTGAGATCACCGTATTGGTGGCCTGGGATGAAGATAGATGTGACAGAATATGTGGCTAAGTGCTTGACATGTCAACAGGTCAAGGCTGAGCATTAGAGACCAGTAGGGCTATTATAGCCTCTAGAAATCTCAGAGTGGAAATGGGAGGACATCACGATGGATTTCGTGGTGGGTTTACCCAGGATAGTGGGTCAACATGTTTCGGTGTGGGTCATTGTGAATCGTTACACCAAATCAGCTTACTTCTTACCAGTGAGGACAATGTATACAGTTGACCAGTATGCAGATCTCTATGTGAATGAGATAGTGTGCCTTCATGGGGCTCTACGGTCGATCGTGTCAGATTGGGACCCCACATTTACTTCCAAGTTTTGGTGAAGTTTGCATAAGGCTATGGGTACATAGTTGAAGTTCAGTACTGCTTATCATCCTTAGATAGATGGGCAATCTAAAAGGACGATTAAGATATTAGAGGACATGCTGCGAGCATGTGTGCTAGACTTTGATGGGTCCTGGAGTAAGTATCTGCCTTTTATAGAGTTTTCCTACAATAACAGCTATCAGTCGACAATTGGGGTGGCTCCTTATGAGATGTTGTATGGTAGGAAATGTAGGTCTCCCATTCATTGGGATGACACAGGAGAAAGGAGATACTTGGATCCTGAGGTAGTTTAGAGGACCAATGAGGCTATGGAGAAGATCAGAGCTCGAATACTCGTTTCTCAAAGCAGGTAGAAAAGTAATGTTGATCCCAAACGCAGGAATGTGGAGTTCCAAGTGGGAGACTATGTCTTCCTTAGAGTCTCACCATGGAAAGGAGTGAGGAGATTTGGAAAGAAGGGAAAGTTCTTCCCTAGATTTGTGGGACCATTTGAGATCCTGGAAAGGATTGGTTAGGTGGCATATAGGTTGGCCTTACCTCCAGCACTGTCGGTCGTACATAATGTACTTCATATTTCGACCCTTCGGAAATATGTGTCAGACGTGACTCATGAGTTGAGTTATGAGGATGTGGAGCTTGAGGAAGATCTCTCCTATGAGGAACATCCAATCCAGATACTAGACAGGAAGGACAAAGTCCTGACAAAAAGAATTATACCTTTGATTAAGGTATTATGGAGGAACAACAAGGTCGAGGAAGCGACCTGGGAGCTGGAGTCAAATATACAAAATCAATATCTCGAGTTTTTTAGGTAAAATTTCGAGGATGAAATTTCTGGAAGGAGGGGATAGTTGTAACGTTTCAAATTACCTAATAAGGCTTAGGGCCTTGATTAGAGGGACAAGATGGAAAACTGTGGAAAATTATGTGTTTATGTGATATGTATGAGTATCATCGCATGATTATGTGAGTTACATTATTATATGACTTGATATGCATGTTTAGGTGTATTAAATACGCATGTGGGCTCGTTTCTTATCAGAAGGGAAATTTTCGTAATTTGGCCCGTTATGGGTATATTTGGCATATCTATGATATATGTGTGAGACCACATTATGTTGGGGTTTTATGCCCTAATTAAAACTCAATTTCTTTGTAATCTCATTTTATTATCAATAAAAGAATAGAAATCATTTTTTGACTTGGTCAATCACTTTGCTCACATGTTTTATTTTCATGATTATTTGTTTAATATAAACTTCTATTAAATCATGAGCATATAGCTAATCATATTTATAGTGACATAATCACAGTGGAATATAAATATGATTATATGTTCAAAATAATTTAGCCCTAAGTTTAGTCAGTGCACATGATTTACACTGACTTGCCCATCTATGATATAATCTACTTACACATTACAGTGTTATGTTCATTCCGAAACATTAGCAAAGTAGATAAGATCGGATGTATTTGTTACATCGGACTGGATCGATATTGACAGTAGATAGGATAAGTAACAATATCGTTATTATCTTTTCTAGTCATATCATATAGTTGACCATAGGTCAATTCAATCTCAATTCTGAGTGGTTAGTATTCTAACTGATTGTATTATTTGAGTTCTTTGACTTGTTCGTTACCAGTTTACCCTACGGACTACCCCATACTTACATCTTGGGAACTCGGTAGTATGATTGAGTGGGAGTGTTAATCATAGATATGAACATCTATGGCTTCTAATGAAGAAGTGAAACGATGGTTTCCTTTTAGTTTGGTTCAAGGTTCTAAATGATTGAGATCTCATTTCAGTAATTAATATTAGTTTACTGAAATATCATTTACAAGGAACTAAGTGTTTTAAGGATAAAATACAATGAGGGTAAAACGGTATTTTAGCCCCATCTCATTGTAGACCATCTATAAAGGATTGAGTGACAATTATGGTTGTAGCGATGGATAATTAATAGCGTATCTATATTTCCGAGTCTTTAGTGGAGTCACGAGGAATTAATAAGTCAGTAAATTTATTTGTTAGATTTATGATAACTTATTGGAGTTTGATTTCATAGGTCCATGGTCCCCACTGGTCTTTGGATAAAATCATCTAGATAGTCTCAATTAATTGATTTGATTATCAATTAGAATTATCAAAGTTGACCAGGTCAATTTTGGATAGTTTCACAGAGTTATTCAATTTAGAGAAGAAAAGAGATTTTAGGGCAGATTTATTAATTAAGATAAACTGGTATCTGATCTGTTAAAATTACCACACAAGTATACGTGATCGAATCAACTAATATATGATAAGTAAAGTGTCGATCCCATGAAGACTGATATTAATTACTAATAATTAACTTCTAACTCTAATTGATTTAAATAATAATTTCAGAATTATGAGTAAAATAATTATTACTAAAATTAAGGAAAGAATTAATCACTAGAGAAATTCAGAGATAAAAATATGATTTAATTCAATGGATGTAAATGTTAGGGTTTTAGTTTCATCAACCATCCACTTATGATTTCTAACCAATTTTCAATATTTCTTAATTCTATTGTGATAGCAGATTACAACTATATATTATAGCCTTGCTAGGATCTATAATTCTCTACAACATATTATTTCCTACATCTCTGTGATAAATCAACATATTGCAGGCTTTAAACACATAATCCCTGAACTACACAATTTATAGAAGTACTCTCGTCTAATATAAAATTGTGATTATCTACCTATAGCATAATTAGCCTTCTCTTTTCAAAGCATAGGTTAAAATCATATAAATATGTAAATGGTGATCAATCATTCACAAGCATTAAGCATAAGATATATAATTCACAATAGTAGAAAGAAACTCAGAAAAACTGCATTAAGAAATCAAAAGCTTCAAGAAGAATCCACTAACGCCCTAACAACAAGATTAGTTCAAGACAAACATAATGGAATCAATCAAATTAAATATAAACATAAACTCAAGAATAAAGAGAATAAAGAAGAGATCAAGAAATAAAACTCTCAGATCTTCAATGTTCTCTCCCAAGTCTCTAGTAATCTCTGAACATAAAAATAATGACTCCCCTAATTAACTCTTAAAAATGTTTTTAAATAGGAACCCTAAAACTGTTTTTCAAAATAAATTACAATTTCGCCCTTCTGATGTCCACTCAAAAATTACACGCGTCGCGACTGTGATATTTAAGCGTCGCGGCCTGCCTCTCTGAATTTGCGCAATCATGGTCTCTGATTCCAGTACGCGCCGCGGCGCTCCAAACATGCGCTGCGACCCTTGAAATTTCTAGAAACTGGCTCTCTCTGTTTTTCCCTTGCGCTGCAGCTCTTCATTTAAGCAATGCAACCCTTCATATTGACCTCAAAACTTACTTCCAAGGCTCCAAAATGAACAAGTCTCTCCGCATATGAATCCTCAACTATCTTCTTGTCAACTTTTCGCATAAATTTCCCAATTGCTATGATTTTTCGTTCATTTCCTCAACTCCATGCTTCGTCCTTCTATTTCCTGCAAACATACCAAAACAAGCGCAATACCGCACAACATTCCACCAAATTGACTCAAACTTACCCTAAACATAGGTTAAAAACCATGCCAAAAGACTGACTCATCAGTATCTAAATTAATAAATAAGTTTAAATCAAGGTTCAAATTATAAATAATTAATTTGATAAAGGATTTAAATAATTATTTAATTAATTAAATCAATAGAAAATAATACAGGCCTTAATTTTAAGTCCAATGGGCTTATAATCAAATGAGAAATTTCATAGGCCTAAAGCCCATGATAATTTCAACCTAGGGCTTTTTATTAGCTATTATTTTATTTATTTCTAATTAAATTAAATGGCCTAGTTGAATCTATAAAAGGAGTGCTTAGACAGATGACAGACACAAGTTTAATCATTGGTTTTCTTATAGGTTTTAGATTCTCTCTAAACACAAATTCTTTTCTAAGCCTTATTGTTCTTTTCTCTTCTTCTCTTTGTATCTATCTCATGTGTTGAGAATTCCCACTCTAGTCTAGGTGATTCTAAGGATACTTTGGAAGATTGTGAAGAAAATTGAAGATCGGTTTAGTATCTTGGTAATACTCTACGACCAAAAGGATACAAGGGTTAGAGAAACTGAAGGAACGACTCATTCATTCTGCTGCGTATAATGTAAGTATTCTTATCATTATTTCTCTTTGAATTCAATTTTAGAAACATGTTCTAAGTTGTCTTATATTAACTTGTTTAATATTAGATCTACATGAAAATAAATAAAGATCATGTATAAGTTTTCCCAACACATTATTATGTGGGTATATTTGGGTTACTCAGCACGAGGCGACCCTATGGAGCAAGCTAGCGGGAAATTCACCATGGGATTAATACTTGACTCGGGGTGAGTCAAGGGGTATTTTGGGTATTTAGTACATTATCGGGATATTGAGTAATGGGAATGATTATTTGACTGATATATTGGGAGTTAGTGAGGTCATGAGGAAATTTTGGGAATTTTGACTTGTGGATGCCAAAAATCCACCTAGAAAAAAATCTCTAGTCCCTACACGGAACACATGGTTAAGGGTCACTTAGTCGTGTTAACGGGTTCGTGCCAATAGGTCTCACGAGGGGTATTTTGGGTATTTAGTACATTATCGGGATATTGAGTAATGAGAATGATTATTTGAATGATATATTGGGAGTTAATGAGATCATGAGGAAATTTTGGGAATTTTGACTTGTGGATGCCAAAAATCCATCTAGAAAAAAATATCTAGTCCCTACACGGAACACATGGTTAAGGGTCACTTAGTCGTGTTAACGAGTTCGTGCCAGTAGGTCTCACGAGACCACATTCTGGCCAAAACTCTCAAAGCCCCATAGGTCTCTGCCCTTCTGGAGACTAAGTCACCCTATGCCCAAGTGCCACCATGTTGCACCTCCGCGAGACTCGTGTGCCCAACAGGACCATCCAGCCTCATATTCAGCCAAGGAGCCACGCGTGCTAACGTCTCAGCCAGGAGGGCCTCAGGCGCGCTGGTGTCACGGCCAGAAGGGCCTCGCGTGCTGCCAGGAGGGCCTCGCGTACGCTGATGCCTCGCACCTAGGGGGCCTCGCGCGCACTGATGCCTCGCGCCTGGAAGGGTCTCGCGCCAGGAGACACCTCGCGCCTAGGGAGCCTCGCGCATGGAGGGGCCTGCGCCAGGAGGAGCCCCACGCAAGGAGGCGCCTTGCGCCTGGAAGCATCTCACGCCTCGCCATGCTACTCGCCCACAAGTGTCTCGCACCAGGAGATGCCTCGCGCCTAGGGAACCTCGCGCATGGAGGGTGTTGCGCCAGGAGGAGCCCCACGTAAGGAGGCGCCTCGCACCTGGAGCGTCTCGCGCCTCACCACGCCTCGTCATGCTCCTCGCCCACAAGCTTATCGCGCCAAGAGGAGCCCCACGCAAGGAGGTGCCTCACACCTGGAAGGGTCTCACACCTCGCCCACAAGTGTCTCACGCCAATGGTCCAAGAGCCCCGTCTCACACCAATGCACCAAAAGCCTCGTGGCATAGGTCTCGCACCAAGCACCCCTTGGCCTCGCACCCTAGGCTTCGCCCACAAACATCTCGCGCCAAGAACCCATTGGCTGCACACCTAAGGCCTCTCAGAATGGGCCTCGCGCCAAGCATCCCTTGGCCACGCACCAAGTGACTCGCGGCATAGGCCTCGTGCATGAAGGCTGCAAAGCAACGGTTTTGCAAGGTGAGATCCTAATCTCATACGTAAGCATCATGCCTCACTACACACGTAGTAGACCTCGTTGAAGAGGCCTTACCTCTCTTCATGAGGTAAGTGCCACCAACGGAGCACCACTTTCCCTGTGACTCCCATGATACGTAGAGTCAAGGGCCTCTTGAACGTGCAGCTGAGGAAGGTCAGAAAGGGCCTCACAACGATTCGACATGAAGTCAGAAGAGATATAGAATGAGCCTACAGACCAAGAAGAGTTAGAGTACGGATATGTTGTCCATGCCAGACAGGTAGTGGCAGTACGAGAATGGTACATGGTCAGAACTCCCTCAGCACGCTTATGAGTTCTGTACCCGACAAGTAGTGGAGGCATAATATGGTTCCAAGACAAGAGTACTTTTACAGACCCCTGACACGTACTAGAGCAGACCACCACTCTTCCAACACCACTACCACTTGTGCCACAACCTTGGCAATGTACCTATGTAGCATCTTGTCCCCTGGGACCACGATGTACTAGGTGCCATTAGGGCTCCAATATCAATAGGCCTTCACCCCTCCAGCAAAGGGGTTGGAAAATTCATTGTACAGTCAAGCTATTAAGCAATATACAAAGGCTCACTCCATTTTTTATCTGTGTTGATCCTTCCATAAGTTCATTCTATGTTCTTATCTAAATATCTCCATACTTACCTTTGAGTTTTCCGATCTAATTTTATTGATGAGATTTCACCGTCAACAGTTTGGCGCCGTCTGTGGGAAGAACAAGCATCAAGCCAACGTTCTGTCATCACTTCAACCAAAGAAAGATGCTAAGGCATTCAAAACGCCTACGGAAACTACAAGATGAGGAGGTTCGTTGGGACAGAGTAGAGCGGAGGGCTTCCAAGAAAGACCCCCCTCCGCCTAAGCATGGAGGTAGGCCGGAGGAACCTTTGCCCCCAAGGGAGGAGAAGGAATCATCGTCCCTGGCTATCCGGCCCGACGGAGGTCATCCACAGCCGCCAGTGCATCCACTTCACTAGCCCCCGGTGGCACCACGCTCAAGCCACCAAGACCCAGGTCCATCGATGCACGGGCCAGGCAAAGGTCCCAAGGTACGCTCGGTAAGTTCCCACTCAAGGACTCGCTTCTACAAGGATGAGATTCACGAGTTACATAAAAAGACTCGAAGGCTAGAAACCACGATAGAGAACATGCAGGAGGTCTTAAACGACCTACTGCAAGGAAAGTCGAGCATACCCCTTCCTAAGCGTAAAGAGAAGGAGTGTAAAAAAGGGGGAAAACACTGTCCTCGTAGACGATGGGAGAACCCAACTTTTGCACCAGCAAAACTCCCCAAAGAAAGTACCATGAGGGATCTAGACCAACGAAAATCCCCCAGGAGCAAAGGCAGAGGGAAGACGATGCCGTAGGAATGAAGCAGAAGTCACCTTAAAAGAGGCGCCCCCTGGCCTAAGAGAAAAGCTCCATGGGAAGAGGTCAGAAGTAAGAAACGCACCCCCCGCGGTTCCCTTGAGAACCACAACCAGGGCAAGGGATCAATCTGAGAACCCGCAAGACTCCTTAAGCAAAAAGAGGAGGGAACTAAAAATCAAAATGCAGCACCCTCAAGGCAAGATTATCACTACACTTTGGGGGTACAGAGAAGACGAATAATTTGACCATGAATCACCCTTCGCAAGGAAGATCTAGGCTGAGCAAACACCCACCAACCTCAGAGAGCCTCGCATGACTCTATAGGAGGGTATAACGGACCCAAAGTATCACTTAGACTACTTCAATAACTTGATGAGGTTAAGAGGGGTCAACAGCAGAGAAAAATGCCATTTCTTTGCGGTTACGCTTAAAGGTGTTGCGTACAAGTGGTTCAAGAGGCTAAGGCCAGGAACAATCAAATCATGGCAACAATTCTCTGGCGAATTTCTTCAGTAGCACCATGCGGTCTGTGATTACATTATGCCAATTACCAGCCTCGCTAACGTAAAGCAAGGCGAAAATGAAAGTCTGAAGAACTACATCCATAGCTTCAATATGGAAAGGTGGGAAGTTTAACCAAAGCAGAGCTCAAGATGGCTATTACAGTCGGAGTTCATCCAGGAAGCAAGTTATGGGGTAACATGCTCAAAAGAGAAGTTTAAAATTTAGATGATTTCTTCGAAAGAGCACAGAAGTACATACGTGTGGAAGAGGGCTGGAAGAACTCGTATATTGAGGGAAGCGAACCTTCCTCCAGTGGCCCTGCTACCAATACGTCTGTAGATTCTATATAGAAGAGAACGTTGTGCTAGAGGGGTCGTTGACCAAGTTTAAAATTGGATGAGGACCATCTAGCCATAAAAGTCCCGACACGAGGGGAGATCTCCTCAAAAATCGTAAAAGGGTCTCAAAGTAGACGCTTGCAAAAAGGGTCTCGAAGTAGACGCTCGCAAAAAGGGTCTCAAAGTAGACGCTTGTAAAAAAGGTCTCAAAGAAGGTGCTTGCCAAAAAGGGTCTCAAAGAAGACACTTGCAAAAATAGTACTATGCCTAATGACGAGAAGGATGTTTCTCGCAAAAAATAATAAGCGCGCTCAAAAGTATATAAAAGGATAACTAGAACCCAGGGGTCAACATATCCTTACAGATACAATCAAGGTGCACCAAAGAGAGACCTATCAAACCCCCTTTCGCGTGGGCTCCAAAGGACCTCGAGCATGATAAATACAAAAAAAAAAAAAAAAAAAGAGAAAAGTCTACAAGAACGCCTAAAGGCCTCCCTATAGACTGGGGGGCAAGTGTAGATGCCAAAAATCCACCAAGAAAAAAATCTCTAGTTTCTGCACGGAACACATGGTTAAGGATCACTTAGTCGTGTTAATGGGTTCGTACCAATAAGTCTCACCAGACCACATTCTGGCCAAAACTCTCAAAGCCCTGTAGGTCTCTACCCTTCTGGAGACTAACTCACCCTACGCACAAGTGCCACCATGTTGCACCTCCGCGAGACCCACGTGCCCAATGGACCATCTAGCCTCATATTCAGCCAAGGAGCCCAGCGTGTTGACGTCTCAACCAGGAGGGCCTCATGTGTGCTGGTGTCTCGGCCAGGAGGGCCTCGCGTGCTGCTAGGAGGGCCTCGCGCACACTGATGCCTCGCGCCTAGGGGGACTCGCGCACGCTGATGCCTCGCACTTGAAAGGGTCTCACGCTAGGAGACGCCTCGCGCATGGAGGGGCCCGCGCCAGGAGGAACCCCACGTAAGGAGGCACCTTGCGCCTGGAAGCATCTTGCGCCTCACCACGCTCCGCCATGCTCCTCACCCACAAGCATCTCGTGCCAGGAGGAGCCCCACGTAAGGAGGCACCTCGCACCTAGAAGGGTCTCGCGCCTCACCCACAAGTGTCTCGCGCCAAGAGTCCAAGAGCGTCGTCTCACGCCAACGCACCAAGATCCTCGTGGCATGGGTCTCGCGCCAACCCCCCTTGGCCTCGCACCCTAGGCGTCGCCCATAAACGTCTCATGCCAAGCATCCCTTGGCCATGTACCAAGAGCCCCGTGGCATAGGCCTCGTGCATGAAGGCTGCAAAGTGACGGTCTTGCAAGGTGAGATCCTAATCTCATATGTAAGCATCATGCCTCATCGCACACGTAGCAGGCCTCGTTGAAGAGTCCTTATCTCTCCTCCTGAGGTAAGTGCCACCAACGAGGCACCACTTTCCCTATGAGTCCCACGAGATGTAGAGTCAAGGGCCTCTTGAACGTGCAGCTGAGGAAGGTCAGAAAGGGCCTCACAATGATTCGACATGAAGTCAGAAGAGATACGGAATGAGCCTACAGACCAAGAAGAGATAGAGTATGGATACAGTGTCCACACCAGACATTTAGTGGCAGTACGAGAATGGTACATGGTCAGAACTCCCTCAGCACGCTTATGAGGTCCGTACCTAACAAGTAGTGGAGGCATAATATGGTGCCAAGACAGGAGTACTTTTACAGATCCCTGACACGTACTAGAGCAGACCACCACTCTTCCAACAGCACTACCACCTGTGCCACAACCCTGATAATGTACCAATGTACCATCTTGTCCCCTGGGACCACGATGTACCAGGAGCCATTAGAGCTCCAATATAAATAGACCTTCATCCCTCCAGCAAAGGGGTTGGAAAATTCATTGTACAATCAAGCTATTAAGCAATATACAAAGGCTCACTCCATTTTTGATCTGTGTTGATCCTTCCATAAGTTCATTCTAAGTTCTTATCTGAATATCTCCATACTTACCTTTCAGTTTTCCAATCTAATTTTGTTGACGAGATTTCACCGTCAACATGACTATTTTACCCTCGTGGGAATTTTTGGGACCCCAAGCCTTGAGCTTTACTTAAGGTTACTTGAGTTCGAAGTAACCTGATAGAAACAGATATACGTTCAAAACAATCTCTCTCTCTCTCTCTCTCATATGCTTCTTTTTACTGTTCGTTGCATTTTCGAAGGAAAGTTGAGTTTTAGGACTCAGATTAACGCAAGGTTAGAGTCGTATCGATTCTAGGAAATATTAGAAGCTTGTTAGCCAGATGATTTAGCGAGAAACGACATAATAATAGGTAATTTAAGATTTTAATTTTTGAGTTTCTGTTTCCTAAAGTTTCTTAAGTTTTGAATTTGGATATTATGTTTTGATGAGTTTTTGAGTTGTTTGAAACTTGGGTTTTGATGGATTTGGGCCATTGACATTATTGGGAACTTTGTTTTTGGTATTTGGATATGTTTTGATAGGTTTATGGAGGGTTTTGAAATGAGAAAAATGGAGGTAAATGGCTGGGTTTCTGGTAGCGACGCGACCCTGTTCTTGGGCATCGCAGCTCAAGCTTGTCAAAGTTGAAGACCTCGCTGTTGGGCAATTAGGGCCGTGGCGCCTGATAGGCGTGTCGCAGCATGAGGCACAGGCAAAAAGAGGCAGGGGCCTCTGTTTTGGGAGGGTCGCGGCTCAAAGGTTGGGGGTTGCGGCGCTGAAAGGGATTTTTGGCTTTAGAGATGTTGTGAGTGCGGGAACTCAAACCTAAGGGCTCGGGATCAATCCTACTACCCGTTTTTGTAGGATTTGACGTCCAAGATGGTAGGACTCGGTTTGAAAGCCTTTATTTACTCATCATTGGCGAGATTTTATAATTGGTTGTGAGTGGGTTATCGCTAGGGGCTCGAGATCTGGATCGTGCTCGAGGGTCGTTCTTATTTTACATTCCACTTGGACCTAAGGTAAGAAAACTGCACCCATTATGTGATATACATGATTAAGGCTTGGCCCGAATGTTGAATAAAGTTTTGATTGGGCATTGGTGTTGGGGTTTTATTCCCTAATTAAAACCCAATTTCTTTGCAATCTCATTTTATTATCAATAAAAGAATAGAAATCATTTATTGACTTGGTCAGTCGCTTTGCTCACATGTTTTATTTTCATGATTATTTGTTTAATATAAACTATTATTAAATCTCGAACATATAGCTAATCGTATTTAAAGTGACGTAATCATATAGGAATATAAATATGATTATATGTTCAAAATAATTTAGCTCTAAGATTAGTCAGTGCACAGGATTTACACTGACTTGCCCATCTACGATATGATCTACTAACACATTACAGTGGTATGTTCATTCCGAAACATTAGCAAAGTAGATAAGATCGGATGTATTTGTTACATCGGACTGGATCGATATTGATAGTAGATAGGATAAGTAACAATATCGTTATTATCTTTTCTAGTCATATCATATAGTTGACCATAGGTCAATTCAATCTCAATTCTGAGTGGTTAGTATTCTAACTGATTGTATTATTTGAGTTCTTTGACTTTTTCGTTACCAGCTTACCCTACGGACTACCCCATACTTACATCTTGGGAACTCAGTAGTATGATTGAGTGGGAGTGTTAATCATAGATATGAACATCTATAGCTTCTAATGAAGAAGTGAAATGATGGTTTCCTTTTATTTTGGTTCAAGGTGCTAAATGATAGAGATCTCATTTCAGTAATTAATATTAGTTTAGTGAAATATCATTTACAAGGAACTGAGTATTTTAAGGATAAAATACAATGAGGGGTAAAACAGTATTTTAGTCCCATCTCATTGTAGACCATCTATAGAGGATTGAGTGACAACTATGGTTGTAACAATGGATAATTAATAGCGTATCTATATTTGTTATAGAGAGTTCTATGAATTCAAGAGTGCAATTGTGATTCTTTAATGGAGTCATGAGGAATTAATAAGTTAGTAAATTTATTTGTTAGATTTATGATAACTTATTGGAGTTTGATTTCATAGGCCCATGGTCCCCTCTAATCCTTGGATAAAATCATCTAGATAGTCTCAATTAATTATCAATTGGAATTATCAATGTTGACTAGGTCAATTTTGAATAGTTTCACAAAGTTATGTAATTTAGAGAAGAAAAGATAAATTAGGGCATATTTATTAATTAAGATAAATTGGTATCTAAATTAATAAATAAGTTTAAATCAATATTGAAATTATAAATAATTAATTTGATAAAGGATTTAAATAATTATTTAATTAATTAAATCAATAGAAAATAATACGGGCCTTGATTTTAAGTCCAGTGGGCTTATAATCAAATGGGAAATTTCACAGGCCTAAAGCCCATGATAATTTCGACCTAGGGCTGTTACTTGGCTATTATTTTATTGATTTTTTAATTAAATAAATGTCCTAATTGAGTGTATAAAAGGAGTTCTTAGTGAGAGTTGAAAAGACAAGTCAGACACAAGTTTAATCACTGGTTATCTAATAGGTTTTAGATTCTCTCTAAACACAAGTCTTTTCTAAGCCTTATTGGTCTTTTCTCTTCTTCTCTCTGTATCTATCTCATGTGTTGAGAATTTCCCACCCTAGTCTAGGTGATTCTAAGGATACTTTGGAAGAATGTGAAGAAAATTGAAGATCGGTTCAGTTTCTTGGTAATACTCTGCGACAGAAAGGATACAAGGGTTAGAGAAACTGAAGGAATGGCTCTTTCATTCCGCTGTGTATAATGTAAGTATTCTGATCATTATTTCTCTGTGAATTCAATTTTAGAAGCATGTTCTAGGTTGTCTAATATTAACTTGTTTACTATTATATCTACATGAAGAAAAAAATAAAGATCCTGAATAAGTTTTCCCAACAGGTGGCCCTTGTAAATGCTCATGATTATGATTATGCATGTTATTAATCATTAAGCATGTTGAATGCTCTGTATATGGATACTTGCTACATGATAAATGTCTATTAGCATTATACACTTGAGAAAAGCATTGATTTATTAGTCAAGGACGACAATTGCACTGAGCTGCTGGTCGAAAAGCATTGACGTATGAGTCAAGGGCAGCAAGAGCGTTGGTCGATATAATTAGATTTAATCAGGATCGCATCATACGCTTTTCTGACCCAATGGTCATAGAAAACTAAAGTGTCAGGTACGTTGGGCCAGCTCCAAGGATGGTTATACAAAGGATAATGCAATGGGCCCCGGGGTGGCTTATTAGTCCTAGATTCTAGGGCGCTGAGCCCCAATGTGACTTGTCAACCATGTACTTGGGAAACGAGCCCCGATATGATTCAGTTAATCATTTATTTAGGATACTTGCTACATGATAAATGTCTGTTAGCATTATACACTTGAGAAAAGCATTGACTTATTAGTCAAGGACGATAATAACACTGAGCTCTGGTCGAAAAGCATTGACTTATGAGTCAAGGGTGGCAATAGCGCATAGAGCGCTAGTCAATATGATTAGATTTAATCAGGAGCGCATCATACGCTTGTCCGACCCAATGGTCGTAGAAAACTAAAGCATCAGGTACACTGGGCCAGCTCCAAGGCTGGTTATACAAAGGATAATGCAATGGGCCCCGGGGTGACTTATTAGTCCCAGATCCTAGGGCGCTCAACCCTAGTTTGACTTATCAATCATGTACTTGGGCAACGGGCCTCGATATGATTCAGTTAGTCATTTATAAAGGGAATTCAATCCCATATGACGTTGTAGTCATTTATATGAATGGTATGCATGCATGAGTAGGGTTATTACTGCAGGGCATGTTTATTATGATTCAAAAATGTGTTATTCACTGCTAATGAGCATGTTTAAGTTTTCTTGCTATGCCTTGGCTCACAGGTACTACGTGGTGCAGGTAAAGTGAAAGAAAAGCTGAACCAGCCATGTGTTGGATAGCTTAGGTGGCGACGTGTACATATACGGCCGCTTGACCACCACGGCCAAGGTTTCTCAGAGGAACTAGGGTTAAACCCTATTTTTCCCTCTTAGGTCGGCAGGTTATAACTTTTGAGTTGTAATGACCATTTTGGAACTGTAAACAACTTTGTTAACGTTTATTATGGTATCCCATGTACATTTGAATGTTTTAATTAAACATCCATTCATTTTAACCGAAATTTTTAACCCTGGACACTTAATCACATTTAGATTCTTGTTTATGGCCTAATGACTCAGTTAGCGAGTTAAGCACTATTTAAAATACACAGTGTAACAGTCTTGGCTAACCAGAGCATTACAGAAAGCTTCGAATATTTTTTAGAATAGATGATAAAGTGAGGGAGATGAAATATGAATGGGGTATATATAGGAAAAAATCAAGAATAATATCGACCGTAGGATTGAAATCCAACGGATGGGGTTTAAGGGAAACAGTGGCAAAAAAGTGCATGGGAATACTAATCCGACTTCATTGACCAATCCGACCATGACACGTATACACACTCGAGTGTGGTAGGTGGGCTCATTTTTTGATGAGGGAAATTCAAAAGTCCCTCCTACTGGGATTCGAGTAGACACTTCTAAGGGTGAAAATGTTATACCCTGTTTCCTTGAACAAAAGAATTATGCTTAGAGAGTTAGCTCAGAGATATCTCAATAAGCTCAAAATTAAATATTATTACCATTAATAATATTTCTGTAATTATGAAGTAATAGATTATTTAAACTCGAAGCAATGTACTTAGCTCAAAGGAACAACTATTATATGCCAACTCGAAAAATATCGAAACGAACTCTATATCATGTTTTAAAACATTAGAAAGCAGTATTCAAACCTATTATTCCTATCTTTATGGGATTAGATTATATATTATGTTGTTGTTTGAGTTGTTTGTAATTTAAATTCAAATAAATATATTTGTATAACTCCTCTCTTAAATCGTGGAGGAGAGTATATGTGACCGACTCTATAAATACCTGTACCTTAGTCATTTGTTTTTCACGCACAAAAGATTGTACTGAAATTGCTTTGAGCTTTAACATAGAAATATTAATAAAAGCGACTCGTGGACTAAGTAGATTTAACTATTGAATCAGATAAAATCCATTATGTTCTTCATTGTTCTTTAAGAACAATTTATTTGCTTAATTGCTCTTTTGATTTTAGTTGCGAAAAACTGCGTCAACAATAATAATTCAAAAAAATTGATGATTGAATTATCTTTCTTAATAATTGTCAAATATTAATTTGAAATTTAATATATTAAAAAATATAAATAATCTGTTATAAAAAATAATGAAATTTTATTTTATTTTAGTTTTATGAAAAATTAGGTATGTATGTAAAAAGGTATTTTGAAAAGGGTGTGCGACTGGTTTCTCTCTCCCCATGGTGAGGCGTAAGAAAATTGCTTAGAAGCCTGGTCCTAGATCATCTTCAATTGTGAGTAGCACAGTCAAGGAGCTTCATGAAGGAGTGGAGGAAGAAGACGAAGTGAGGGGGGATCCCCCGGAGGAGGTTTTTGCTGATACGGTTGATGTTCTTCAAGAGGTTAGGGAAGACCATTAATTGGTGGATTGCGAATTGCCCAATTATGAGAATATATTTGGTTCTAGGTCGTGGGAAAATGAAGCAGAGGAGAAAGATTTCCAGGAATTAGCAAAGGAAAAGTTGTCCAAGTTTCAGGATTCTTTTGCAGCTCAGGGTGGTGCTCGGCTCAAATATGAGGGACCCCTGGTCCTAGAAGGGAAGTTGATAGCTCAAGTTAATAAGGAGGAGATTGAAGTGGAAGCATCCTTCTGGAAATCATATATGGTATGTGTTGTTTTAGGTGCTAATCCTCCTTTAGTTGTGTTTTAAAGATTCATTAATCTTATATGGGGTAAGTTTGGTATAGAGAGAATTGCTCGTATGAATGCAGGTCATACTCTAGTCAAATTTAGGGATGAAGCTACTAGAGATATGGTTTTGGAAGCAGGAGTGGTTCACTTTGATAGAAAACCTGTTTTACTAAGGCCTTGGTCGACAGATCTAGATAAGATGAGGTTGGTGAAATCAGTTCCGATTTGGATTCGATTGCCAGACTTGGGTCTCCAGTATTGGGGTCTAAAAAGTCTGAGTGCTCTTGTTAGCACAATAGGTAAGCCTATGATGATGGATAAGGTTACTAAGGATAAATCAATGGTGAAATTTGCTAGAGTTCTTGTGGATGTAGAAATAACTGATCGTATCCCTCAATGTATCAATTTTATCAATGAACGAGGTCAATTGATGGAACAGGCTATATAATTTGAATGGCTTCCCACCCGATGCTCATGAGTTTTGGCCATACTGCTTCTAGTTGTAAACATGCTCAGGAGGTAGTTTGGAAGCCAAAGCAGAAGGTTACTAGTACTGATAAAGGGGAACCTGGGGGATATGCTGATCTGTGTGAGCCAGTTCATGAGGATAGGTCAAAGGATTCTCACCAACTGGTAGCTGAAAAGGATGCTCAGAAGATTGGTAAGGGTGAACAGTTGGCTGTTAAGGGAGTTTTGAAGGCTGGAAAGACAACACAGACTGTTGCAGCTAAGGAAGCAAGTTGTTCTATGACAGGGCAGGAGATACTTTGGTCTACCCCTAAAAAAGTGGGAGGTTTAAGGCAAAACGTTTCAGCTGATCTGACATTGAGGGCTAACAAATATAGTATTTTGCAGGAGAATCAAGAAGAGGTTTCAAAGAAGATTTTACAAGAGATTCAGAAATCTAATGGAGGGGTGTAACTTACAGTGTTGGAACATTAGGGGTTTAAATAGTAGGAATAAGCAAAGGTCTTTGTTAGATTTTTGCACTGTTAATCAAATTGGTTTAGGTGCTTTTCTTGAAACTAAACTGAAAAGTAATAAGGTTGAGGAGATGATGAAGGATGTTTTCTTGGGTTAGAATTGGTATAGCAGTCGGGCAGTGGAAGGAAGAATGTTGTTAGTTTGGAAAGATGATATAGTTCATGTTAATATTACTCAGGAAATGGACCAACTTATAAATTGTGAAGTGAAGATCAAGGGAGTTGTTCAAAAAGCTTACTTTGTCTTTTGTGTATGGTAGAAATTCGGTGGAGGAAAGGAAGGGCCTTTGGTCTCAATTAACCTTACCTCAGGTTACTGTTAAGCCTTGGTTGGTTGTTGGGGACTTCAATGTTGTCTTTGAATTTGATGATCGTATTGGGGGTAGATTGGTTACAGAAATGGAAGTGGAAGATAGTCGTCTATGGAGGGCTAAAGCTTTGTTGATTGAATTACGATCTAGTGGTTCTTTCTTTACTTGGTCTAACAAACAAAAAGAAGGATCAAGAATATTCTCTAAGTTGGAAATTTTTTTTATCAATGAACTGTGGTTGATATCTTTCTTGAGTCAGAAGCTCGTATTAACTGGGATACAATTTCTGATCATTGTTATTGTATCATCAAAACAATTCAGTTTTAGGTGTCAGGGATCAGACCTTTCAGATATTATAATATGTGGGCTAATCACAAGGACTTTCGGAGTATAATCCTTGATAACTGGTCTAAACCAACTGGTGGTTATGGATTGCAGCAGATCATACAGAAGTTAAGGAGGCTCAAACCTGTTTTAAACCAGTTCAATAAGTTGCAAGTAGGTGATGTTGTCCAGCAATATGCTGCAGCTAAGCAGAAGTATGAGATGGCCCAGTTCTTGTTGCAGCAATCTCCTTCTTCGAGTAGGTTGCAGCAGGATGAGAAAGAGGCGGCTATTGACTATGCTAGAAAGTACAAATTGTATGAGAGTTTCCTTCGTCAAAAGAGAAAAATTATTTGGCTTAGATTTGGTGATGAGAACAAAGCTTACTTTCATGCTAGTATTAAACAGAGGAGGATAAGGAACCGAATCACTAGTTTTATGAATCACTAGTTGAGACTTATCTAGAGGTTATTGCTCATTTTTACAACCATTTTAAAGGATTTCTGGGTAAGAATAGTACAACAACTAGTCGGGTTGATCTAAAGTGTTTCCAGGAGGGGTCAGTGTTGTCTTTGGAGCAACAAATTGATTTGATTCAGCCTTTTACTAAGAAGGATGTTAAGAGATCATTATTTAGTATCCCCTCAATCAAGAGCCCTGGTCTAGACGGTTTTGGCTCATGTTTTTATAAAACCATTTGGAAAGATATAGGGGAAGAAATCTCTGAGGCGATTTTGATGTTTTTTGAGTGTGATGAAATTCCTTCTGAGATGAATGGGACAATCTTATCTCTTATTCCTAAGGTAGATTCTCCTACTACGGCCACTGATTATAGACCTACAGCCTGTTGTAACACACTTTAGAAATGTATTTCTAAGATGATTTGTTTCCGGTTGGCTAAGATTCTCCCTAGGATTATTCATCAAAATCAAGGAGCCTTTATAAAGAATAGACAGCTTGCTCATAATATTTTAATTCTTCAAGATTTACTTCATGGCTATACTAGGAAGAATATTTCTCCCCGGTGTTTAATAAAAATTGATCTTAGTAAGGCGTATGATCTATTATTGGGTTTTTTTGGAGGATATTATGACTGCTTTTTGTTTTCCTAGAAGGTTTATTCAATGCATAATGACTTGCTTGACGGGTACATCTTATACCCTTATGTTGAATGGGAGATTACAAGGAAGTTTTGAAGGGAGGAAAGGATTAAGACAAGGAGATCCTATCTCTCCTCTTCTTTTTGTGCTGGTCATGGAGTATCTCACTAGGCTTCTTAAGCTAGTTTCTCATCAAAGAGAGTTTAGATTTCATCCCATGTGTAAGCATTTGCAGCTTGTTAATCTGTGTTTTGCGGATGATCTGATATTGTTTTGTAAGGGAAATATTATATCAGTTCAGATTTTATTTGAAGGATTTTTTAATTTCTGCCAATGTTCTGGTCTAGTAGCTAATCTGAATAAATCCCAACTTTTCTTTGGGGGTGTGGCAGCTAAGGTCACAAATATTATTCTGAGTTCTGTTGCTCTTGGTGAGGGGAGTTTTCCTTTGAAGTATCTGGGGGTTTCTCTGAGACCTACGAGATGGTTGGCTGCTAATTTTGGTGAGATAATCAAGAAAATTTAGGATAGACTCCATGTTTGGGCGAGTAGACACTTATCTTTTGCGGGGAGAACTCAATTGATTTTTTCTATTTTACTGGGCATTCGCAATTACTGGATGAATATTTTTATGCTTCCTTATAGTGTCATTCAAGAAATTGATAGGTTGTGTCGTAACTTCTTATGGGGATCCAAAAATAATCGCAGCAAGTTCCATTGTTCTTCTTGGTCTCAGGTTTGTCTTCCTAAAGCATTGGGTGGTTTGGGTTTTAAGCAGAGTTCTATTTGGAACAAAGTTCTTTTGGCAAAATTTATATGGGCTTTGTCTTCTAAGCAAGATGTGTTGTGGGTGAAGTGGATTGATGAGATCTATCTTAAAGGACAGTATTTCTGGTCTTATCATCTGAAACCAAATGTTAGTTGGTATTGGCGTAAGTTATGCTACCTGAGAGAGATATTTTCTGAAGTGGAATTGGTGGATTCGTCTGTGAATGGTAGACTGAATTTGAAGGTTATGTTTAGTAGCATGCTTCAGAGAGACCCGGTTGGTTTTGCTAAGGCAATGTGGTGTAGTCTAATTGTCCCTAAGCATCGTTTTATTCTTTGGCAATCAGTTCTTGACCATTTACTGCCTAGAGATAACCTGATTCAGTGCCAGCTTGCTGTTATCTCTCAGCTGTGTCAGGAAACTCATATGCATTTATTCTTCGACTGTGTTTTTTCTCAACAGGCTTGGGAGCTGCTTAAGATTTGGTTAGGTCCTGGTATTTGGCCAAATCAATTTGATGATTGGAAGAAGTGGTTAGAAGGGAAGCCTAAAAATATTTTGCATTGCATTTCTGTAGCTTCTTTCCCAGCAGCGGTCTATAGTATTTGGTGTAATAGAAACTACTGCATTTTTTCTCATTATTCCTTCACTCCTCATCACTTAGTTAGTATGATTAAGATGAGTCTGAAAGCTAGATTACATGGTCGGCTGAGTCAAAAAGTTCTGAACAAGAATTGTTCTCTTGCTGAGTTTGTTAGGAAGTTGTAAGCTATTGTGCTTTTTGCTTGGTCTTTGAACTTGCTGTTGAATTTTGTTTGGTGCAATATATTCTTCTTTTTTATCAAAAAAAATTAGGTATGTACTCTTGAATTTGAATTTTTAGCATAGATTTTTCCAAACAAACAATTTTTTTTAAATCTTACGCCAATCAATCTTTTTGTTTTAGTTTTTGAAAAAGAAATCAATTTAATGAAATAATAATTTTATCATTAAGAAACAACTTATATATATATAAATTATAAGATCTTACTTATATATTTTAATTAAAGATTTTTTTATTGTTTATATTTAAAATGATAATTTTGCAAAATAGACAAAGGAGATTTGAGAGAGAATCAAAATGGAGGCTAGGTTTTCATTATGTCAAAAGAGGTGAAAATAAGAGTATAGGAGCAACAAAATATATAGCCAAAATAATGAGAGGCTAAAAGACTAAACTACCCTTACATAATAATAAAACTTATATTATTAACATCCCCCCTCAAACTCACGATGCATTTGCGGGAAGCATCAAGAGTTTGCAAACTAGGAAATGAAAACGAGAAATAGTATGAGCCTTCGTAAACAAGTCGGCAATCTGCATAGCGGAAGTGACAAATGGTAAAGTGATGGTCCCATTCTGATAGTGGTGACGAGTAAGATGACAATCTATCTCAATATATTTTGTGCGATCATGAAAAATGGAGTTGCGAGTAATCTGAATAGCACTAACATTGTCACAATGCATCAGAGTGGGATCTGAGAGAATAATACCCATATCAGCAAGTAACCAACGCAACCAAACAATTTCAGCGGTAGTGGAGGCCATGGCACGATATTTTGCTTCTGTAGATGATCAAGAGACAACAGTCTGTTTTTTACTCTTCCAAGAAATAAGAGAATCTCCCAAAAATATACAAAAACCAGTGGTAGATTTGCGATCAGTACAATCACCACCCCAATCTGCATCTGAGTAAGCACGTAACTCTAAAGTAGACGTAGATGGAAAAAACAGACTCTGAAATTGAGTTCCCTGAAGATATCGAAGAATATGAAGCACAACTGCCCAATGAACGGTAGTGGGAGATGCAACAAACTGACTGACAATGTGAACTGCATAAGCGATGTCTGGCCTGGTGATAGTAAGGTACACTAAGCTACCAACCAGAGTGCGAAATAGAGAGGGATCTGACAAGGCAACACCATCAGATGAAGAATACCAAGCATTAAGCTCAAGAGGGGTATCAACAGTGCGAGCATCAAAGAGACGAGCCTGATCGAGAATATCAGTAATGTACTTAGATTGAGAAAGACGATAGCCACGAGGAGAGTAAGCTACTTCTACCATAGGGAACCCAAATCTTTCATCTCAAATTCACGAGTCAAGTGCGTTTTCAACTCCGTTATCCCATTCGCATCATCACCGGTGATAATCATATCATCAACATACAAAGAGAGTAAAGTGCGGCCAGAAGAAGTACACCTAACAAAGAGAGTTGAATCATGTGTACTGGGGTGGAAGCTGTGAGAAGTAATCACGATGGAAAAAATTTCAAACCAAGCTCGGGGAGCTTGTTTAAGCCCATAAAGAGCCTTCTTCAATCTGCAAACTTCTCCTGAATTATGAGGAACACGTAGTGGAGGAACCATGTAAACTTCTTCTTGAAGAGTCCCGTTCAAGAAGGCATTTTTAACGTCCATTTGAGAAATGGACCACTGTCGAGCAAACGCAACAGCAATGAGAGTACGAATAGTGGTATGTTTGGAAACTGGAGCGAAAGTTTCCTCATAATCCATCCCATACTCCTGAGCAAAGCCTTTAGCAACCAAACGAGCTTTGTACCGCTCTACTGACCCATCAGACTTAGTCTTGATCATGTAAACCCAACGGGAACCAATAGCACGCTTCCCCACAGGAAGAGGAACAATATCCCAAGTACATGTCTTGTACAACGCAGAGAGTTCTTCAGCCATTGCCTGCTGCCAAAGAGGGTCAAGAATAGCCTCTTTATATAGGAAGAGGGCTCAGAGAGTTGATGAGGAATTGCAAAGACAGAGGGATTCGGAGAAGGAAGAATCCCCTTTTCCGCCCCCCCCCCCCCCTTTATCAACACGAGACTTCAAGCGAATCTATTCTGCTAACCACTCATTAACCACCGAATCAACCGACGGAAGAGGACTGCGATGCAGGATTGTTCCACGAAGACCTTCAAACTCATCTCAAAGAGCCATCAAAAACTAAACTAAACGTTGTGTGTCTCTCCGAGCAATGTAAGGGGAAAATGCCCGTAACTCCGCTGATTCAGTCAAAGCAAGCTGATCCCACAGATTAGACATAGCAGAATAAAATTCCTGAACGTTCATGTTATTCTATTGAAGGGCCCGAATGTTAATCTCCAACTGGTACTGCTTTGTGAAATTAGACTGTGTATACAGCCTTTCCAAGTGCTCCCAAACTTCCTTCGCCGTCTCATATTTCGTCAATTGGATACCGATTGATTGTTGAACCGAGTTGTTGATCCAAGTGATGATTTTTGAATTGTTGGCATCCCAAAGATCCAACTGTTCTGCAAAGCTCTCATCCTTATCGTTCTTCAGTTTCGTGGAAGTTCCAGAAACATAACCCCACATACGTTTCCCTTTCAGAAAATTTTTCATAACATAATGCCAATACGAATAATTCTGCCCATTCAATTGCACATTGATGGACTGAAGCGAATCATCTTTTGCGCCAGCCATGTCGAACAATCGAAATCCAAATAAATAGAACAAAGTGCGAAATCCCCAAGATTGGTGCGAAAACCTCAAAATCAAATCCAAAGACAGAGCCAAATTCCTAGCGCAACCAAATCAAGAGTACTCAAGAACATTGCTCTGATACCATGATAATTTTGCAAAATAGACAAAGGAGATTTGAGAGAGAATCAAAATGGAGGCTAGGTTTTCATTATGTCAAAAGAGATGAAAATAAGAGTACAAGAGCAACAAAATATATAGCCAAAATAATGAGAGGCTAAAAAAACTAAACTACCCTTACATAATAATAAAACTTATATTATTAACATAAAATATGGAATAAGAAGAACCAAAAGTTCAGTATTTTAAAAAAGAATAAATAACATTCTTACCCCTGAATTTTTGACACTACCAAATTGTGTCCCCTAAAATATACCGCCCGTTAAAATTTCCCCCTAAAATATTGAAACTATCAAATCGTACCCCTGTTACCATTTGCATAAAATAATTAGCATTTTTGTCCCCCAAACTTTGACAAATACCAAATTGCGCCCCCTTAAATTATACAATTTTTAAAATCTATTTTTCTGTTAGTTCTTAAAAACTTAAAGAAAAATTATTAAAATAATTCATTAAAAAACTAAAATTATTTAAAATTCTTTTTAAATACATTTAAGTTTTAAAATATTCTTTTAAAAGAAAAGCTACATTGTTACCATTAAAAAAACATATTCCCTTCTTCTTCTTTATTCTATTTTATTAATTTTTCTAATTACTTTCTATTCTTTAATTTTTACCCCCTAAAATCATTTTAAAAATTAGATATATATATATGTTGACCCTCGATTTAGCCAACTGACACGGAGTCAAAATATGAACGATATAGACGAATATGTATAGATAATAACGTAATGACAAAAGTAAAGAAAACACAGTAGTTTATAGTGGTTCGGCCCCAGAATCTGGTAATGACCTACATCCACTTAGAATGATATTGATATGGGAACAAAAGTGTGATCAGAGAGCTTGGGCTCAATGAGTTTCAACACTCCTCATAAACAATACTAGTTTTCACAGATAATTTCTATATTTCTATGGTTTTTGAGCTGCCAAAAGGTCCCTTCCCATGAGCCATCTCTTGCTTTTTATAGGCCCATGGAGGGTTGCCCAATATTGTTACAGATATTATCCCCTGAATCATGGGATATTCAGAAGATTGCATGAAATAAATTCGGGATACATAAGATCTTTCCATAAATGTTGCTTTGCCAGCGGAACCACCGACCAGTCTGGTCGTGGTAAAAACAGGTTTGTCCTGCTTCTGGTGTGTCTCCTGGTCGATACTCTAGCAGACGCTCCAGGTGTCAGGCACGTGTCAAGAGATTATTCGCCACGTCACAAATGCTAATTTATTGGATAACATTTGCCCCCCAAAGTTTATTTACTACGAACATTAAATAAACTTTGAGCGAACGACCCTTCGGTAACCCCTCCTGACGTGTCAGAGTCTTTCGTGCGTTCTTGAAAAAAGCAAACCACTTCTGTCTAATCAAGGCTTTTCAGTTTCCCAGAAACAATTTTGACGGCCATTACGCTTCCCCATACTCCGAAAATGGAAAACTAATGATCACGCCTTTTGAATACCAAAGACAAACTTATATAAGGTTACTTGAGCCATTTTCTTCCTTTTTACGCACGTCATCTCTTTGTCGAAAAACCCTAAAAACCAGAGCTTTACTCTCTCCGGCGAACCTTCCTTCGTGCTGTAGGATCAGACGGTGGGCTCATTGACTTCCGAAACTCTCATTTCCATCTTCACGACCACTTTCCTTGGTAAGTTACTCTGCAACTCCATGCTTCTAACCTTTCGTGGTGCATGCTTTTAAATGGTGTACTGTTTGAATCTCTTGGTTTTTGGTTTTTTGAACGCCTGTAGATAAGATGTTTTTTGTCGTCAAAGTATGCTTTTGAGTAGGTTTAAAACTTAGGATTAGCACTTTTTAGGACGTAGGATCGAAGTAGCATTTCGATTTTTTAATCCGGTTGGAAATAATTTCTTCCCGTTGTGAGGGGAGTCGAAAAAGCTTTTCAGGAAAACTTTTCACTTTCACCCTTTTGGTCCGCTTTTTAAATTTTTTGCGCAGAGAGACTTAGTTAGAATACTGTTATATAAAGGCTTAGCTTTTATACTTCGACCAGCGTTACTTTAAGAATCTCCTAGATCCCTCTGACCTCGCCTCCCCATTCTTCTGTTTGCAGATTTTAATGCCAGATTTGTGGGGAGGTGAGAGACCCATCGACGACGACCTCCTTGCCCAACTGCTCGAGGGTGAAGAACAAATATCCGATCGCATCCACCAGATACCCTTCTCACGAGCCTCTTCCAGACCGCACCCTTCTCCTTCTATGGCCCGTTCAAAATCCTCTGGCAAGAAAAGGCCCGAATCTGAAAGTAACCCATCTCCTTCTGCCTAGCCTAACTCGCAGGCGGGGGCTCCCTCGACCAGTGGTCGAGAAAATCTTACTCCTGACCCCAATATCCAAACTAGGGCTCGTCCTCGTCATCGTAATCCGCCTGATGTCGAGTGGTACACTCCTCCAGCCAGTTCGATGACCCTTCGGATGGTCGCGAACTGCTTCAGAAAATACCCCCTAACGGGGGTAACCATTACACGTCCTACTGCGGAGCAGAGGGCTAACCGTCCAGGAGGGGCAAACAGCGCCTGGTCCCGGTATCACATTGAAGCGGGGGCTTATCTCCCTCTTCATCCTTTCTTTGTGGGGGTGGCCAATTATTTCGGCGTCGCTCCCTTTCAAATAACCCCTAATGGATATAGGATGTTGGCTGCACTCTATGTCCTGTACAAACTTAACAAGTGGCCAGAACCTTCACCTCATGAGGTTAATTACCTCTTTGATCTTAAGTCCAATCCCCAACACAACGGGACGGGCTTTTTTCACTTCTGCCATCAGGAAACTGGCCGGACCTTTTTGAGTGGCACCACCCACATATCAAACGTGGGACATTACAACAAGGAGTACTTCTTTACTCCGGATATATCCAGCAACAACTTGGCTTTCGCGAGAGGAGGTACAATTTTGTCTTTGCCCTGGTCGATACTTTATCATAGAGTATTTCTCTTCGTCATTTCTCAAACTCGACTTGCTTTTCAGGCCCCTGGTTGCGCCCGACCCCAACACCAGACATGGTGTCGAGGTCTGACACTCTGGCCAAGATGTCTGCTGCTACCAAATGTGTCAAGACCTTGACACAAGAAAAGAATTTGAGGTCGTCTGGCCTTCTGGCTCCTCGCCATGACAATAGAGGGTCCGAAACGGACGAACCCACTGCTGGGGGGGTTCCCGAGCAGCAATTTCCTGCGCCCTCTCCAAGGAGGAGGCCAACAGGAGTTACGATCAGGGAACCCACGGGCAGCCCTTCTGCAGAAAGGCCTTCTGCTCCCCAAGGCAAGGGGAAAGAAAAGGCCAATCAACCAGTAGTTGACTTGGAAGAGTCTTCTGATGACAATGGTAACGCTATTTCGCTTTTAAATGGTCTGCCAATCCCCTGTCACATGTTTGACGGGGATGGCAACTTTACATATGCTCCAAATCTAGGGCCAAACTTCTTCATGCCAGAAAATGAGTATATGATTAATAGAGTCAATAGTATAGCGACCAGTAGTTGTAGCTCGGGTATTCACTTTATTATCTTCTTTCTGTTGTATTACTTTTTTCCACCTTTTTCTTCCCTTATTAACCTTTTGTGTTTATTTTCATGCAGATATGTCGACTCCCAATATCTTTGACATGTACCAGGCCGAATTGGAAGAGGAAGTCCCTCAACTTCAACGGAGGTCAAAGAAACGAACTGGTGAAACCAGTCGAGGCCCTTCAGCCAAGAAGAGTCGACCAGAAGACCCTCCTCAGGGTACTCCAACCGGGCAAAGTCCTGCGCCAACCGGGCGAACTCCTACCCCTCCTCCAGCTCCTTCTGAACAGCAAAACACCCCTGCTCGATCCAATCCTCCACCTGCGCCTGCTAGGGAGCATCTTTCTCGCGAAGAGGCTCATGAGGCCAGGCTCGTGAGCCATACCATTCGATCCGCTAAGGATCGAATTGAACGGATTGGCAGAGGTGAGCGTGTTGGGGCTGCCATGATCCAAGCAGTAGAGCTACCAGTCGATCAGATCCTGAACAGGACTCTGAACGAGATCTCCAGCGTAAGTATTTCTTTGTTTCTCGAGTCTTTGTTTTTTCAGTTCTCGTGATGAGTCTTGACTTCTTTTTCGTTTACAGGCCTTACTTTCTGCCATTACTGCTCGTACCCGAGCCCAGGCCTACTTTGAGCAGATTGAGGTTAAAGTTCTCGAGAAACATCAGGTGAAGGCGGCTGAGGAGCTTTTGGCTGCTGAAGCCAAACATGCTAAGGAGTTGGGGACGGTGGTCCAAGAGCGGGATGCAGCGGTGACCAAACTGTCTGCGGCTGAAGCTGCTAAAGATGCAGCGGTTAAGCTGAGGGAAGAGTACCGGTCGTACAATAAAACTCATCTCCGCGAGATCAAGCATCTGGAGGGGGTAGTCAAGCCTAAGGACGAGACTATTGCCACTCTCGAGGGCAAGCTGCAGCAGTCGGAGCTCGACAACTCCAAGAATCTGGAAAAGTATAAGAGGGCGACACTCCGATGTTTCTATAACTTTTGGAAACATAATCGGGTTGCTGACTTTAGTTACCTTTCAGAGGAGGTCAGAGTTGCGGAGTTGGCTCGGTGCGCTGCTCAACTGGCTGAAGAGGAGGCGAGAGCTGCGACTCCTGCAACTCCAAGCGTCGTTGGTTTGGATGAAGAAACCATCGAGGAAGAGACTGACCAGGTTGTTGCCCAGGATCCTCCTGCCCCCCATGCCTCTTAATTTATTTAGCTGTTCTTCTTTCTTTTTAAACACGCGACCCACGAGTCGCAATGTAAAGACAATAATTTCTTTTTAAACTTTGCTGCACGGGCAGTAAATCTTTTTGTTTGAACAATTACATCCAAGCAGCAATGCTTGCGGTGTAAAAGCTTAACTCTTGGTGTTATAATATTTTTACTTATTATAACGTTTGTCCGTATGACCGAACTTAGCATAGTACTTTGGCATCATATATTTTGAAAAAATACTCTAAGTACTTGAAGCATGCTTTCACTCATTTTGTTCATGTGTTTACATACCTTGAGAGTATGCTTTGCTATCGATGTGCCTTATATGCCCCCCAAGTGATCGAGGAGCTCTTAGGTCCTTGGTCACTTGCCTTGACCATGGCCTGTTCGAACATTACTGTTCGAGCGGAAAAATGATACTAGTAATACAGCAAAACAACACACGTAATGAACAAATATTTGTAAATGTAAATTCACAAAGTTTGGCAAGAACGACTGGCTGAGCACAGTCCCTTATAATTTCGTATTAAAAATGGACTAATCATGTCTTTACGAATGATTCTGAAACAGAATCTTACATATACGAGCAGTTAACCATACACCGTGGCTAACCCTCTTTGCAAAACTTGTAAAAATTTATGGGGAAAATTTGAACAAGCCAGTCCTTTAAGAAGGGCTGTTTATTGATAATACTTGCGCAGGTGTTCTCCATTCCAGTAACGTGGAACGAGATCTCCGTTTAAGCGTGCAAGTTTGTAGGTGCCTGGGTGAAGGACTTCTTCAATCTGGTAAGGTCCTTCCCAGTTAGGTCCGAGCACGCCGGCAGTGGGGTCGCGGGTATTCAAGAAGACTCGTCGTAACACCAAGTCTCCGATGTTGAATCTTCTTTCTTTAACTTTGGAGTTAAAGTACCGGGCGACTTTTTGTTGATAAGCAGCAACTCGGAGTTGAGACTTTTCTCGTATCTCATCAATTGAGTCTAAAGACTCCAGTTTTAGCTGGCTGTTTTTCTCTTGATCATACGTTAAACGCCGATGTGAGGGGGGATCTATCTCGACGGGTATCATGGCCTCATACCCATAGGCTAAGGAAAATGGGGTACGCCCTGTGGCTGTTCGATGAGATGTTCTATATGACCAGAGGACTTCCGGTAGTTGTTCTGGCCATGCTCATTTCGCTTCTTCAAGTCTTTTCTTCAGGGTGTCTTTGAGGGTTTTGTTTACAGCTTCGACTTGCCCATTCGCTTGGGGGTGTGCGACTGAAGAAAAGCTCTTGATTACCCCATGCCTTTCGCAGAAATCGGTGAACAGGTCGCTGTCAAATTGGGTTCCGTTGTCTGAAACTATCTTTCTGGGCAAACCATACCGGCACACAATGTTCTTGATGACATAGTCGAGAACTTTCTTGGTCGTTATGGTTGCGAGTGGTTCATCTTCGACCCATTTTGTAAAGTAATCGACTGCCACAACTGCGTACTTTACTCCTCCTTTTCCTGTCGGTAGTGATCCAATTAAATCTATTCCCCATATTGCGAAAGGCCACGGGCTTTGCATCTGCTTTAGCTCGTTTGGAGCTGCTCGTGGGATTTTGGAGAACCTCTGACATTTATCACACCTTCGTACGTACTCCATTGAATCCTCGTTCATCGTTGGCCAAAAATAGCCCTGTCGAAGAATTTTTTTCGCCAAACTCTGCCCCCCAGCGTGATCTCCGCAGAAGCCCTCATGCACCTCTTTCATGAGTCCCTTAGCTTTTTCTGTTGTAATGCACCTGAGCAGTGGCATTGAATATCCTCTTCGATACATAACACCGTCGAGCAGTATGTACCTAGCAGCTTGTCTTTGTAGAGTTCTGGCTTTGTTTCGATCTACTGGCAACGTCCCATTTGTCAGATACTCCAGGTAAGGTGCCATCCATGTATCTTCTACTCGAATTTCCATGCTGGCTTCGGCTGCATCAATGCTTGGTTCACTTAATCTCTCTACTGGGACTATGTTCAAGGTGTCAGCATCTTTGGCACTTGCAAGTTTGGCCAAGGCATCTGCATTCGAATTTTGGTCTCGCGGAATTTGCTGGAGGGTGTATTTTGTAAACTGTGCTAGCAAATCTTTTGTTTTATTAAGGTAGGCCATCATTTTTAACCCTCGTGCTTGATATTCTCCCAGGACTTGATTCACGACCAGCTGAGAGTCGCTGAAAATATCGAGCGCTTTTATGTTCATCTCCTTGGCCATTTTCAGTCCAGCGAGGAGTGCTTCGTATTCCGCTTCATTGTTTGACGCTGCGAAATCAAACCTGATTGCGCAGTGAAATCGATGCCCTTCGGGCGTTATCAATATCACTCCTGCTCCAGCGTGAGATTCATTAGATGATCCATCTGTGAATAGTTTCCACGAAGGAGTCTTGTCTTGAGGCATGGGCGCCTCAGGTTTCTCGCACAACTCGTTGCTGGGGAGTTCGGTGAACTCCGCAATAAAATCGGCTAAGGCTTGCCCTTTTATTGCTGCTCGCGGTGAATAAGTCACGTCGAACTGTCCCAATTCGACCGCCCATTTTAACAGTCGTCCAGCCGCCTCAGGTTTTTGGAGGACCTGCCGAAGGGGCTGGTCGGTCAAAACCGTGATAGGATGGGCTTGGAAGTACGGTCGCAACTTTCGGGAGGCTAGAATTAGGCAATACGCTAATCTTTCGATCGGTGGGTATTTTAATTCTGCACCGATCAGCCTTTTGCTGACGTAGTAAACAGCTTTCTGCACGCCTTCTTCTTCCCGTATCAGTACCGCACTAGCAGCAACTTCGGTAATCGCCAGATAAATATACAAAGTCTCCCCTTCCATTGGTTTTGATAGGACAGGAGGTTGCGACATATGAGCCTTTACTGTCTGGAATGCTTGCTCGCAGTCTTCCGTCCATTCAAACTTTTTATTTCCCCTAAGTAGATTGAAGAATGGAACACACTTGTCAGTTGATTTTGAGATGAATCTACTAAGGGCAGCTATCCTTCCGGTCAGGCTTTGGATATCCTTGATCTTTTCTGGCGACTTCATATCGATCAGGGCTTTTATCTTGTCGGGGTTGGCCTCGATTCCCCTTGAATTCACTATAAATCCCAAAAACTTTCCTGACCCGACTCCGAAGGAACATTTGAGGGGATTCAACTTCATATGGTACTTATTTAACACATCAAAGCACCTTTGCAAATCCTTCACATGTCCTTCAGCCTTCTTGGACTTTACCAGCATGTCATCCACGTATACTTCCATGCTTACTCCGATCAGCTCCTTGAACATGTGGTTGACCAATCGTTGGTAAGTTTCACCTGCGTTCTTCAGTCCAAAAGGCATTACTTTGTAACAATATAAGCCCGTATCGGTCCGAAAGCTGGTATGATCCTCATCAGGGGGATGCATGCTGATCTGATTGTAACCTGAATACGCATCCATGAACGAAAGGGTCTCATGCCCAGCGGTTGCATCGACTAGCTGGTCGATCCTCGGGAGTGGGAAGCAGTCTTTTGGGCAGGCCTTATTGAGGTCTGTAAAATCCACACAGGTCCGCCATTTGCCGTTAGGCTTGGGGACCAACACCGGATTGGAGACCCATGATGGATAAAACGCCACCCTGATGAACCCATTTTCTTTAAGTCTTTCGACTTCTTCTTTCAAGGCTCTTGATCTGTCTTTATCGAGCAGCCTTCTTTTTTGTTGCACCGGTGGAAAGACTTTGTTTATGTTCAGGATATGGTTGATCACCGCAGGATCTATTCCGACCATGTCTTTATGTGACCAGGCGAAAACTCCCTGGTTCTCTTGCAAGAATTCCACCAGCGCCTGTTTCGCGGTAGGCTCTAAATTCTTCCCAATCTTTACGATTCGAGTCGGGTCTTTTTCATCGAGATGGACCTCCTCTAGGTCCTCGACGAGTCCAACATTTTCTTCAAAATCCCCAAAGCGAGGATCCAAATCTATATCCTCACTTTGGGCAACACCCTATTTGGTGACTTTTCCACCTGATTGGGTTTTGCTGTCTTCCGTCATCTGCAATCGTTCTGGGGTAGCGCTCCTTGATGTTCCACTTTTTGCCTTTGTGATCGAGGCGTTATAGCACTCCCTGGCTTCCCTTTGGTTTCCCAAAACGCATCCTACCCCTGCGTCCGTTGGGAATTTCATGGCTAGGTGCCACATGGAGATGATGGCCCTCAGTTCAACCAGTATGGGTCTTCCAATAACGGCGTTATACGCTGAAGGACAATCGACCACTACAAAAGTGGCGAGTAATGTCCTTGAAGCAGGCGCTGTACCCGTTGTCACTGGGAGTTTGATCATTCCGGCTGGAGCGAGTCCTTCTCCAGAGAAGCCGTATATGGTTTGATTGCAGGGCTCCAAGTCCTTCACGGACAGCTTCATGCGTTCCAGCGTTGATTTATAGAGGATGTTCACTGAACTTCCTGTATCGACCAGTATTCTTTTTGCCATCATATTGGCCATTTGGATATCCACGACCAGCGGATCGGAATGTGGGAACCGGACATGTTGGGCATCGCCTTCAGAGAAGGTTATCCCGCACTCCTCTGAGCGGGCCTTTTTCGGCGCTCGGTCCTCTACAGTCATCATCTCGATGTCCTGGTCGTGGCGCAGAGTTCGAGCACATCGTTCTCTAGCCTTTCCGCTATTTCCAGCGAGGTGTGGGCCTCCATAGATGGTTAAAAGTGTTCCGGCTACGGGGGCAGGCTGTAATGGTGGCGAGCGTTGGCTTGTGGACGTCTGCTCGTTGCCACCTGGAGCTTCTCGTTGGGAAGTTCCCGAGGTCCGTACGTACCTTCTCAAGTGTCCTTGTCTAATGAGGAACTCGATTTCATCTTTTAGCTGGTTGCATTCATTAGTGTCATGTCCATAGTCGTTATGATAACGACAGAATTTGGTAGCGTCTCTTTTCGAAATGTCTTTTCGAATGGGCCCAGGCTTCTTGTAGGGCACGCTAGAGCTTGTGGCCTGGTATACTTCTCCTCGAGACTCAATGAGGGCAGTGTAGTTAGTGAACCTAGGTTCATAACGATTACTCTTGGCTCGCTTATTGTCGGAGGTGGAAGGCTCATTGTGTTGCCGTTTCCCACCATTCTTGCCATTACCGTTGCCGTTTCCGTTGCCCTTGCCGTTGCCATTTGGTTTGGTGCCATTGGCGGCTTTGGCGGGTTCGGCAGCCTTCTTGCCCTTGTTCGAGGATTTTCCATCATCGGCAATGGCTTCTTCGAGTTTGATATACCGATCTGCTCGGTCTAAGAATTACTGGGTGGTTCTGACCCCATCCTTACGAAGACTTTTCCATAGGGGCGAACGGCGTCTCACTCCCGCGATTATAGCCATCATCTTTCCTTCGTCCCCGACTGTCTTTGCTCCGGCTGCCGCTCGCATAAAGCGCTGGATGTAATCTTTTAGTGATTCTCCATCTTGCTGGCGGATCTCAACCAGTTGGTTTGCTTTGGTCGGGTGGACACGACCTGCGTAGAACTGTCCGTAGAACTCCCTTACGAACATTTCCCAGGAAACTATGCTTGCATGTGGGAACTTAAAGAACCATTCCTGCGCGGCTTCAGAAAGTGTTGCAGGAAAGATCCTGCACCGAGCGTCTTCGGATACCTTCTGAATGTCCATCTGGATTTCAAACTTATTCACATGCGAGACGGGATCTCCGTATCCATCAAAGTTCGAGAGCGTGGGCATCTTGAACTTGCCGGGAGTCTCTGCGTTGGCTATTCTTTGGATAAATGGAGTGCCCTTTCTTCTATCGTGGTCAATATAAGAGGTTCTTCCTTCGACCAATTGTTGCACAGCTTGATTTAGTGCGTCTATCTGGGCTTCCAAGGCAGTAGGAATAGCTACGTTCTCTGCTGCTGGGGGGATGTTCTCACCATGCTTCTCTCGACGATCATTGAGTATGTCTCTTAGATCTTCCTCTCTTCTCCGTTGCTCGCTACCTCCGAGCCGGTTGAAGACATTATTTTGCCGGGGTTGCCCCCCAGCATCTTGTCTATTTGGCTGATCATCTTGAGGTATTTGGCTCCTGCTCCTACCTTTATTTCCGTTCCTCCCATCAGCATTGTTCTTGCCTGAGTCAGCCTCGTTGTACCCGTGGCCATCTTTGAACTTTGACTGGCTATGGTAAGACTGGTTGTTCCCTCTATTCCCATCTCTGGCAGAAACACCTCGAGCGTTAGGGGGTGGCCTGCGCTGGTCGCGATGTCCCCGTGCATTATCATGCTGCTGGGATCCACGGACCACAGAGCCTAACTCCGAGTCTCTCCTGTTACCAGGAGGGTAGTGACCCCTGTTCGCTTGGTGTGGCCCATCATTCTCGCGGCGTCTAGGACTACGAGGCTGTCACTCGGCCCTATTCTGCCTTTGTTGCGGGGGATTACCTCGAGCAGCGTGGGATGGTGGATCTGCCTCGGGTTCCAGTGGGACGTCGTCATGGGGCATCTGGGGCTGTTCAGGCCTTTGTGGACTTGAAGGATGGACTGGTGGGCTAGGATTGGGACCTCCTTGGGGTGGCCCAGTTTCAGGTTGATTAGGCTGCGAGGCAGGCGCGGCCTGATTTCTGGCCAACAGCAAGGCCGCTTCAAGGGCTGCCATGGCCTCAGTCTGGCGGCGATCCACCTCCACCTGTCTCTCGCTCAACTCCGCCCTCTGACAATCAAGTTCCTGCTGCTGCCTCGCCATAGCTTCTGCGGCAGTCTCTTGATTGGCTCTCAGACTAGCCAGCTCTTCCTGCAACGTGCCCAAGGTGCTCCTCAAAGTCGCATCGTCCATTTCCTCCTCTTCAAAATCTAGTTGCGGTTCATCTTCCGCCATGCTTGCTGGGGGAGGAGGAGGTGGCGGATTCGACGGTGCAGCGGCGGCGGTCTGAGCAGCTTTCTTCCCTGCTTTCGCCATTAGATTTATCAACAATGATGAGTCGCCCTCTCAATGAAAGCACCAGAATGTTGACCCTCGATTTAGCCAACTGACACGGAGTCAAAATATGAACGATATGGACGAATATGTATAGATAATAACGTAATGACAAAAGTAAAGAAAACACAGTAGTTTATAGTGGTTCGGCCCCAGAATCTGGTAATGACCTACATCCACTTAGAATGATATTGATATGGGAACAAAAGTGTGATCAGAGAGCTTGGGCTCAATGAGTTTCAACACTCCTCATAAACAATACTAGTTTTCACAGATAATTTCTATATTTCTATGGTTTTTGAGCTGCCAAAAGGTCCCTTCCCATGAGCCATCTCTTGCTTTTTATAGGCCCATGGAGGGTTGCCCAATATTGTTACAGATATTATCCCCTGAATCATGGGATATTCAGAAGATTGCATGAAATAAATTCGGGATACATAAGATCTTTCCATAAATGTTGCTTTGCCAGCGGAACCACCGACCAGTCTGGTCGTGGTAAAAACAGGTCTGTCCTGCTTCTGGTGTGTCTCCTGGTCGATACTCTAGCAGACGCTCCAGGTGTCAGGCACGTGTCAAGAGATTATTCGCCACGTCACAAATGCTAATTTATTGGATAACAATATAGAATATTATAAATTTAAAATGTACTAATTTTGAAAGAAATATATAAAACTTAATTAATTAAAAATTGGGAAAAAAAAATTTTATATATAGAAAGTAATTAGAAAAATATATTAAAAAGGAATAAAGAAGAACATGGAAATATGTTTTTTTTAATTGTAACAATTTAGTTTTTCTTTCAAAAAATATTTTTAAACTTAAATGTATTTAAACGAATTTTAGTCTTTTATTGAATTTTTTTAATAATTTTTCTTTAATTTTTTAAGAACTTATAGAAAAATAGATTTTAAAATTTTTATAATTTAAGGGGGCGCAATTTGGTATTTGTTAAAGTTTGGGGAGCAAAAATGTTAATTATTTTATGCAAATGGTAACAGAGGGTATGATTTGAAAGTTTCAATATTTCAGGGGATATTTGCGGCATAAGTACCCAATATTTGGGGAAAATACCCGGCATGGACCCAATTTTTTTCAGTGAGTAAAGTATACAAAGCCAGTTAAACTGTAATTCCGTCCAATTTTGTTACTTAGGGTTCCGTTATTGTTTTGTTAGAGATACGTGTAAAGGTTCCGTTTTAGTTTTGTTAAGGATACGTGTAAGACCAAATTAAACCATATTTTAATTTCTTTTAAAATTAAAAAATACATTTTAAATTTAATAAAATTATATAAAAATATATTTTTAATAAAAATATTAAATTTGATTTTAACTTTTAAAAAATTTAAAAATTTAAAATCCTAAAACTATGTCAGTATCTCTCTCCCCCCGATATCTATCTCTCCCTCTCCCTCACCTTCCCACGCAACCTCTTCTTCTTCCTCGGCACCGGCAAGTTTCCGTTGTCATCTATTAAGCTTCCAATGAAGTTCTTCTTTTTACGATGAGAAGCGCAGCGGTGAAAATAAGATGTGTTTTTATCTCCCAGCTTGATCCAGTTTTGTTTCGATCTAGAAGAGCAGTACTTCTCTTGTTTATAATGTAGGACATCAAGATGGTTTTCCACCTTTTGGTATTCAGACCCGGAGACACTACTCACATTATTGTCCATATCATGAAGTTTTCTTTTACTTATTCTGATCTCCAATGAATGGTGTCTAAAGTGATTCCTATTCCAAGAAGCAAGTGTAGAGGAAACATTGGTAATATTCTTCTGGAATCCAGTCAATGATCCATTGTAACCATCTTGCCATCCGCGAGCTATAAGGGACTGCAATCCTCTTCATTAGCTCAGGCCATTTCAAAATGGAAACGCCGCATACCAAGAGAGACCAAACTCAATACCGAAGCAAAATGGGTATGGATCTCAACATGGAGTGGTATTAGATTTAGTTATATTTTCTGTTAGCCTAAGTTGTTTAATTAGCCCAAATGGTTAGTTAGTTAGTGTCCTAACAAACTTCAGCTTCTTCTATATATATTACTCTGTATTGTATTTGAGCCGAACTCAAGTTCTTGATTACTGAATAACAAAGTTGTTCTCTCTGATATTGGTTCTACTCATATGGTATCAGAAGTTAACCATTCCAGCGAGACCCACAACTCGTTCACAAGATGGCATCCATCCCACTGAGAACTCCCAATCTGAGCTGATCTCCGACAATCCTCCTGCTGCAAATTCTCATCCTCCATCGACGGCTCCACGGAGATCTCAAACTACAAGACTGCCCAATCGCCCAAATATTGGCTCTGAAAATCGCACTCCAATAGGCTCTCCTGGCGATCTTCCTCCTGGTGATTTCATTCCACCACCGGTTCATCTTTGACGTTCATCATCCTCAGTTGATCGACCCGCACATGAAGACTTATCCAATCCCTTCTTCCTCAGCGCCAGGGATCACCCTGGGTTGATTTTGGTCTCTTCTATTCTAACTGGAGCAAACTATCAATCATGGAAGCGAGCAATCACAATGGCCCTAGGTGCGTAAAACAAATCTGGTTTTATCGATGGTTCAATACCTCGCCCAGATCCTGGTAATCTTCTTCTCAATTCTTGGATTCGTTGCAATAACATGGTGATGTCTTGGTTATTACACTCTGTTTCCACTGAAATATCTCAGAGCATAATGTTCTTTGATTTTGCCTCTGATATGTGGCATGATCTTGCTGAAAGATTCAATGAGGGTAATGGACCCAGAATTTTTCAATTACAAAATCAACTTACAAGTCTGCAACAAGGTGATCAATCTGTCACCTCCTATTTCACCAGACTAAAATCTTTATGGGATGAACTCAAAGAGTTCCAGCCCAATACTACTTGCACCTGTGGTGAAATGAAAGCACTTCTTGATTACTGCAATCAAAACTAGGTCCTCCAGTTCTTGACAGGTCTGAATGAATCCTATTCATCTGTACGAGCTCAGATTCTTCTCAATGAACCCATTCTGACCCTATCTAGAGTGTTTGCCATGATTGTTCAAGAAGAGCGCCAAAGAACTCTTGGTTCTTCTAATTTCTCTTCACTGGCCTCTTCCATTCGTCCTCCTTCTTCGCACAATTCATCCCGTGCAAAGAAGCCTCGACCCTCTTGTTCCAACTGTGGAAAACCAGGTCATTTGGTGGACAAATGCTTCTTCATTCACGGCTTTCCTCCTGGTTATGGAGACAAGAAGAAACAAGACAAAGGCAAAGCTACCACTAATCAAGCTTCCACTAGCACCTTTCCTGATGACACTCCAGGCACTACAGTCCGTACTGACCTCTCTACTCAGTGCCAACATCTCATTTCTCTACTCAGCCAACAACTAACTCAAGCAGCCCCTAAGACTGAACCTGTTGTTCCACCTGCTGCTTCAAACATGGCTGGTAATAAACTCTTTTCTCTTTCATGGATAATTGGCAGTGGTGCCACACACCACATTTGTTACAATGAACTTTGTTTTTCTTTTTTTTCTAACATTTCTTTTCCAAAGCAAGTTATTTTACCTAATGGCACCAAAATACCAGTTCATAAAATTGGTTCTGTCAAAATCAATTCATCCATCATTTTACACAATGTACTTTATGTCCCCGATTTCAAGATCAACTTATTTTCTATCAATGAATATCTCAATAACACCTCTAACTTGATCTTGTTTCAATCTGCAACATGTCTCATTTAGGATCCTTCGAAGAATGTGGTGATTGGGACAGCTGAAAAACAAGGGAACCTTTATGTTTTGCATCAAGAGATCTCTCCCCTTGTTAATTCTAGTCAATCTCATTTTCATTTTCATCATAACTATGTAGACCAGTGGCATAAACGCCTTGGTCACCCATCTATGTACATTTCTAATACATTCAATAAAAAGATTGACTCTTCTTTTCAACCTAATCACCACTGTTCTGTCTGTCACTTAGCAAAACAAAAGAAATTACCTTTTGTTTCTAACAATAATTTTACTGAAGCTATTTTCGATTTGATCCATATAGACATATGGGGACCTTTTCACATAATTAGCATAAAAGGATATAAATATTTCCTTACAATAGTTGATGACAAATCAAGGTTTACTTGGACATATATGCTCAAAACAAAATCTGAAGCACAAATTGTCCTACCTTCTTTTTTCAACATGATTTGCACTCAATTTTCAACTCCAATCAAAGCTGTTCGTTCAGACAATGCTAAGGAGTTGAACATGCAATCTTTTTTTGCCTCAAAAGGCATCATTCATTACCACTCTTGTGTGGAAAGACCACAACAGAATTCAGTGGTAGAAAGGAAACACCAGCACATTCTAAATGTTGCCAGGGCTCTTTGTTTCCAATCTCATATACCCCTAGCTTATTGGTCATATATCATTCAGACCAGTACATATTTAATTAATCGGATTCCATCAGCCCTATTAAAAGGCTTAACTTCATACGAAATACTTCATAAAAAACCTCCTCTCTATGATCATTTAAGATGTTTTGGGTGCTTAGCTTATGGCTCCACTCTAAATTCTCATAGACATAAATTTTCACCAAGAAGTCGAGCCTCTATTTTTATTGGATATCCTCCTGGCATGAAGGCCTACACTCTACTTGACCTTCAAACCAATCAAATTTATCATTCAAGAGATGTAATTTTTCATGAGACCATTTTTCCTTTTATGTCTCAATCATCTCAGGAAGAAATTGATCACTGTTTCAACTCTTCCATCCTTCCCATTAATATAAACTTACCAGCTGTCAAACCAGATGCTATAGCAATTTCCACACCAGCTGCAATATCCATTTTGAAACCAGCTGCAACTTCAGTTCATAAACAAGCAGAAAAATCAATTTTCAAACCAGCTGAAACCTCAGTTCATAAACCAGCTGAAATATCCATTTCGAAACCCGCTGGACCTTCAGTTAACATAAAAGCAGCAACTTTAGTTTCCAAACCAGCTGAAAACTCAGTTCACAAACCAGCTGTACCATCAATTTCCCAACCAGATGTAATATCAGTTTATAAACCAGCTGAAAACTCAGTTCACAAACCAGCTGAAAACTCAGTTTATAAACCAGCTGCCAGCCCCTCAAATTTATACATTACATCTGGGCGCACCTCCAAGAAACCATCCCACTTAAATGACTACATATGTCACACTTCTTCCACCCAACACCCCATATCAAATTACCTTTCATATGACAAATTAACATCTTCCTTCAGAGCTGCCATACTAGCTGCATACTCGGAAATTGAACCAGAAACCCATACTGAAGCTTCCAAAATTTCCCATTGGCAAAAATCCATGGACACTGAAATTGATGCTTTAGAAAGGAACAAAACTTGGATTGTCACCATTCTCCCACCTGGTCATAAGGTCATCGGGTGAAAATGGGTTTACAGAATAAAGTACAAAAACAATGGTGAAGTAGAACGCTATAAAGCACGCTTAGTAGCCAAAGGCTACAATCAAAAGCAAGGTGTCAATTGCATCCAAAATTTTGCACCAGTAGCAAAGTTCAATACTTTAAAAATTCTACTTGCCCTTGCTGCCATGAACAATTGGAACATTCACCAATTAGACATAAATAATGCTTTTCTACATGGGGACTTACATGAGGAAGTATACATGAAACTTCCCCCTGGTTACAAAGCTCCACCCAACTCAGTTTGTAAACTAACCAAAAGCATCTATGGCCTCAAACAAGCCTCTAGACAATGGTATGACAAGTTACGTTCCACACTTATTAATGATGGTTTTCATCAATCCGCATCAGACCATTCTCTTTTCATAAAAAGAACAAACTTTATTTTTTTGGCTGTACTCGTATATGTAGACGATATCATTGTTGCTAGCAACAATAACTCTGCCATTACTCTATTCAAACAAGCCTTAAACTCTAAATTCAAGCTAAAAGACATTGGTTCACTTCATTTTTTTCTAGGCCTTGAAATCGGCAGAACCAAGAAAGGAATTTCAGTTTCCCAACGACCCTTTACACTTCAGCTGCTAAAAGAAACAGGGTACCTAGGAGCAAAACCAGCTTCAACTCCCATGGAACCAAATCTAAAACTTAGCAAAGATAAAGGAGATCCAATACAAGATCCTACTATTTACAGAAGCTTAATTGGGAAACTCATTTACCTTACAATAACAAGACCAGATATATCATATGTTGTTAATCATCTAAGCCAATTCTTGACTTGTCCTCGAGTACCTCACCTACAAGCTACACAGCGTATTCTACAATATCTTAAAAGTACTCCTGGTCAGGGTCTTTTTTTCCCATCAGATACGTCTCCTAACCTTTTAGCATATGCTGAAACTAGTCTATCTACAACCAATGTTCAAGTTTCCCTTTTTGCAGATGCTGATTGGGGAAGTTGCCAAGACACTAGACGCTCCATTTCTGGTTATTGTATCTTCCTAGGCTCTTCTCTTGTGTCATGGAAATAAAAAAAACAACAAATAGTTTCCCGCTCTTCAGCAGAGGCTGAATAACGAGCCATGGCAAATGCAACCTCTGAAGTAACTTGGGTCCTTGCTCTCTTAAAGGATTTTGGCATATCTCACAATCATCCAGCCTACCTTTATTGCGACAACACAGCGGCAATACACATTAGTGAGAATCCTGTCTATCATGAACGCACCAAAAATGTCGAAATAGACTGCCACTTCATTCGAGAGAAGGTTCAACAAGGGTCCTTAAAACTCATCCATGTTTCGTCTCAAAACAATTTAGCTGATATATTCACTAAAGCTTTATTTCCTACCCCTTTTTCTACAATTGTATCCAAGATGGGCGTTTTTAACTTGTACACTCCATCTTGAGGGGGGCTATTAGATTTAGTTATATTTTCTGTTAGCCTAAGTTGTTTAATTAGCCCAAATGGTTAGTTAGTTAGTGTCCTAACTAACTTCAACTTCTTCTATATATATTACTCTGTATTGTATTTGAGCCGAACTCAAGTTCTTGATTACTGAATAACAAACTTGTTCTCTCTGATATTGGTTCTACTCATAAGTGGTTTATGGCCACTGCCCCAATAATGGAGGTGATGAACAGAGTAATTGGGAAGCATCTCCATCCATTCTTTATTGCCCAACATTCTGTCAATTCGGCATTGAGTGAACCTAGAAGCAGATTGTCTATTGCACCAAGTGTGTTTAGGTCCCAAGAAACCCAGGTCCACCAATTCATAGTTGTCAATTGCTTGGCAGAAGTTGGTCATGAGGTAATTGGGTCTAGGGCTATCGCCGTCTTTTTCTGAATTAAAGAGGATTTCATTGACGTCTCCTCTACAAAGCCAAAGCCCTGACCGAAGGCTAGCAACTCTATTAAGAAGCTTAAAAAAGTCATGTCTCAGATTAGCATCAGGTTCTCCATACATGCCCGAGAACCTCGAAGGATATAGTCCCTCCATTGAAATCATTACATCAATATGAGACCGAGTATAAGAAATAAGATCAACTTGAATGGAGTCTTTCCACATCAAAAAAATACCTCCACTTTGGCCCACGATGAAACTTGTTGGTGCTGAGGAAGAAGAAGAGGCTGTGTGGGAAGGTGAGGGAGAGGGAGAGATAGAGATCGGGGGAGAGAGAGAGGTGACATAGTTTTAGGATTTTTAATTTTTAATTTTTTTAAAAGTTAAAATCAGATTTAATATTTTTATATAATTTTATTAAATTTTAAATGTATTTTTTCATTTTAAAAGAAATTAAAATATGGTTTAATCTGAACCTTACACGTGTCCCTAACAAAACAATAACAGAAACCTAAGTAACAAAATTGGACAGAATTACAGTTTTACTGACTTTGGGTACTTTACCTACTAAAAATAGAATGGGTCATACCGGATATTTTCCCCAAATATTGGATACTTATGCTGCAAATAACCCTTCAGGAGAAATTTTAACAGGTCGTATATTTTAGGGGCACAATCTGGTAGTGTCAAAAATACAGCAGGTAAACATATTATTTATTCTTAAAAAAATATCTTATAAAATAAATAATAAAAAATCTTACTCCCGTAAAACTCAATAATAAAATTTGAAAAAAAAAACCTATATGTTGCATAGATTTTGATTTAAACGTAACGGTATAGTTGAGAGTACAGAATAAGAAGACAAAACTACCCATTCCTTCTATACTGGAAGAAGAATAAGCTAGTACAATACAACAAAGCAAATAGTCATTTCATTGGCCCTTTCCTTTCAGAGTTCGCGCTTTTTATTGAGTCGTACTCATCTTCAGTTCTGTTTTCTTCGGCTTCTGGCCAGGGGCCTCCAATGGCGGTCTCTGCTCTTTCTATTCTCCCGTCACCGAACCCTAAGACTAATTCTATAATAAGCTCAACGTCGAAGGATGTATCCAACAAGGGCAACCCAATTCTCAACAAGAAAACTCGTGGAGAAGGGTCGCAGGGGACGCCTTCGACCATCAATTTAAACATTCAGCCATGATCAGAGCTTTTTCGCGGCGTGTACAGAGACCGGGTTGCAGCAATTCAACTGCGATCCTTTCCGGGCCATATACAACCGCAGAGAAGGGGGAATTGGCACCGTTGAATTTCTCTTCCTGTTAGAACTTTTTGTTAAAAGTTATGAATGAATTGTTAAAAATTGAAAAAAGTATATTTGTGTGTGATATGGGAAAAGTCCCACATGGATTTGAAACACTCTTCTTAGAGTGTATATAAGATGCAAGTGCCATGCATTGGGGTGTGCCCCAAGGGGTACCCAGTGTTGTGCGCATGGGTGAGAACTCACACACTTGACCACCACACGCGTGCGCGCCGTTGCCGCTCGACCGAGCTGAGCTAATGGGTGGTGTGGTGTCGTACTTTATTTTTTGTTGAAAAAAAAATTATTATTAAATAAAATAAATATTTTTTTATTTATTAATTAATTTAAAAATGATTTATTAAGAAGTAGTAAACGTGTTCGGTTTTAACTGCATATGACCACGATATTTCCTACCACATTTGAAAAACGTTTTCTTACCGTTTTATTCAGATCGACTTCTCTTCATAAGTCAGATCAGAATAACGAGAGAAATACATTTTTTCAGATAACTTTATTTTGAAATGAAATCGAATTTTCTCTGAGCTTTGGAGGGTGTACGAGAGCGAAGCCTTTCGGTGCAGAGAGGAATCGTATACAGAGGTTGTTTTATCCTGGGGATGGCGTTGTTGATAGACTGCGTGCACACTTGGGACAGAGCCGCGAAACGTCTTAAAGAGAGTGACATAGTCCGCGACTCATCCATAAACTTGATCGGTAATTCATTCCAATTTTTATTTCAATTCGAAACTATCAATTTTAAGACGTTTTGTTCTGCTATGGCTACTATCGATGATTTTTCTGGTTCTACCTCTACTGATATTAACAAGCCATTTCGGTTTGAGGGTTTGCACTTTAAGCGTTGGAAACAAAAGATGCTCTTTTATCTGACCATGAAGAAGGTTGTGTTTGTCCTCACTGCTCTGAAGTCGGTCGTCTCTGAACCTTCGACCGACAATGACAAAGAGACTGAATGTGAGAAGCAACAGAAGGAATTGGACTCCTGGGTTGAAAACGACTTCCTCTATAAGAATTTTATTTTTAATGGTTTATCTGATGATCTATATGATTATTATAATTCAGACAAGTCAGCAAAGGAAATTTAGGAGGCGCTGTAAAAGAAATATGATACAGAAGAGGCAAGGACTAAAAAATACGTTGTCAGTCGCTACCTGAAGTATCAAATGGTGGACGATAAATTTGTGGAAGCCCAATCTCACGAAATTCAGAAAATCACGAATGAGATTATCTCAAAAGGTGTGGACCTTGATGAACAATTTCAAGTTGCTGTTTTAATTAACAAATTACCTCCTTCCTGGAAGGATTTTAAAAATGTTCTCAGGCATAAGACTAAGGAATTTTCCTTAGAGAGTTTGATCACCCGCCTTCGTATCGAGGAGGAAGCAAGGAAACAAGACCAGAAAGAAGAGGAGTTTGTTGTCTCTAATAGTAACCCTAAGAAGTCCACACCTGCGGTTCTGAAGCCTAATGGCAAAAAATTTAAGAATCAGAATCGCAACTCGAATTCAAATTCCAACCGCAACAACCAGAACACTCCTCGAAACAACAATCAGAGTCGGAACCATAATAGGAACCAACCTGGAAGGTAGCAACCTCCACCTAAACAGAATGACTCTGGACAATTCCTTTGTTACAACTGTAACAAGCCAGGTCATATGGCACGCAAGTGTAGGAACAAGCCAAGCACTGCTCCGTAGGCTAACTTGATTGAAGAAGCTTTTATAGCTATGATTTCTGAGATCAACCTTATTGGTGGATCAGATGGGTGGTGGGTAGACACTGGCGCTTCACGCCATGTCTGCTATGATCGTGCTATGTTTAAGACATACATTGCTGCTAATGATAAAAAAGTGTTGTTGAGAGATTCCCACACCACTATTGTTGCTGAGATTGGGAATGTGGAGCTTAAGTTTACCTCAGGAAAGACTTTATTACTGAAAGATGTAATGCATACTCCTGAGATGAGAAAGAATCTGGTTTTCTGCTTAATAAGGCTGGGTTTACTCAAACTATTGGGGCTGATTTGTACACCATCACTAAGAATGGTATTTTTGTTGGGAAGGGTTATGCTACTAACGGCATGTTTAAGTTAAATGTTGAACTCAATAAAGTTTCTCCTTCTGCTTATATGTTGTGTGATTTTAATGTTTGGCATGCTAGACTTTGTCATGTTAATAAGCGCATTATTAAGAACATGAGTAACATTGGTTTAATTCCTAAAGTGTCAGATAATGATTTTGAAAAATGTGATTTTTGTAGTTAAGCAAAAATAACTAAGATACCACATAAATTAGTTACTAGAGAATCTGAGCCTTTAGATTTAATTCATTCAGATATTTGTGAACTTGATGGAACATTAACTAGGAATGGTAAACGTTATTTCATAACATTTATTGATGATTGTTCTGACTTTACTTATGTGTACTTAATGAAAAATAAAAGTGATGCGCTTGATATGTTCAAATTATTTGTGACTGAAATTGAGAATCAATTCAATAAGAAAATTAAAAGGTTTTGTAGTGATAGAGAATTGAATATGATTCAAGCATGTTTATTGAGTTTTATAATTCACATGGCATTGTACGCGAAACCATTGCACCATATTCATCTGAAATGAACGGTAAAGCTGAAAGAAAGAATTGAACTTTTACTGAATCTGTTGTGGCTATTTTATTGAATTCGGGTGCTGCATCTCATTGGTAGGGTGAAATTATTTTGACTGTTTGTTATGTGTTGAATAGAGTTCCTAAGTCTAAGAGCAAAGTTTCACCATATGAGATCTTGAAAAATAGGCAACCTGACCTGTCTTATTTTAGAACGTGGGGTTGTTTGGCTTATGTTTGTATTCATGTTCCTAAGAGAATTAAGCTAGAAAGTAGAGCCTATGAATGTGTATTTATCGAATATGCAATTAATAGTAAAGCATATAGGTTCTATGATTTAAATGCGCATGTTATTGTGGAATCAAATGATGCTAATTTTTATGAACATAGATTCCCTTTTAAATTGAGAAATGGTGGGGGCGCATCTACTAGCAACATTCCTACAATTAGGAGTAATGAACATATTAAGGATAGAGAATTAGAACCTAGGATAAGTAAGAGAGCTAGAGTTGCTAAAATTTATGGTTCTGATTTTCGTGTCTATACATTAGAGGAGGATCCTGCTAACCTCCAAGAAGATTTGTCTTCTTTAGATGCTGACCTCTGGCAAGAAGCCATAAATGATGAAATGGGCTCTCTTGAGTCTAACAATACGTGGCACTTAGTTGATTTACCTCATAGTTGTAAGCCTATAGGTTGTAAGTGGATTTTGAAAAAGAAATTGAAACCCGATGGTACTGTTGATAAGTACAAGGCTCGCTTGGTAGCCAAGGGTTTTAGACAGAGAGAAAATATAGATTTCTTTGACACCTTTTCACATGTTACTAGAATAACATCCATTAGAGTTTTGATTTCCCTAGCTGCAGTTCACAATTTAGTTGTACACCAAATGGATGTTAAGACTGCCTTTTGAATGGTGAATTAGAAGAGGAGATCTATATGGATCAACCTGAAGGGTTTGTGATCCATGGCCAGGAACATATGGTTTGTAAACTAGATAAGTCTCTATATGGTCTTACGCAGACACCTAAGCAATGACATGAGAAATTTGACAATTTAGTTATCTCACATGGGTTTAAAGTGAATGAAAGTGACAAATGCATTTATTATAAATCTGAGAAAGACATTTGCACTATTGTATGTCTATATGTGGATGACTTGCTCATTTTTAGGTCGAATATCCATGCTGTGAATGTTGTGAAATCTTTGTTATGCGTTAACTTTCATATGAAAGACCTTGGAGAAGCGAATGTAATCCTTGGTATTAAGATTACTAGGTCTGAAAAGGGAATTTCTTTGGATCAATCTCACTACATTGAGAAGATTCTAAAGAAATAAAATTACTTTGACTATAAACCTGCTTGCACACCATATGATCCAAGTGTTAAGTTATTTAAGAACACTGGTGACGATGTGAGATAGTCTGACTATGCGAGTATCATTGGCAATCTTTGATATGCCACTGATTGTACTAGACCCGACATTGCTTATGTTGTGGGATTACTATGCAGGTTTATTAGTAGACCTAGTATAGAGCATTTGCATGCTATTGAAAGGGTCATGAGATACCATAAGAGAACCATGATGTAATGCCCTGGTTACCCCAGAACAGTTACGGTGAACGGTGAACCGAAAATTTGACCCACTACCCGAGTCCTTTGGTTAAAAACGTGTTCTAAGTGTTATTAACAGGCTAAGGTGGAAAATCAATCAAAAGGAAATGATATATTTTATTAAATATATAAACTGTTCATGAGCTCATCAAAACATTTACAAGTTGTTTGTAACACAAAATGGTCACTATTGTTCCAAATTTACAAACCCCGCGACCTAAGCGGCAAAAATAGGGTAAACCCCCTAGTTCCTCTGAGAACTCCTTGGCTGTAGTGGTCAAGCGGCCGCATATGTACACATCACCACCTAAGCTCTCCACTCAAGGCTGGGTGAGCTTTTCTTTCCCTTTACCTGCACCACATAGCACCCATGAGCCAAAGCCCAGCAAGAAAACACAGTATTGCATATAAACATTATCAAATGATTATCATCATAACCACACAGAGCTTATAGCTCTTAAACAGATGAGTGAATATCAAATGAGGTTCTAGAAAACCATACTAAGTGACTGACAAACAAGTCACTAACTTAACCAGAAGAGTGGTTGCTGGGTAAGCCACTAGCCTTAGATAGATAAGAGACTGATGGGTAAGTCTCTAACTTAACAGATGAGTGACTGATGGGTAAGTCATACAAGCGCTTATAATATTCATCGAACTTGAGGTCGGTCCGACATTAATGCTCTTTGAGTCATCCAATGCAGATATCGATTAGATCTAATCTTTATTGGCTTGCGTTGAACACGCTAAGGCCGTTCTGACTTACAAGTCAGCACTGTGTGACCAGTGCTCAGTACCACTGCCAAACCTGACTAATGAGTCACAGCTTCACAGTTGATACTGACACCTTTGCCAAATCTGACTAATGAGTCAGTACCATGCACAAGTGAGCAAGATTTTCTAAGCATTCAGTAATCAAGCCATGTCCACATTTACACAATCAATATGCTTCATGAACAACCATGCATGTCACATATGGGGTGCAGTTTTCTTACCTCTGGTTCGAGCGATAATTAATGTAAGAATGACCCTTGAGAACGACATGTCTTTCTGACCCTTAGCGGATACCTGGTCATAACCAATTATGGGATTCCATCAATAAAATGAATAACAAAGGGTTCCCAAACCAAAACCTAGCCTTCGAGACATCGAATACTACTAAACTGGGTAGTAGGATCGATCCCGAGGCCTAAGGTTAGAATCCCCAAGCCAAAAACCCATTTCTGGCCAAAATGCCACTAAGGGTCACGACCCTCCTTTGCCATGCCGCGGCCCGCCCCTCAAACAGAGGCGGCCTCCTTCAGCACCTCTCAAGAGCCGCGGCCCTCCTTGGCCATGCCACGGCCCAACCCCCTGTTCAGCCAATACCCTGGTTTTTCTTCCCTTGCGATTTCCCTTGGAACCAACCTTTCAAACCAAGCTCAAACACCACTCAAATATCCAATATAACGCCTAAACTTGATCTATATCACACCCTTAGCAAAGCCCAAGTTAAACCCCAACCAAAACTTCCATCAATTCCAACTATCCACAACAAAATCATAAGCTGAAACTAACAACCAAAACAGAGCATACATGGAAACTAGTGGCTAAAAACTTACCTCAAACTCAGGTTGTGATGCTCTTCAATGGTAGACCACTCTCCCAAACTCCCAAGGCCTACTTCCCAAGCTAGAATCCTCAACAAGAGCTCAAAAATCACAAAGAAGATGAAGGAGGAGGAAGGTATGGGTAAGCATCAAGTCTTGCTCTGTTTTCCCTCTATTTCACAGCCATAAAGGTAGTTTATATTTATCCTAGGGGTAAAAAGACCATTATACCCCTAGGTTAATTAAGGGTTTCTAAAGGTTCCCAAGGGAAAATTTGTCCTTTCCAACCTATCTAGTTAATCATAATTAACGCTCTCCAGTTTCCGCTATTCTCGATAATCTCAAACACCAATAATTCATATTTCGTTACCCTTTAATTCCCGGTAACGCTCTAATCCTTAAAATCACCCCAAGACCCATCTCGAGCCTCGAACTTAAACCTGCTATGACTAGACCACTAATCAATAATCCAAGATCGTCTCATGCCGGATAGCTCGAACAAACCCACATTCTAATGTGGTCTCAACAACATATCACCAACATGCATACAAATATACAATTATACCCTCAACAGGCCAAATTATCATCACACCCCTATAATTAAAATGCGGACCCACATGTATGCATTTAACATCATATTATAATATAATTAACATAAACATGCATATTATCATTTAATGGCATAATTAAACAATTATGGCCCTCCCGGCCTACTAATCCCGCCATTAAACCACATCGGAGAATTCGGGGCATTACACATGAACCTTGGATTACATTATCAAAAGTTTCCAGTTGTTCTTGAAGGTTATAGTGATGCAGACTGGAACACTCTGTCTGATGACTCCCAAGCAACAAGTGGTTATATCTTTAGTATAGCTGGTGGAGTTGTTTCTTGGAAATCTAAGAAACAGACTATTTTAGCACAATCCACCGTGGAGTCTGAAATGATAGCACTAGCTACAGCAAGTGAAGAAGCAGGTTGGCTAAGAAGCCTGCTAGCTGAGATCCCTTTGTGGGAAAAACCGATACCAGCTGTGTTGATCCACTGTGATAGTACCACGGCTATTGAAAAAATTCATAACTGTTATTACAACGGTAAGAGACAACAGATACGTCGTAAGCATAGTACTGTTAGAGAGTTTCTCTCAATAGGAGCTATTAGAGTGGACCATGTACGCACTAATGATAACTTAGCAGATCCTTTGACGAAAGGATCAGCTAGAGAGAAAGTCCATAAAACATCGAAAGGAATGGGACTATTTCCCTTAGAATGATGAATCACTCATGATGGTAACCCAACCTAAAGACTGGAGATCCCAAGAACTAGGTTCAATGGGTAATAAAAAGTTGTGAAGTGATATGAGTTGGATCATGCTATTTCCATTAAAGCATATAGAAGCATGAATTCCTAAAGCGATGACAGGATAAGTTAATAGAAACTCTTAATGAGATCTATAGTCTATGTGGAGTGGAGTACCGAGCTACAGGAGTACTCTTGATAGAATCACTTATGTGAATATGGAAGTGGGGCCGCTTCCTATGGAATTTTGGGAAAAATTTCTAGAGCATTCATTATACTGGGATAGACGTGCATGGCCATTAACACACGAGCTTTTTTATTACACCCTTGAAATGTTGGTGCGTGGTACGATGTTAGAAATAGAGTTCAAGACTACGTGTCACTCTAGTATAATCTAAATCGTATTCACTACACAAATGTTCAAATCGAAAGATACATTTGTTTATGCACAATCTTATAGATTCTGATATTGCTTGAGAAAATATTTTAAAAAAATTCAAGTGGGGGATTGTTGGAACTTTTTGTTAAAAGTTATGAATGAATTGTTAAAAATTGAAAAAGTATATTTGTGTGTGATATGGGAAAAGTCTCACATGGATTTAAAACAATCTTCTAAGAGTGTATATAAGATGCAAGTGACATGCATTGGGGTGTGCCCCAAGGGGTACCCAGTTTTGTGCGCATGGGTGATGACTCACACACTTGACCACCACACGCGTGCGCGCCGCCGCCGCTCGACCGAGCTGAGCTAACGGGTGGTGTGGTGTCGTACTTTATTTTTTGTTGAAAAAATTATTATTTAATAAAATAAATATTTATTTATTTATTAATTAATTTTAAAATGATTTATTAAGAAGCAGTAAACGTGTTCGGTTTTAACTGCATATGACCACGATATTTCCTCCCACGTTTGAAAAACATTTTCTTACTATTTTATTCAGATCGACTCTCTTCATAAGTCAGATCAGAATAACGGAAGAAATACATTTTTTCAGATAACTTTATTTTGAAATGAAATCGAATTTTCTCTGAGCTTTGGAGGGTGTATGAGAGCGAAGCCTTTCGGTGTAGAGAGGAATCATATACAGAGGCTGTTTTATCCTGGGGACGGCATGGTTGATAGACTGCCGTGCACACTTAGGGCAGAGCCGCGAAATGTCTTAAAGAGAGCGACATAGTTCGTGACTCATCCAGAAACTTGATCGGTAATTCGTTCCAATTTTGATTTCAATTCGGAACTATCACTTTCGCTTCAACATTTGGGGCCTCGTTGACGGTGGGTCCATCCCAGAGTTTGGTCCGAATAGAGTAAAGTTTTGGGACAACGCTCGTAACTTCTTTATAAGCAAGATCTGCTGCCACTTTGCCGTCCTGTCTGTACGCATGCGCAAGGACCTTGTCTTTGTCGTCATGGAGAATAGAACGCTGGTTTAAAATTACTCGAATTTGAAACTGTTTTGCCAGATTCAGACTGCGGCGAACCCCAAGGGCTTTGCACCATTTCTCTAGCGGCAACTTCTGTTGTGATGGTTTGTCTTAGGATGGAGAGCAGGCAGATTAGAGTTAAGCTTTACACTTTAAGGAAGACTAGGTTGATCGCAGCCCACTCTTCGGAAATTGCTTGCTTAGGGCTCACTAGTGACGGTTGCTTAGTGGCCACGACAAGCATGAAGGGGACTGTAATTAGCGTTTTCAGAACAAATGATGGGACACTTTTACAAGAGGTTACTATCTGCATAATATCTTTTATTTTGAAATATATGGAAATAGTTTCGTGTAACGTGGTTGTGGTCATTACAAATGAGAGTATCAATCCGGATTTAATTGAAAATTTTACGTTCTGAATTGTGAGATAAATCCATTTTGTTGAGGAAGTAAATTTATCTAGCTCTCATTGTAGATAAAAGCAATAAATTTATGAATTAATGTGGTCAAGTTTTTAAATAGGGACTAGCCGGAGTCTAAGCTGTGTGGCAAAAATAGGAAATGTGAGTTATGAGTAAATAGTCATAAAATCTAAAAGCCAAAAAGGGGTTCTGCTCATTACTGGGTTGGTTTTCACCTTTTTGGTATTTCCTATCTAGAAATTATTCCATATCTTAAAAATCTAGTCTATTGCGTACTCTATAGGTTTTTTTAATTGCACTGGTGGTGGATAAATTAAACATTTTATTTTGTTTGATCTTTAGACGTGATTGATTTCTACAGTCTGTATAGAGATAATTACCAATTAATTCTTCGCCATGAGGATGATGTTTATATATCCTTTCTTTGGGATCTTGTGTCTCTTATTAAATTATTTGAGTTTTATTATCTCATCTATACTGGGGAATTATAACTGATAATCAGTTTATATTTATTAGTTCATACATTAATGTAAGGAGTTGTTACTTGTGCATCAGGTATGGAGGGGTACTGATAGAGCTGCAATCTATAGTTTGTCTTTTTCTGCACCAGTCAAATGGTTGGCATTAGGGATGTAAATGGGGCGGATGCGAATCTGATCTATCCCGGTAGTGATTCGACCCGATCCGAATAAACTCCCGCCCTGCCTGATTCGGCCCAATTTTTTTTTATATAATCACATCATAATACTATTAAAAATTTCTAAAGCAAATTATTATATAAATGCAATAAATCTCATGGATGGATTTGATGATCTTGACTTTAGTGACGACCCAGAATTAATCAAACTATATTTGAAGTTATTTTCTATGTCATTTTACTTAATTTTTCTTTAGTCTTTTTTCATTTACATTTTATTGTATGCATCATATATTTGATTGAATCATATCATCAGATCATTAATTTAATAATTCACCAATTATAAAACTACATATACTAATAATAAAGTATATTAACTACATTAAATCAATTATAAAACTTTCATATACTACCCTAATCTTCAAGATCTATTATGTATGAGTCCTACAAAGAAAAGAAACAAAAGTATTAATAATAGAAGTTTAATAATTTATTTGATTTATTTTAAAAACAAAAATAATTGTCATAGTTGAATCTACGTCATTATATTTATCATTGATGGTAACTAGTTTAGTCGCTCTTGTAAAAAAAATATCAAACAATAACTATCAAAATATTAAAAAAAATGTTATATATAAAACAAAATAAGTATAAATACCTTGTTTGTCTTTAACCAACCAAATTTTACTACAGACCAATGCCTCCAATATAGTTTGATGAAGTCTCGATCAATGTGAACCCACATGTCTACCATCAGTGCTAAATGCAGACTCTGAAGCAACAATGCTAATAGGCACAACAAATATGTCTCTGGCAATCATGTTCAACATGGGATATTTAAATCCTGTTGCCTTCCAATAATTGCATATATCAAAGAATTCACCAATCCTAGGTAACACTTTCTCATCCAAATAGGCATCTAATTCTGACTTCACATTCTCTGTACCAGATACAACTCTAAGATATGTATCATAGTTAGATAGATCATCATGTGTTGAAAAAGATGTTGATTAATTATCCATTTGCTGACTTCTTTCGCTAAAATCAGGACATTTAGACTTACACTCTTCTAGTAGATCATAACAAAGCTTGAGGGCCTTCTCAATTTCAATCTCATATAGATCATTTCCATAGCTAGGAAAAAAATATTTGATCAGCATAAAAATCCAAAACAACTGCAACAGTCATAAGTCCATGAATCTCTTCCCAATACTTTTGAAACTTAAACATCATTTGAGTTGCCATATTCTTAATAAACAACTCATCTGATGTCATCCATGCTTCAATTTTCATCTTAATTTTACATATCATTGGGAAAAAAATATTAGCAGTAGGATACTTAGTTCAAGAAAATAACTTTGTCACCTCATAAAACACTTCCAACTTGTCACATAATTCTGAGCTCTAATCCAATCATTTTCTTGTACAATAAAGTTGTTTTGAGCATCAAGTACGTTGAATTCCACCTTGTCACACAATCAAGTGACAAATTTTTAGAACATGTCACTCAGAGAAGACGAGCAGTGTCCTCAAATTTTCATACCTCTTTGGTGTGTCTGACCAATAAGCAACAATATCTCGAATCTTGTCAATGCTATCACCAATAACAGACAAGCCATCCCTAACAATTAGATTTAAAATATGCGAACAACAACGCATATGAAGTAGCTTTCCATTTAAAAGGAAACACTTAGAATCAAATTGTTCCTTCAAAAGTAGAATCATTGCATCGTTCATAGTACAATTATCTATAGTCACTGTACTCATCTTGTGTTCAATATTCCTTTTAGACATGCAAGAACTTAGAGTTTCTGTAAGTGTTGGAGCATCATGTAGGCATGGCACATATCTAAAGCTTATAATTTGACTATGCAACTTCCAAGAGTCATCAATAAAGTGAGTTGTCACAGCCATATATCTCATCTTTTGATGATTGGCAGTCCACATATCAGTGGTTAAGGCTATTCTACTTTTATTTTTCTCCAAAACTTCTCTAAATTTTTCCTTCTCAATCTTATATATTTTCAAAATGTCAGACCTAATTGTATTCCTTGACACCATTTAAAACATAGATGAAATAGTATTCGAATAGTCTATAAAACCACTATGTTATACCATCGACAAAGGCTACTCATGTAGAATGATCATTTCGGCCAACTTTTTTCTTCCTAGTTCAAGATCAAGATTGAAGATAACTAAGGGCCTTGCATTAGGATTCTTGGCAAGTTGTTTCTGTCTTACTAGACATCTTTCCATGTGAAGAAGTAAGTGTTTAGTCCCCTTACTACTCTCTCCCACTAATTTCCTCCCACAGTGATTGCAAACAACTTTTATTTTACCATCAATATTTTGCAATGTAAAATGATCTCATGCAGGAGATGTTTTCTTTCTTTTTATACCTCTACTCTCATTTCCGTCACTTCTATTATCAAGAGATTGCACTTCTTGTATATTTGTTGAAGGAACAAAATCAACATCATCCACAAAATTAGACTCAGTAACATCTTGGGTAGATATACTTATAGTTTGATTTAACCTACATTACATCTACATTATAAAATATATCAAAATAATGATGCATGCAAAACATTTAAAAAATAATAACTAGATCTATAAAACATCGGGAAATATTTCCCCTATTTTATTGACCTAACCATATGTCAATATGAATTAAAACAATCAAACAACACACAAGTTTTCAACCTTATGTCACCACATCACACAAATTTCTCAGAACCTACTTCACTAAGACACACAAGTTCTCAACCTTTCGTTATCACCATAGCACACAAAAATCTCAGAACCTACTTCACTATGAATGAATATGTAAGATATTCAAACTCTTCTAAATTTTATAAAATATTATAAAGCCTATATCTACTAAAACTTCTCACTGTAAAATGTGGGGCAAACTCACTAGCCCATCGTTCCAGCTGAGGAACCATCTCATTTTGGTGTGAATACTGTATCATTCTCTCACTTCCAATTTTCAACTTGTTGACATAGATTTGTCTTTTTAATCATTTAAAAAAAGGTGGTCATGATATGAATTAAAAGCTTTAACTGCCTTCATATACATTGCAAGAAAGTTTGAGCTATATAAGTATAGCTAGCTAGGTACCTTTGAGTTTAAATGTAAAGAGAGATCACTTGAAAGGAGAGACATTTGGAAGTAGTAGCAAAAGAAAACACATTTTTCTCTTCACCTCAATTCGTTACATCTCTCTCTCTCTCTCTCTCTCTCTCTCTCTCTCTCTCTCTCTCTCTCTCTCACACACACATTCATGTTCTACTTGGGAACTTCATAACTTTTTCTATCCTAGGCTTCTAGTTTGTTTGATTATACATGCTTTGGTAAAGAAAGTCTTACGCTGCCTAAATAACATGAGCTCGAAACAGTTAACTCACGACTTTCAACTAGGATGCTTGCCCTGCCCTTGAAAACAAAAACTATTGGCTGCTAATTTGGCAGAAATGAATTTTTTTAAGAAAAATAAATCTATACTTTGATAGTTTGGTTGGAGTACTAATAGGATCAGTCATTTTCGAATTTTGCAATATTGTACTTGTAAAAAGACATCATATAATATTGCATACAAATTCAACATAATCAAAAGTTAAATTTCAATTTTTTTTTAATAAAATAGCTTGATTATTGAAACATTACTTCTAAATTATTAGTGAATTAGCAATCAAGTACCTTTTTTTAAGGGGAAACAAGCAAAAAAACACTAAGAAAATTATTTGGCAACTACTAAGAAAAAACCCTTCCCCCAAAAAAGCCCTCCTAAAAGGCAAAAGTTTTTTTTTTACATAAAGCAATCTTTGCTAAGCAATGGGCTATATCTTGTTAGCATATCAATAACATAAGGGTACTATTCCTGTTTTCAACCTTAAGTGTACTATTCAAGTGCCTAAAATTGAGCAGTTGCAGACATCATCTACCTATTCTTCTCTGTCTTTCATCAAAGGTACGTAATATTTCAGGTTTCAACAAAGCATGCACGCTTTTGATTTTGCAATTCCAACTTTTGCATGTTATATTCTCTTGTATATTATTATGTGAGAATATTGGACTTGTATCAAGTTATGAAATTCTATTTATCGTCAATATCATAATTATTATGCCTTAAGAATGTTATTAATTAGTAAGATTCAGCTTCAAATAGCAAGCTACATTTCAAAACCCTCCCCTAGATTGGGGCAGTGTGCTTGTGTGTGATAATATATATATATAATTATAGGGTGTTTCTGTAGTGCGGGCGCAAGAAACACCCGTATCAGTGCGACTTAATTGCATACCATTGATATTCTAATCAATGGCCAAAACTTTATAGAGGCACAATAGATACGGTAGACCTTTCCCTAGCTGCACTTAATCTAACTATTGCTTTGTTGTTAAAATAATTCTTTCTTTCTCTTCTTGACTTGTCTTCATCAGGCCTTTCCAAATCATGCTTTGGTGGATTCCAACGGTTGTCCTTAACCATTCTCTCCTAAAACCTTGTTCTCCACTTCTTTCTCTACCTTTCACCATGGCTACCATTTCTAAGCTTTCCAACCCAAACTTTGTTGACTTTTTATAATCTTCCTTTAAAACTCAAATATCTTACCATCCAACCTTTTTTTTTATCTTTTTCAGACGATCCCTCACCAAGTTCGACACCACCCTTTCTTCTTCTTCTAAGCTATCTTTCTTCCAACACGCCCACCAACACTTTCATTGTGTAAGTTTTCAAATTTTAAGCTCCCTCTAGCTCTGATTGATTCACAATTTTTATTTTGTATTTATATATATACATATTTTGTGATTGTAAGTACTTTAGCATTAGATGTTCCCAAAAAGATGGTAATGGAATTCATTCATTGAATTGATTCAATCATTGTCTAAAGGGTGATGCCCACCCCCGGAAACTCAATGGATATATTGTAGCCTGCACACGCATTTGAAAGAAAGAAAGTAAAAAAATTAGGTGCTCTCTGTAATTCTTTTATGAACTGGGTTGGAAAAAGATGAAAGAATAACTATACATACGAAGAAAGATTAGCCGAGTTATGAAAAGAAAAAAAAAGTCATCAAAAGAAAGAAGATTCAAACTTTTTTCTTTTTATTTTTTCATAAATAATAAATTAATAACAAGCATTAAATTCTGAAGGATAATAATGCCAAAAAATCGATCGATAACACATGATGAAATTAAAAAAAATAACCACACGAAAAAAATACAATACAGTTGTGCCCACACTAACATTCTTATCCGTACATAAACAAGCCAATAGAATTACACCAAAACAGGTGCACCGGTGTAGCTGTTTTCCACCGCTGCACCAAAGAAATATCCTATAATTATAATAATCAAATAAATGAATAATTTGTTTGCCTTTTGTAATAGATTCCCTCAAATAAGTTTTTTTCAGGTCACTTTCTCTATTCATACGAATGTCATTTTACTATTTGCCTTTTTACAATCTAATTTGCAATATTCCAAAATAGAGTTTAATTAGTTTTGGTTGTTGACAAGGTGTGATGCCTCAGCCTTCTTGCTTGTTTATTTTTCAAATGTTGATGTGTGTTTTTCTCTAAATGCAGGAATTATGCCCAGATGTTTCAGATTGGATAGGTCTGTGGCTAAGTTTCGGTTGGCTGAGAGTTTTAAATGCATCACTGCTTTTGGTCATATGAAAAATACAACCATAGTTCTTGGCATGGATGGAAGGTAATTAAGATGGAAATTTATTACAAATAAAAAATATTATTTTCTAAGAGTATCATTGTTTACCAAAAAATGGTTACTTATGATGTGGCATGTATTTTACACACGTGGATGACATGTGGCGGAATTGAAATGATGCGGTATTGTTCGGTTATCAACCAGCTACACATTGCTTCATCAAAGCTAACTTTTAAGTACGACCGAGCTGGTCATATAATTTGGTTTATTTCCTATAAGATTGTAATCCTATAATAATTACGTTGAATATTTCCTCTTTATTACCTTGATACGCGGTTATTAAGAAAAGTTAAGGCCCATTGGCCCTTGTAACCCCCCTTGAGCCTATAAATATGCATGAAATAGCTCAAGGAAGGGACTTTTGATCTCTAATCTTTTTCCTGAATATTAAGAGAGAGAGCTCTAATGTGATTATCCATCATTTTATTGTAATGCTCCCAAGGTTTGTGAAACTCAAGAGCCCTAGTTCTTTGATCACGACTTTGAGATTCAATATTAATAATAGCACTAAGTGGACGTAGGTCATTACCATTCTTTGGGGCCAAACCATTATAAATCGTTGGTGTTTTCTTCTTTAGCATTAGATTAAACTCTTAATTGTCATCTCATTTTCTGTCGTATATTTGACTCCATATCGTTGTCCAAATTGAGGGTTATCATTCTGGTGCTTTTCATTGAAAGATTGATAAAAAGCTGTAAGAAAATGTAATGGCGAAGACATCCAAGAAGACTGGATAGACCGCTGGCGCTGCAACATCCCAACCTCCTCCCCCAAATGTGGATGAAAATGAACCACATTTGGAGTTTGAAGAGGAGGACTTAGAGTTTGAAACGCTGAGGGCAACACTAGGAGTGTTGCAAGACGAGTTGTCTAATCTGAGGGCCAATCAGGAGAATGTTGCAGAGACAATGGTGCTGCAGCAAAGAGAAATAGAACGCCAGCGCCAGGAGCTGAGTGATAGGCAGGCAAACATGGACCGTCGGCAGAGGGATGCCATGGCCGCTCTCGAAGCAGCCATCCAATTGGCTCGGAGTCAGGCTATGCCAGCCTCTCAACCAGATCAGCCGCCGAGTGCGTTGCCTCAGAGGGCGCCCAATCCTAGTCCTCCCCTCCAGCGAGCAAGCCCTCAAAGGCCGGAGCAGCCCCCTGTGGCTCAGGATGATGTCCCAGCTAGGGATCTTGAGCAGTAACCTCCCTCTCAGGTTGGTCGAGGCAATCCCCAGTGCCCGAGGCAGAATAGGGCCGGGCAACAGCCCCACAACCCTAGACGCCCAGGGGATGAAGAGCCGAATCTACCGAGCAGGGGACAACGTCCTTCTGCCAACAGAAGGAACATCGAGTTAGGCTCTGCGGTCAAGGGTCCCCCACGAAATAACAATGCACGGGGACCCAACGACCAGCGAAGGCCTCCCCCTGACGCTCGAGAAATGCCAGCTCGAGGAGGAAATAGCGTGAACAACTGGTCACGCCATAGTCAGCCACAGTTTAGAGATGGCCATGACTATAATGAAGCCGATTCCGACAGCGGAAATGCTGGTCGGAGAAATGAGGAAAAAGGTGGAGGCAGAAGCCCCCCACCTAGAGAAAATAGGCCAGCTAGCCATAACGTTGGGGGGCAACCCAGGCAGCAGAACGTCTTTGATTGGCTAGGAGTTAGTGAGCAAAGATGCAGGGATGATGATTTAAGGGACGTACTTAACGACCGCCGCAAGAGGCACGACGAGAACGCTCCCCTGGCACCGATAGCCCCAGCAGTCCCAAAAGCGGTTCAGGCTCAGATTGATGCTCTGAACCAAGTGGTACAACAGCTGGTCGGGGGATGAACGTCCCATATAAAGTATGATAGGAGGAGGGGCAGTCCCTTTGTACAAAGGATTCCTGTGGCTGAAACCCCCAGTAAATTCAAGATGCCAACACTGCCGAATTTTGATGGGTACAGAGACCCAGTATCTCACATTAACAAATTTGAGATACGAATGGATATACAGAAAGTGTCAGAAGATGCCCGCTGCAGGATCTTCCCCGCGACACTATCTGACACCACCCAGGAGTGGTTCTTCAAGTTCCCTCCTGCTAGTATAGTATCTTGGGAGATGTTCGTAAAGGAATTTTACAGACAATTCTACGCGGGTCACGTACACCCCACAGAGGCCAACCAGCTGGTCGAGATACGCCAGAAGGAGGGAGAGCCCTTAAAAGAATATGTCCAACGCTTCATGCGAGCAACAGCTGGAGCCAAGACAATGGGCAATGAAGGTAAGATGATGGCTCTAACTGATGGGGTTAGGCGCCATTCACCCCTCTGGAGTAGCCTCAGAAAGAATGGGGTAAGAAGTACCCAGGAGTTTTTGGATCGGGATGATCAATATATCAAGCTTGAGGACGCGATTTCCAATGAAGGGAAATCGCCAACAAAAGACAAGGGGCCAAAGGAAGAACCCGCCAAGGTCGCCAACGGGTCGGAAAAACCCAATGGCAACGGAAAGGGCAACAAGAATGGCAATGGTAGGAATGGTGGGAAACGGGCGAACAATGAACCCTCAGCTTCTGAAAATAAACGCCCCAAAGGCAGTCGATACGAGCCAAGATTCACCAACTACACGACCCTTGTCGAAAGCCGAGCAGAAGTCTACCAGGAAACCAGCTCAAGCTAGTCTTACAAACGACCCGCACCTATAAGGAAAGATATCTCCAAGAGAGATACGACGAAGTTCTGTCATTTTCACAACAACTACGGGCATGACACCAATGATTGTAACCAGTTGAAAGAGAAGATTGAGTTCCTTATTAGGCAGGGACATCTAAGGAGATATGTGCGAGCCGCAGAAGGGTCTCAGTGGGAGGCTTAAGGTGGCAATGAGTAGGTGCCTGCACGCCAACGTTCGCCACCCCTACAGCCAGCTCCTGTGGTAGGCAATTTACTCACCATCTATGAAGGCCCACATCTTGCAGGGGACAGTGGAAAGGCAAGGGAACAATACACTCGAACCCTACGCCATGACCAGGACATCGAGATGATGAGTGTGGAGGATCGAGCACCAAAAAAGGCTCGAATAGAGGAGGAGTTGATAACCTTCTTTGAAGATGATGCCCAGCACGTACGATTCCCACACTCCGATCCGCTGGTAGTAGACGTACAAATTGCCAACATGATGGTGAAGAGGGTGTTGGTTGACACAGGAAGTTCAGTCAACATCCTATACAAGTCTTCGCTGGAGAGAATGAAGTTGTCCATCAAGGGCCTAAAGCCATGCAACCAAACCATCTATAGTTTTTTCGGCGAAGGGCTCGCCTCAACGGGGTCGATTAGGCTTCCAGTTACAGTAGGTACTGCACCTGGTAACAGGACATTACTCGCTACTTTCATAGTAGTTGATTGTCCGGCATACAATGCTATAATTGGGAGACCAATTCTGGTCGACCTACGGACCGTCACTTCAATATGGCACCTTTCCATGAAATTCCCAATAGACACAAGGGTAGGATGCGTATTGGGAAATCAGCAGGAAACAAGGGAGTGCTACAATGCCTCGATAACCAAGGCAAAGAAAGCTGTGTCGAGAGATGTTCCCGGAAAAGAGTTGCAAATGGCAATTGATGCTCAGGCCCAGTCAAGTGATAATGTCACCAAATAGGGCGTTGCCCAAAGCGAGGATAGAGACTTGGATCCTCGCTTTGGGGATTTTGAGGAAGAAATAAGACCCATCGAGGACCTTGAAGAGGTCCAAGTCGATGAATAAAATTCAACCAGGGTTGTTAAAGTCAGTAAAAACTTAGAGACAACAACAAAATAAGCACTGGTGGAGTTTTTGAGGAAGAACCATGAAGTCTTCGCCTGGTCACACAAAGACATGGTTGGAATAGACCCTGTAGTCATCAGCCATGTCCTAAACATCGACAAGAGTTTTCCACCAGTATAACAGAAAAGAAGGCTGCTCGATAAAGATAGATCAAAGGCCCTAAAAGAAGAAGTCGAGAAGCTGAAGGAGAATGGGTTCATCAGGGTGGCATTTTATCCATCGTAGGTCTCTAATCCCGTGCTAGTTCCCAAGCCGAATGGAAAATGGCGAACATGCGTGGATTTCACAGACCTCAATAAAGCCTGCCCCAAGGATTGTTTCCCACTCCCTAGGATCGACCAACTGGTCGATGCCACTGCAGGGCATGAGATTCTCTCATTCATGGATGCATACTCCAAGTATAATCAGATTAGTATGCATCCTCCTGATGAGGATCACACTAGCTTTCAGACTGATACAGGGCTTTACTGTTACAAAGTAATGCCCTTCGGTTTGAAAAACACTAGTGCGACTTACCAGCGACTAGTCAACCACATGTTTAAGGAGCTGATCGGCACAAACATGGAGGTCTATGTCGACGACATGACAGTAAAGTCAAAGAAGGCAAAAGGGTATATAGAGGATTTGTAGGAGTGCTTCAACGTCTTGAACAAATATCAGATGAAGCTGAATCCCCTCAAATGCTCCTTCGGAGTAGGATCAGGGAAGTTCTTGGGATTTATAGTTAACTCAAGAGGAATTTAAGCCAATCCCGAGAAAATCAAATCCCTGATCAATATGAAATCTTCAGCAAAGATTAAGGATGTTCAAAATTTGACCGGAAGAATTGCCGCTCTCAGTAGATTTATTTCGAAATCAACGGACAAGTGCGTTCCATTTTTTAATCTACTTAGAGGCAACAAAAAACTTGAGTGGACGGAGGAGTGCGAGCAGTCTTTCCAAGCATTAAAGACTCACATGGCACAACCACCCATTCTATCGAAGCCGGTCGATGAAGAAACTTTGTTTGTCTGCTTGGCGATTACAGAGTATGCTGCTAGTGTTGTTTTAGTATGAGAAGAAGAAGGCACACCGAAGGTCATTTATTATGTAAGCAAAAGACTAATTGGAGCGGAGCAGCGGTACCCACCAATTGAAAAGTTAGCCTATTGCTTAATTTTGGCCTCTAGGAAGCTGCGACCTTACTTTCAAGCTCACCCAATCACAGTTTTGACTGACCAACCTCTATGGCAAGTTCTGCAAAAGCCAGAGGCTGCAGGGAGATTGTTGAAATGGGTAGTTGAACTTGGGCAGTTCAATATCTCTTACTTACCACGAGCAGCGATAAAAGGGCAAGCCTTGGCTAACTTCATTGCAGAGTTCACTGAACTTACAGATAGCGAACAGACCGAAGAGCCTGAGTCTCTAAACCAACCTCCCTCATGGAAGTTATTTACATATGGCTCTTCCAATGAGCATCATGCAGGGGCAGGGGTGATCCTGATTACGCCTGAAGGGCATCAATTTCACTGTGCAATCAGGTTTGACTTCACTGCTTCCAACAACGAGGTTGAGTATGAAGCATTGCTCGATGGGTTACGATTAGCCAGGGACATGAATATAAAGATACTTGACATCTATAGTGACTCTCAGCTGGTGGTAAATCAAGTCATGGGAGAGTACCAAGCCCGAGGTTTAAAGATGGTTGCCTATTTAAACAAACAAAAAAAGGATCTATTAGCACAGTTTGATAAGTACACCCTTTAGCAGGTACCTCGCGACCAGAATTCAAACGCTGATGCTTTGGCCAAGCTAGCAAGTGCAAAAGATGCTGATACTCTGAACATAGTGCCAGTTGAACGACTATCTGTGCCAAGCATCCAACTAGAGGAGACCACCCTGGTGATCCAGGTGGCAGATACATGCATGGCACCATACGTAGAGTATCTGACGCAAAGCGTGTTACCAACGGACAAAAACAAAGCTAGGACCCTTCAGCGATAGGCTGCTAGGTATATCCTAGTCAATGGAATCTTGTACCGAAGGGGATACTCAATGCCACTCCTCAGATGTGTTTCGAAAGAGAAAGCCAAAGAATTGATGAAAGAGGTACACGAAGGCTTTTGCGAGGACCACGCTGGGGAGCAAAGCTTGTCAAAAAAGATACTGAGGCAAGGGTATTTCTGGCCAACAATGAATGAAGACTTGATGGAATTTGTACGAAGGTGTGACAAGTGTCAGAGATTCTCAAAAATCCCGCGAGCAGCCCCTAATGAACTGAAACAGATGCAAAGTACATGGCCGTTTGCAGTGTGGGGTATAGACTTAATCAGATCTTTACCTATAGGAAAGGGCGGCGTCAAGTATGTTGTTGTTGCCGTCGATTATTTCACTAAATGGGTCGAAGCAGAGCCACTCGCAACCATAACGACCAAGAAAGTGCTGGATTTTGTGGTCAAAAACATCATTTGTCGCTATGGATTACCAAGGAAAATCATCTCAGATAACGGCACACAGTTTGATAGTGATTTATTCACGGACTTTTGCGAACAGCATGGGATTATCAAGAGTGTTTCTTCAGTCGCTCATCCCTAAGAAAATGGACAAGTCGAGGCAGTCAATAAAACGCTAAAGGATACCCTGAAGAAAAGACTAGAAGAAGTTAAGGGTGCATGGCTAGAGCAATTTCCTGAAGTCCTTTGGTCATACAGAACTTCTCATCGAACAGCAACATGCCATACTCCATTCTCTTTGGCTTATGGGTATGAGGCTATGTTGCCTGTTGAGTTAGATCCACCCTCATATCGCAGAATAACGTACGATCAAGGCTCTAACAACCAACTATTGATGGAATCCCTGGACTTGATCGATGAGAAACATGAACAAGCCCAACTCCGAGTAGCTGCGTACCAGCAAAAAGTCGCCTGGTATTTCAACTCTAAAGTACGTGAAAGAAAATTCAACGTCAAAGATTTAGTACTTTGAAGGGTTTTCCTAAATACCCGCGACCAGGCTGTTGGAGTACTCAGACCTAATTGGGAAGGACCATACCAAATTGAAGAAGTCCTCCATCCAGGCACCTACAAACTTGCTCACTTAAATAGAGATCTCATTCCTCGCTATTGGAAGGGAGAACACCTGCGCAAGTACTATCAATAAAAAATTCTTCTTAAAGAACTGGCTTGTATTAATTTTACTTTTTACAAGTTATGAAAAAGGGTTGGTCATTTTATGTGACTAATCGCTTATAAGTGTAAGATCTTATTGATCACTTGTACAGACATGTTTTGTCCATTTATTACGAGAAATATAAGGGATTGTGCGCAGCCAACCATTCTTGCCAATTATTGTATTTATTACAAGTATTTGCTCATTACGTGTGTTGTTTTGTTGTATTATCATTTTAATTATTTTGCTACGAGCAGTAATGTTCGAACAGGTTCTGGTCAAGGCAAATGTCTAAGGACCTAAAGCTCCTCAATCACTTGGGGAAAATATAAGACATCTAGTAAGCAAAGCATATCGAAAGATATGTAAACACATGAGCAAAATAAGTGAAAGCATGCTGAGGTACTTAGAGTATTTTTCAAAAAAAATTATTTTGTTAAATCAATCCAAAGTACTATGCTAAGTTCAGTCATGCGAGCAGATGTTATAATAAAATGTAAATATTATAATATCTTAAAGAAACCTTTTACACTGCTAGCTGTTACTACTCAGATGTAATTGTTCAAATAAAAGTAAAAGCTGCCCATGCAACAATAAAATTTTAACTATAAAATTAAAGTTTCTTTACATCACGACCCTTAGGTCGTGTAGTCAAAAGGATTAAAAGATAGAAAGAAAAAAGACTAAGAGGCTGGAGGGTCTTGAGGGGCGTCCTGGTCGACAGCTGCGCCAGCTTCATTATCTGCACCATCTATCCCTATGGCTAGGGAGATCTCTGGGGAAGCATGAACTTTAGCCCTCTCTTCTTCCTCCAGTCGAATGGCACATTGAGACATTAGAGTCCGCCTCAGGTGATCTGATAGGTAGCTGAAGTTAGCCTTCCAGTTGTGCTTCCAAAACTCGTAGAAGCAAAGATGGGTGGCTTCCTTGTACTTCTCCAAGTTCTTGGCTTCAAGTTCCTCAAGCTCCTTCACGCTTTTCTAGCTCCTCCATCTCCTGCCTGCTCGCAATCAAATCAAGCTCGAGCTTTTTGGATTGTTGATATTTGAGTTTGGCGCTTTCCCTTAATTTTTCTTTGTCTTCATTGGATTTCTTCAGGGCGTCCCGACTCTCCAGCAGCTCCTCGGTCAATGTGGCTTTTTGCTCGAGCAGTTCCTCATTCTGCTTAGAAAGCTCCGCACTTTTCTCAAGCAACTCACCGTTCTATTTAGTTAGCTCATTGTTCTTCTCGAGCAAGTCAACATTTTTCCCTTCAAGCCCTTTCTTAGCCTCAGCAAGCCTGGTGTCAAAATTTTTGGTCTTGGACACCATTGCACCCGCACGGCGCCAGCCAGCAATCATGGTCAGCAATCCCTGCAATCAGATGAAAAGAGTAAGGCGATGGCAGAAAATCAAAAGCAAATTATGCAGCATCAGGAGGTAACTTACGCTAACTATCTCATTCAGCCCTCGGTTGAGTATTTGGTCGGCCTCCATGGAGATGGTGTCGTCAATGGCCTATTGACTGTGTTTGTGTTTGGAGAGCTTGTATATCCTCTCCCTGGTTGAACTGACCACGGAGCTAGACAGGGAGCCTTTGGGCTGAGTGCACTGTGTTTGGCTGGGAGGGTCCTGAGGAGTAGGGTGGTGGTTGACATGTGTTGGAGGAGTGGAATACTGGTCGACCAGAGGAGTTGAGGCTGGTTGCTCGAGTGGCGATGGAGGTGGTGTGTTCTCCTTCGAAGGAACAGTGGCTGAAGGGTCCTCAGTTTGGGCCTTCTTTGTGGCAGTTTTACTGCTCTCCCCCCGAGTCCTCTTGTTGTCCTTCTTCCTACTTGAAGAAGCAGCGGTAGCCTTGTAATGTTCGAACACGTCTTCAGATGACATGTCTGCACAAAAAGAAACAACACAAGCAGTGAGACAAGATATATAGACGGAACTAAAAATGAACGTAAAGACATTATAAGTAAAGTACCCGTGCTACAACTACTGGTCGCTACATTACTTACTGAACTACTTACTGCCTGGAAGAAATCTGAACTTAAGTTTGGAGTATACTTAAAGTTGTCGTCCCCGTCAAATAAGTGATGGGGAATTGGAAAACTATCTAAGAGCGAGAGAACAGTACCGTTCTCATCTGAAGATTCGTTGATGGGAGTGGGAGGTTCGGTGGCTTTCCTTTTTCCCTTTCCTAGTGGGGCGGGGGGAGCGGCAGCTCGCGGGATGCTGGAGGGTTCCCTGATTGTCAGTCCAACCATCCTCCTCCTTTGAGGTTGTGACACGTCTGGGTGCTGCTCAGGAATCTCCTCGCCAGTGGCACTTCCTACTGTTGACTCCCTCACATCCTGGTGAGGTGCCAAAAGCCCGACCAGCCTAAGGTTAGCCTCTGTGACCAGATGCTTGACGCTCTTCAATACGTCAGTCATACTGGCCAAGAGGGCTGATCGAACCTCCATGTCTGGAGTAGGGACTGGTCGCAACCATGGGCCTGAAAGGCGCTAAAAATCCAAGGAAAGTGCAGGAAAAAATTAAAGAAAAATAAACGACCAGGGGTGTTAAAGTATTACCTCCTTGGGTGAAGACCAGATTGTTGGCAACCATGTCCGTAGTCAGGAAGAACTCAAGGTGGTACCTCCCCACATTGGAAATAAAAGTTGTGTCACTCAGGAAAGTACGGGACGTTTCCTGGTGACTGAAGTGGAAGAACCCCGTGTTTTCCTGATTGGGGTTGGATTTTAGGTCGAATAGATAATTGACCTCGTGTGGTGTGGGGACAGGCCATTTCTTATGGCTATAAAGGATATAGAGTGCCGAAAGCATTCTATATCCATTAGGGCTTATTTGAAAAGGAGCAACCCCGAAATAGTTGGCCACTCCTCGGAAGAAGGGATGAAGAGGTAGAATAGCTCCTGCCTCGATGTGATACCTCGACCAGGCGCTGAAAGCGCCTCCGGGCAAATTCGCTCGTTGGTATTTGGTGGGTTGGACTAGGGTTACCCCAGGAAGTCCGTATTTTTTAATATAATTCGCAATTATCCTAATTGTTACTCGCCTAGAAGGGGCGACATACCATTCAACATCTGGTTGAATGGCGTTTCGAAGTTGAGCATGGGTTTGGATGCTAGGGTCGGGGATATTTCTTTCTCGACTACTGGTCGAGGGAATTTCAGCCCGAGGAGCAGGCTGATTTGAAGGATTGGAAGGTTTCTTTTTCTAGGCTTTAGTTTTTGCTCGACCCATATTTTGGAGGAGGGTCGATCGAGTGTTTGAAGTGGCGCGAGAAAATGGAATTTCAGGTATTAGTAACGATGGTTTCTCCTCATCCTCAAGCAATTAAGCTAGCAAGTCATCGTCGATGGGTCTCTCACCTCCCCACGGATCTTGCATGAAAAGCTGTGAACAGAAAAAGGGGAGATGAGAACTTAAAGCTTAAAATCTTGTGTTGAGAGTTGGAATAACATTGCTCGCGTATAAAAATTAAGTTTTTATATGGCCAGCAACATTCTAACATAAACACTAAGTCTCTTACAAGCAGTTTGAGAAACAGATTGAAAAGCGGAAGTAAAAAGTTTTTCAGAGAAAACTTTTTCAACTCCGAGAGGGCGGGAAAAACCCAGTTTTTCAACTAGCTTAAAAATCGAATTTTTACTTCGATTATACGCCTTAAATCTACGGTCTCGACTACCAAACTGACTCCTGTTATCCCAAGAATCAGAGGTGAATGACATGGCAGGCATTAAATACACGTGGATGACATCTGGCAGAACCCATGCCTGACTATCGACCAGGAAGACACCTACTTTCACACGATAAACTTCTTCGTACGACCAGCCTGTGATTATTTAGGAAAGAATATCTGTAACGAATTAATGTAAATCTTCCCTGAGCTTATAAATAGAAGAAGAGAGCTCAGGGGAAGGGGACTCTTTTTTTTTGGGGGGGCTAGAAGATTTGTATTTTCTTATTCAAAGGTCAGTGAGACTCATTGAACCCTAGTTCTTTGATCACCCCTTTGAATCTCATTCCAATAACAATTCAAGTGGACGTAGGTTATTACCAGATCCTGGGGCTGAACCACTATAAACTCTTGTGTTCTTATTGTTTTCGTCATTAAATTCATTTCAACGTATTTTTCCACATCAAGCGTATTTTGACTCCGTGTCAGTTGGCCAAAATCAGGGTCAACATTCTGGTGCTTTCATTGAGAGCTTGATACAGCATCGTTGAGAAGACCAATGGCGAAAACTACCAGGAAAACTGGATAGGCGGTCGGCGCTGCACCATCTAACCCGCCTCCTCCTCCTCCAAGCGTGGCTGAGGATGAGCCACATTTGGAATTTGATGAGGAAGAAATGGACGACGTGATGCTGAAGAGTACCCTAGGGGCATTACACGAGGAGCTAGCCAATCTGAGGGCCAGCCAGGAAAGTGCTGCTGAAATCATGGCAGGGTAGCAACAAGAAATTGAACGGCAGCGCTTCGAGCTGAGTGAAAGGCAGGCGGAGATGGACTGTCACCAGAGGGAGGACATGGCAGCCCTCGAGGCAGCCTTACAATTGGCTAGGAATCAGGCTGCACCTGCCTCGCAGCCTAATCAACCCACGAATGGGCCACCCCACAGGGGTCCCAATCCTAGCCCGTCTATCCAACCCTCGAGCCCACAAAGGCCCGAGCAGCCACCGGCGCCTCAGGACGATGTCCCGCTAGGAGACCCTGAAGCATAGCCTCCATCCCAAATTGGTCGCGGCAATCCCCCGCAATAGAGGCAGAATAGGACCGGGCAGCAGCCTCGTAGTCCTAGACGCCATAGGGGTGATGAGCCAAACCTTCCGAACAGAGGACAGCATCCTCCTAGCAACAGGAGGAACTTAGAGTTAGGCTCTGCGGTCCGAGGCCCCCCACGGCATGATAATGCACTGGGACCTAATGACCAACGCAGACCACCCTCTAACGCTCGGGAGGTTCCAGCCCGAGAAGGCAATCGAGGGAATAGTCGATCCCACCATAGCCAATCAAGATTCAGAGATGGCCATGGCTATAATGAGGCCGACTCAGGTAGAGTAAATGTCAGTCGGAGGAATGGAGAAAGAGGTGGAGGCAAAAGCCAGCCACCTCAGGATGACCAACCCGACAGACGGGACGCTGGGGGGCAGCCCTGATAAAATAACGTCTTCAACCGGCTCGGAACTAGTGAGCAGCGGAGGAGAGATGAGGACTTAAGAGATGTACTCAACGATCGTCGTGAGCGGCACGGCGAGTACGTCCCCCCAGCATCAGAGGCCACGACGATTCCTAGCGTTGTGCAGGCCCAGATAGATGCCCTCAACCAGGCAGTGCAGCAGCTGGTCGGGGGAAGAACATCTTACATCGACCACGATAGGAGGAAAGGCACTCCTTTCGTCCAGAGGATAGCTATGGCAGAAACTCGTAGCAAGTTTAAAATGCCTACGCTTCCAAACTTTGATGGGTATGGTGACCCGGTATCTCACGTCAACAAGTTTGAGATACAAATGGACATTCAGAAAGTGTCCGAGGACACTCGGTGCAGGATTTTCCCTGCGACACTTTCTGATGTCGCACGGGAATGGTTTTTTAAATTCCCTCCTACAAGTATAGTTTCCTGGGAAATGTTCGTAAAGGAGTTTTACGGACAGTTCTACGCGGGTCGTGTGCACCCGACTGAGGCAAACCAGCTGGTTGAAATACGCCAGCAAGATGGAGAACCACTGAAAAACTACGTCCAGCGCTTCATGCGAGCAGCTGCTGTAGCAAAAACAGTGGGAGACGAAGGCAAAATGATGGCCATAACCGCAGGGGTTAAGCGCCACACGCCTCTCTGGGAAAGCCTCTGAAAACATGGGGCTAGAAATACCCAGGAATTCTTGGATCGGGTTGATCGCTACATCAAGCTCGAAGATGCCATCGCCGACGAAGGAAAGCCCCCAGGCAAAGACAAGGGAACCACCGAGCCCGCCAAAGCCGCCAATGGGTCCAAGCCCAACGGCAACCGCAAAGGCAACGGGAACAGAAACGGCAATGGCAAGAATGGGGGGAAACGGCCACACAATGAGCCTTCCACCTCTGACAATAAATGAGCCAAGGGTAACCGTTATGAACCTCGGTTCACTAACTATACTGCCCTAGTTGAGTCTCGGGGAGAAGTTTATCAGGCCACGAGTTCCAGCGTGCCTTATAAGAAGCCTGCCCCAATTCGAAAGGATATTTCAAGAAGAGACATTACCAAGTTCTGTCGTTATCATAACGACTACGGACATGATACCAACGAATGCAACCAGCTGAAGGATGAGATCGAGTTCCTTATTAGACAAGGACACTTGAGAAGATATATATAGGCCTCGGGAAATTCCCAACGAGAAGCTCCAGGTGGTAGGATGTGTGACGCCCCACGTCACTATGGCTGCTTTCTGGAATCTTTCATACAGAGGTTCCACCTTGTTCTCAACCACAGGCTGAACCGGAGCTGGTGCTACACTCTACTGTAGTGGTAGTCCGGTGACTGGTGGAGGAGCCTGTTGCCTCAACTGACTAAGTTCTTCCTCTGTTTTCTTCAATCTAGCCTCCATTTCGGCTAATATCTGCTGCCAGTTCTGAGGAGTAGGTGGAGGGTCCTGACCCTGATTGTCATCCTCGGCCCGAATGCCACGGAGTCTCGATGATTGCCGAGGCATTACAACTAAATGCCTACAATCAGTGACACCGCTCATCAGGCATGATAACAAGATCCAATTCCACCTCTCAATCTCAACAACAACCAAGATCAACAATCCAAATAACATACAGATATCATACAGCACGCAACAGGCCTTGCCCTGGCATCAGCATATGTTATGTCATTCATCATGCTCATAATAACCTAAGCAGGCACACAAGGCATTTAAACACATATTCAGATATATTAATCAACCATACCAATCAATCCTGAGTCGAGCTTTTCAATGGCAGCGTGCGTAAATGTTTGGTCAATCTCCAGAACCAATAAACCTTGGCTCGCTTTGATACCATTATGTGACGCCCCACATCACTATGGCTGCTTTCTGGAATGACGACTAGCCCTACAAACCAAGACAAGTCTTTCCAGCGTGCTTTGTCCTCACTCGCACACTTCCTGGGAAAACTTCCTAGGAGGTCACCCATCCCTAGATTACTCCAGCCAAGCACACTTAACCATGGAGTTCTCAAGTGATGGGCTACCGAAAAGAAGATGCACCTTCCTGATATAGGTAGTACCCATCAATCCATTTAAGCCCTCTTCAACTGTGTAGTCCTATACCTACACAGTCTTAGAATCATCACACTTGACCTTCCCCAGGCGGTGTGTGATTGCACAGCTTACCTGGTCTTTCCCCTTACGGATCACAGGATTCTGACTGTCACAATCACCCACCCTTACGGGCCCGATGTCCCCGTCGGCCACACTTCTGGCTGGGTCAAGGCTCTGATACCATTATGTGATGCCCCACGTCACTATGGCTGCTTTCTAGAATCTTTCATATAGAGGTTCCACCCTGTTCTCAACCACAGTCTGAACCGGAGCTGGTGCTACACTCTACTGTAGTGGTAGTCCGGTGACTGGTGGAGGAGCCTGTTGCCTCAACTGACTAAGTTCTTCCTCTGTTTTCTTCAATCTAGCCTCCATTTTGGCTAATATCTGCTGCCAGTTCTGAGGAGTAGGTGGAGGGTCCTGACCCTGATTGTCATCCTCGGCCCGAATGCCACGGAGTCTCGATGATTGCTGAGGCATTACAACTAAATGCCTGCAATCAGTGACACCGCTCATCAGGCATGATAACAAGATCCAATTCCACCTCTCAATCTCAACAACAACCAAGATCAACAATCCAAATAACATACAGATATCATACAGCACGCAACGGGCCTTGCCCTGGCATCATGCATATGTTATGTCATTCATCATGCTCATAATAACCTAAGCAGGCACACAAGGCATTCAAACACATATTCAGATATATTAATCAACCATACCAATCAACCCTGAGTCGAGTTTTCAATGGCAGCGTGCGTAAATGTTCGGTCAATCTCCAGAACCAATAAACCTTGTCTCGCTCTGATACCAAGTTGTAACGCCCTACTACCTTAGAGTCGTTACTAAGTGAGTTTAAAACAGAAATTGTGCAACTAACTGACTCTACGAGGTTTCTAAAACCAAAAGTGTGACTTGATCAGAAGTTAAGGCTGTAATCTTTGAAAATACTTAGTTTCATTGAAAACATTAAGTGTCAAACATCCGGGATCCCAAAATAAGGTTTACATAATACTTACAACTCAAAAATAGCTTTACACTTGATTAACTATCAAACGAATAGGTTAATAGAGCCATATACAAAATGCCCCCAACCAAAGCAGTCGGGCAGGCCGAACATGTACGCGCCGCCCCCACGCTCTCCATACTCATGGCCGGTGACTGACTCTTTGCTTTTACCTGCCACACAGAGCACTCGTGAGCCGAAGCCCAGCAAGAAAACTCATACAGTATATAACATATGCATAGAATATAGCTGACATATAATCCACTGATAAATAGGAAAACCATCAGACTGAACAAGCACAGCCATGCCGCCCCAGAGGCCTTACCAAAGCCTGGGGTCTCGGTCCTTACCGTAAGGATAACTCATGTACCCATTGGGTCCCACCCTGTCTATAAGCACTCCATGTGCTAAGTGCTACTTCCGGCCCCAAGGCCGTTCTCGGCCTTCACCGCTCTCGTCCGGCCCCAAGGCCGTTCTCGGCCTTCACCGCTCTCGGCCTTAGCCGTTCATTTCATTATAATCACACATATAGTACATTTCAAAATAATCATTCAAACATATAATAATTCATTTAAGGTTATACATTTGCACATAATACAATCTAGGGCCATGCCCTGCAATAACACTGTGGGCCCATGCCCTGTTCTCGGGTGTTACAGTTTTCTTACCTTTCAATTTGATAGCTTTGATCACCTGACTCCTCGAGCACGATCCTACTCGAGCCCTAGCGCTCACCTAAACAAAATCCATAAGTAAAAGTCATTACCAAACCTCAAGTCCAAAACCTAGCCTCGGGTCCAATCCCAAGCATACCAAGAACCCATAACCCAAGTTCCAACAACCCAAAACTCAAGATCTACCATAATGAACCTTAAACCCAGAAATTGTTATATTATTTTATAATATAATGTTTTAGATTAAATAAATGTGACATAGAGTGTCACATATTGTAACACATAATAGAGAGTTACATTATTTGGATATATGTGAAATATCCAAACATGTAACATATTTGGTGTTACAAATTCATCACAAATTTGTAACTCCTAAAATATCACCCATTATTGTGTAGATTTGTTGTTACACAATATTGAGATGAATTTCTTAAAGCCATATGAGAAATGGCTGATAGAGATGTGATTTTAACTCCCATATTGTGTATGGAAGTTACAAAATCAAGTGGGAATAAATTGGAACGTTTTGGAAAAAACTGAAAAAATGTGTTGCTGAAATTGACTGAGGGCCGCGGCGCCTGGAACTAGCGCCGCGGCCCTAATGGCTGACAGCTTCTATAATTTCAGTTTTTTATCCAACTTTGAACGATTCCAACAGCTAAGTAACTCCCAAATCTCTATTTTAATTCCATAAAACACCCAATTAATCATTGGTAACAGCCATGGGGGTTGGTGGAATTTGAAACTCAAAGGGTGTCTCTAAACTCTATAAATAGGAGCCTAATGCTCACTTGTAAGACACACCATTTCTATCCACTAGAGCACTTGGCTAGAAACACCTTGAGGCTTGATTATTCCAGAAAGCATTTCCAAAATCTGAGAGAGATCCCTTAGTGCTTGAGTTAGGGGGAAATAAGCTTTTGGACAAAGGTTTTAAACCTTGTTCAAGTTGGTGATCCCCAATCCTCTTCACTTAGGTTGTGTAAGTGAGAGTTTGTTTGTGGTTTATGTTCTTCCTTTTATTCTATTGTTCTTCTTCTTATTCTCTTGTTTTATTTACTTGTATATTTTGTTTAAGAGTTGTAATCTCTTCATTTGGTCCAAACACTTTATTTTATTTGTAACTTTTGTTTTGAGTTGTACTTTACTATTCTCTTCTTCTTCATCATCTTCTTCATTTCCTTTGTTTTATATGTATTTTCAGTTATAGAGTTGTAACACTTTATTTAATCAATCTTGTCCATTGTAATATTTTGCATAGAGTTGTAACATTATCTTACCATTTCCATTGAGGCAATATTATTTTTCCTAATAGAAATTCAGTCAATCATCAAAGTTGAGGACTTAGAAATCATACCGTGGATGGAAATTCGACCTTGAGTTGAACCCTAGACCTCCTTAGCTTGCTCCTTCACAACCTTGGCCTGATTTCCCCAAAAATCCCCATCTATTTAGCTCAAATACACAGCTCAAACCAGTCAAGCCCTAAAACTGAAACTTCTAAAAACTTACCTCAATGTTTGATGTGTTCTTGCTAATCCCTTGCCAATCTTCAAGTCTAGCTTAGGATCCTTGATGCTCAGCTTACCCTAGCTCACCACTGAGCTTAGCTCCAAGAAAAATGAAGGGAAATGGTGGGAGAACCACAAACCGATCCTTTGAAACAAAACCCCTCTGTTTTTCTCTCTTTTCCTTTTTCTTCCTTCTTTCTTTCTTTTTTCAGTCGTATAACTCTTTTTTTCTACCAATTCCACTAAGTATAAAGCTCCCTTTAACTTATCTCTAAAAGCCTAAAGACCAAAATGCCCTCCCTATTAATTCTAAACATTTTTTTCCATGTAGGGCCATGTTAGTCATTTTACCCAATTCCCAATAATTCCTCGAGTGTCTCTAATAATTTCCCGCTTGCTACCCAATACCTGATTAATCACTAAATATATCCCTCATCATCAAGATTAACCTCAATATACTTTCCAAATTCCCATTTAAACTCCCCAGGCTTAACCCAAGCCGGGTATAAATTCCCGCTTTGACTTTTCCGCTAACCCGCTCATTCTAGGATCGTCTCGAGTCACAGATCACAGATATCAACACAGTCATGCCCAAAATGGCCAAATTACAATTATGCTCTTTCTAAGATAATCAGGTCTACATGCATACTAATACACATAGTCATGCATCTCAAATAGTCAAATAGTCATATAACATGCATTAAATCATAATCATGCATTTAACTCATTAAAGTCACACACAAAATCCCATTATGCCCTCCAGGCACACTAATCAAGGCCCTTAAGCCTTATTAGCAATTTTGGGTCGTTACAGGATGCGTGTTGGGAAACCAGAGGGAGGCTAGGGAGTGCTACAACGCCTCAGTCACGAAGGCGAAGAAGGGAACGTCAAAGGGCACTCCCCCAGATAGGTTGCAGATGGCAATTGATACACAAGCCCAATCCGGTGATGGAGTCACCAAATAGGGTGTTGCCCAAAGTGAGGATAGAGATTTAGATCCTCTCTTCGGGGATTTTGAAGAAAACGTTGGACCCGTCGAGGACCTGGAAGAGGTCCAACTTGATGAGAAAGACCCGACCAGAGTCGTGAAGGTCGGGAAAAACTTAGAATCAACCACGAAGCATGCACTAGTGGAGTTTTTGCAGAAAAACCAGGAAGTATTTGCCTGGTCGCACAAAGACATGACTGGGATAGATCCTGCAGTTATCAACCATGTCCTGAACATAGACAAGAGTTTTCCGCCCGTGTAACAGAAAAGAAGGCTGCTCAATAAGGATCGATCGAGATCCTTAAAAGAAGAAGTTGAAAGATTAAAGGAGAATGGGTTCATCAGGGTGGCGTTTTATCCATCGTGGGACTCTAATCCTGTACTGGTTCCTAAGCCTAACGGCAAATGGCGAACCTGTGTGGATTTTATAGACCTCAATAAAGCCTGCCCGAAGGATTGCTTCCCACTCCCAAGGATCGACCAGTTGGTCGATGCTACTGCAGGACACGAGATCCTCTCCTTCATGGATGCATACTCAGGCTATAATCAGATCAACATGCATCCCCCTGACGAGGATCACACCAGCTTTCAGACCGATACGGGATTATACTGTTATAAAGTAATGCCCTTCGGACTGAAAAATGCAGGTGCGACTTACCAGCGATTGGTTAACCACATGTTTAAAGAGTTGATCGGCGTAAACATGGAGGTGTACGTGGACGACATGCTGGTAAAGTCGAAAAAGGCAGAAGGACATGTGAAGGATTTGCAAGAGTGTTTTAATGTATTGAACAAGTTCCAGATGAAACTAAATCCTCTCAAATGTTCCTTCGGAGTTGGATTAGGGAAGTTTTTGGGGTTCATTGTTAATTCAAGAGGAATCGAGGCCAACCCCGACAAGATAAAAGCTCTGATCGACATGAAATCTCCAGAGAAGATCAAAGATGTACAAAGTTTAACTGGGAGGATTGCAACCCTAAGTAGATTTATTTCAAAGTCAACGGATAAGTGTGTCCCTTTCTTCAATCTACTTAGGTGCAATAAGAAATTTGAATGGACAAGAGGCTGCGAGCAAGCTTTTCAGGCCTTGAAGGCCCATATGGCACAGCCTCCTATTTTATCAAAGCCTATCGAAGGAGAAACTTTGTTCATTTACCTGGTGATCACTGAAGTTGCTGCTAGTGCGGTACTAGTACGAGAGGAAGAAGGTGTACAAAAGGTAGTTTACTATGTAAGTAAGAGGCTAATCGGAGCAGAACTGAGGCATCCTCCCATCGAGAGGTTAGCATACTGTTTAATCTTGGCCTCAAGGAAGCTACGTCCTTACTTCCAAGCCCATCCTATTACAGTTTTGACTGACCAGCCCCTTCGGCAAGTCCTCCAAAAACCAGAGGCGGCTGGGCGTTTATTAAAATGGGCAATCGAACTGGGGCAGTTCGATATTACATATTCACCATGAGCAGCAGTAAAAGGACAAGCCTTGGCTGATCTTATTGCAGAGTTCACCGAACTCCCAGACAACGAGCAGTGCGAAAAACCTAGTGTGCTTGATCCTCAAGATGAAGCTCCTTCGTGGAAGTTATTCATAGATGGATCGTCCAACGAATCTCACGCGGGAGCAGGGGTGATCTTGATAACGCCAGAAGGGCATCGATTTCACTGCGCCATTAGGTTCGACTTCGCAGCGTCAAATAATGAAGCCGAATACGAAGCACTCCTCTCTGGATTAAGAATGGCAAAAGACATGAGTATAAAGGTGCTGGATATTTACAGTGATTCACAGCTGGTAGTGAATCAAGTTCTAGGGGAATATCAAGCACGAGGCCTAAAAATGGTGGCCTACTTGAACAAAACTAAAGATCTATTGGCCTAGTTCAAGAAGTTTACCCTCCAACAAATACGGCGGGATCAGAATTCAAACACAGATGCCTTAGCCAAACTCGCGAGCATGAAAGATGCTGACACTTTGAATATTGTGCCAGTGGAAAGATTGGGCGAGCCAAGCATACGAGCAAATGAAACCAGTATGGAAATCTGAATGGAAGATGCATGGATGGCGCCTTATTTGGAGTATCTTACAAATGGTGTACTACCATCAGATAGAAACAAGGCCAGAACTCTTCAAAGGCAAGCTACTAGGTATATGCTGGTCGATAGTGTTCTATACCGAAGGGGATATTCCATGCCAATGCTCAGATGTATTACACCAGAGAAAGCTAAGGAGCTAATGAAGGAAGTACATGAAGGCTTCTGCGGGGATCACGCTGGGGGGCAAAGTTTGGCGAAAAAGATTCTAACGCAAGGTTATTTCTGGCGGACTACTTCCCCAAGTGGGTATAGATTTGATTGGATCCCTGCCAATGGGAAAAGGCAGAGTGAAGTATGCAGTTGTAGCAGTCGACTACTTCCCCAAGTGGGCCGAAGCTGAACCACTCGCTACCATAACGACAAAGAAAGTGCTTGACTTTGTTATCAAAAACATTGTTTGCCGATATGGTTCGCCTCGAAAGATTGTCTCGGACAACGGAACCCAGTTTGATAGTGACTTATTCACAGACTTCTGCGAAAGGCACGGGATTATTAAAAGCTTTTCTTCAGTCGCGCATCCACAAGCAAACGGGCAGGTCGAAGCAGTGAATAAAACACTTAAGGACACCCTAAAGAAAAGACTTGAAGACGCTAAAGGGGCATGGCCTGAACAGATGCCTGAAGTACTCTGGTCGTATAGAATTTCTCACCGAACAGCGACAGGTCATACTCCATTTTCCTTAACATATGGGTATGAGGCCATGTTGCCCGTCGAGTTAGATCTGCCCTCGCATCGACGAATTACATACGACGAGGATCAGAACAGCCAACTAATGATGGAGTCCCTAGACTCACTAGAAGAAAAACGAGAAAAAGCCCAACTCTGAGTTGCTGCGTACCAGCAAAAGGTCCCACGGTATTTTAATTCAAAAGTGAAAGAAAGAAAATTCAACGTCGGAGATCTAGTGCTGCGACGAATTTTTTTTAAATACCCGCAACCCCACTGTTGGAGTACTCGGACCAAATTGGGAAGGACCGTACCAGATCGAAGAAGTCCTTCATCCAGGCACCTACAAACTTGCACGCTTAAATGGAGATCTCGTTCCACGCTATTGGAATGGAGAACACCTACGCAAGTACTATCAGTGAGCAGTCCTTCTTAAAGGACTGGCTTGTATTAATTTTTACTTTGTACAAGTTTCGAAAAAGGGTTAGCCACGTTGTATGGCTAATCGCTTATAAGTGTAAGATATTTTCAAGATTACTCGTAAAGACATGATTAGTCCATTTTTAATACGAGATTATAAGGGACTGTGCGCAGCCAGTCATTCTTGCCAACCTTTGTAAATTTATTTCTAGAAGTATTTGTTCATTACGTGTGTTGTTTTGCTGTATTACGTGTTGAATTTCATAACGAGCAGCAATGTTTGAACAGGTCGTGGTCAAGGCAAGTGACCAAGGACCTAAAGCTCCTCGATCACTTGGGGGGCATATAAGGTACATCGATAGCAAAGCGTACCATGAGGTATGTAAACACATGAACAAAATGAGTGAAAGCATGCTACGGTACTTAGAGCATTTTTCAAAATTTATGTTTTGTTAAATCAAACCAAAGTACTATGCTAAGCTCGGTCATGCGAACATGTATTATAATAAAAAAAACATTATAATATCAATAAGGCAATCATTTACACTGCGAGCATTATTGCTTGGATGTAAATTCGTAATTAAAAGAAAAAGACTTTATACCGTGAGCAGTACTGCTCGGATGTAACAATTCAAGTGTAAGTAAAAAAGCTGCCCTCGCAGCAATAAAAATAAACTGTCTTTACAAATAGACTTGTGCACCATAAAAGCTGAATGAAAAATAAAAAGAGAATTATTGGGGAGCAGGAGGGTCTTCTGGATTAGGAGTGCTCTGATCAACCGGAGGACCAGCCTCAGCATCAGCAGCAGGGGTTTTGGCCATAGCTCTCTCCTCTGCCTCCAACCGAGTGGCGCACTACGCCATCAGTATCCTTTGCAACCACTTGAAGAGATAGTTAATGTTGGCCTCCCGGTTGTGCTTCCAGAAATCGTAGAAACAGAGGAAGGTGGCTTCCTTGTACTTCTTCAAATTTCTGGTCCCGTCCTCCTCGAGCTCCTGAACGCGCCCCTCAAGATCCTGCACCCACTCCTCGAGTCTCTTTATCTCCTCCTTACTTCCAGTCAAGTTAAGGTTAAGCTGCTTACATTCTTGGGTGACGAGTACAGCACTTTCCCTCCATTTGTGCCGCTCCTCGTTAGCTTTCTTTAAGGTCCCTTGGCTGTCCTGAAGCTCCTGGGTGAGAGTGGCTTGGTCCTCGCACAGCTGTTCATTCAGCTTGGATAGCTCCTTGTTCTCCTCGAGCAGCTTTTTGTTCTCATCCTCAAGTGCCTGCTTAGCCTGGGCAAGCCTGGAGTCAAAGTCCTTTTCTCGAGAGACCAACGCTCTGGCACGACGCCAGCTGGCAGTTAAAGACAGCAGCCCCTGAAGAAAAAATGAGATAAAGTTAGGAATGGAAGTCTGACATAAACGATAAAGCAGCAGAAAATGACTTACGCTGACTATCTCATTCAACCCTTTGTTGATGATTTGGTCAACTTCCACCGTGGCAGTATCATTGAGGGCGGTCTGGCTGCGTTTGTGCTTCGAGAGCCGATATATTCTCTCCCTGGCCATGCCAACTATGTAGCTGGGCAGGGAGCCTTCAGACAAGTTATCCAAAGTTTCCTTATTGGCAGCCTTAGGGGAGGGCTGAGGATTGATAGGCGCGGGGGTCGTCTACTCGGGAGGGGGCAGAGGTGGTAAGTCCTCCTTGGAGGGGACGGCGGCAGGAGCATCTTCTGTCCGGGCCTTCTTCGAAGGGGTCTTGCTGCTTTCCCCTCGAGCCCTTTTGCTGTCCTTCTTCGGGACAGAGGAGGCAGCGGCAGCTTGGTAATGCTCGAAGAAGTCCTCGGAGTCCATACCTGCACCAAGGGAAACAATTTGAACAGTGAGATTAAAGGGTCACGGGAAAACAGATATTAAAGTAAAAGGATTACAAAAGTAAAGTACCCGAGCTACAACTACTGGTCATAACATTATCTACTGAACTACCTAGTTCTTGGAAGAAATCTGAGTTTAAAGAAGGGGCGTTCCTAAAGTTGTCATCCCCATCAAATAGATGAGAGGTAATTGGAAAATTATTTAAAAACGAAATTATTGTACCGTTTACATCCGACGAGTCGTCAGAAAGTTCGGTAGGCTCGGCAGTCTTTTTTTTCCCCTTGCCCACGGGGACCGAAGATTCCACTGCTCGGTGGGGAACAGTAGGTTCCCTGATCGTAACCCCAGTTGGCCTCCTCCGTGGAGGGGGTGCCTGAGGTTGCTGCTCAGGTTCCACATCGACGTGGACACCACCCGCCGAGGGTTCGTTAGTCGCAGGCTGGGAACCCCAAAGGCCATCCAGCTTAAGGTTAGCCTCATTAATTAAGTTCTTTACACTCTTAGCAGCATTTGGCAAGCTGGCTAAGAGTGCTGCCCTCGACTCCATTCCTGGAGTGGGGGTCGAGCGTAACCATGGGCCTGGAACACAATAGCGAAGTATTATGACAAGAAAGGATTAAAGTACAGAAACCACTGGTGAAGGATTTTTTTTACCTCCTCGAGTGAAGGCCAGATTGCCTATGGCGATGTCGGGTGTAAGGAAGTACTCCTGATGGTACTTCTCCATGTTGGAGATGTGAGTGGTATCGGACAGAAAGGTGCGCCCGGTCTCCTGGTGGCAGAAGTGGAAGAACCCCGTACCATCATGGTTGGGGTTGGATTTGAGGTAGAATAGAAAATTGACCTCATGTGGAGAAAAAGCTAGCCATTTTTTGAGCTTGTAGAGGATATAGAGTGCGGCCAACATCCTATACCCATTCGGGGTGATCTGAAAGGGGGCTACCCCAAAGTAGTTTGCCACCCCTTGAAAGAATGAATGAAGAGGCAGGGTGGAACCTGCCTCGATGTGGTAACTCGACCAGGCACCGTAAGCCCCTCCTGGCAGGTTGGCTTGCTAGTCGGTGGAAGATCTGACCAGAGTCACCCCCGTCAGATTGTATCTGTTTAAGTAGTTGGCGATCATACGAAGCGTCACCGAACTTGGGGGGACGACGTGCCACTCGACAGCCGGCTGGTCAGCGTGGCGAGGACGGGCACGCCTCTGGACGTCGGTCTCAGGGGAAAATTCACCTCGACCACTGGTCGAGGGGGCATCAGCAGAAGGCTGACTTGGAGAGTTAGGGTTTCATCTTTTTCGAGCTTTGGTTTTTGTTCTGGCCATTTTTTGATTGGGAACTGGTGGACAGTTTGGGCTAGGGCGAGAAAATGGGATCTCTGGGATCAACGTAGATGGGTTCTCTTCGCCTTCGAGTAGTTGGGCCAAGAGCTCGTCTTCAATAGGTCTTTCTCCTCCCCAAGGGTCTTGCATATGAACTGCAAAAAGACAATGGAGGAGATAAGACACAATCCGCGAAGTAGTGTGGGAGATTGGGATAACATTTCTCGTATCTAAATAACCAGCAGCATCCTAATCCTACGCTAAATGCGACGCGAGTAGTTTGAAAAATGGAAAAAAAGAAAAAAAAAGGAAGTAAACTGTTTTCTGAAGGAGAACTTTTTCGACTCCTAAGGGGCGGGAAAATTTTTTGGTGTTTTCACCTGGCTTAAAGGTTGAACCTTTCGTCAACCTAACGCCCCAAACCAATGATCCTAACTATCAAACTAAAGTTCTGACCTATACAAAGCATAAAGACACACTCTTGTCGAGCAATGGGCAGTTTATACCAAAAGACCCTTAAAACCCTACTCAAGAACACAGAAAATCACAGAGCATGAAATGGCATGCATGGCGTAGTGAAAAGCTCAAAGAGCGAAGTGCTTACCTGGGTGAATATGGAGATTCGGAAGAAGACGAAAAATTCGAATCGGAAGACCTTCGGCTAGACGTCGGACTGGTTTTGAAGCTCTGTATTCCGGGGCAAGTTCTTGAAAATCTTGGCAAAAATGGTGAGTAAAATTTTGTTAAAGAAGAAGAAAAGCTTATTTATATGGACCGAGGTTATGGCCAAAAAGCAGTAATCATCATTTCCCACTTTCGAAACGTGGGGAAGTGTATAAGCCATCAAATTGCCTTTTTGGAAACTGAAAAGGCTTGATTAGACATAATTATATCATAGTTTTTGAAAACGCACGGGGATCCTGACAGACATCATGGGGATGTGAACGGTTGTTTCCTTAAGTTTCTTTATTGCTGGTCAGACTAAACAAACTTGGGGGCAAATGTTATCCCAAAGATTAGAGGTGAATGACATGGCAGGCATTAAATACACGTGGCTGACATCTGGCAGAACCCATGCCCGACTATCGACCAGAAAGACACCTACTGTCACACGATAAACTTCTTCCTACAACCAGCCTGGTCATACGCACGCTATACACGGAGGAAATCTTAGGCAGTTATGATGGAATCCGAAATTATCTCCCATGATTTCTTGAGTATCCGATTATTTAGGAAAGAATATCTATAACGAATTAATGTAAATCTTCCCTGAGCTTATAAATAGAAGAAGAGAGCTCAGGGGAAGGGGACTCTTTTTTTAGGGGGGGGGGGGGGGGGGGGGGGGGGGCTAGAAGAGTTGTATTTTCTTATTCAAAGGTCAGTGAAACTCATTGAACCCTAGTTCTTTGATCACCCCTTTGAATCTCATTCCAATAACAATTCAAGTGGACGTAGGTTATTACCAGATCCTGGGGCCGAACCACTATAAACTCTAGTGTTCTTATTGTTTTCGTCATTTCATTCATTTCAACATATTTTTCCACGTCAAGCGTATTTTGACTCCGTGTCAGTTGGCCAAAATCAGGGTCAACAACTCTTAACTCCTATACAACACTATTTCACTTCCCTATCAAGCATCGATCAATATGCCCATTACCCCAATATAGTTTCAATCAAGAACTCAGATACGAAAGGAATAAAAAACAACTTTGCATGGCAACTTAAACAACTGAATGGTTTGTAAAACTTACTTGGATGGAAGGTGGATTATGAACACAGAAAACTTTGAGCGTCTGAACGGAGATTCCTTAGATCAGTGATGAAAGCTCCTGGGATTTCTAGGCTCTGGAGGTTGAAGTTGTTTGGAGTTCTTGAGAAGGAGATGATGAGTGAAAAGTGAAAAGTTAAAAAGTGAATTAGGGGCATTATTTATAATGAATATGACACTATAAAAGAGGTAATTATGAATTGCTGTTTTTGGAGTATAGGGAACAGTAATAGCCGTCAGACAGGTTTTTGGGAAACCAAAAAGTCCTGATTGGACATGATTGGTTGCTTTTTTCGAAGAGGCATGACGGCTCTGACAGGTTTCATGGGGCATACGAAAGGTCAGACACCTAAGTTTACTTTATGCTGGTTGCAGTAAAGTAAACTTGGGGGGCAAATGTTTACCAAAAAATGGTTACTTATGACGTGGCAGGTATTTTTCACACGTGGATGACACGTGGCGGAATTGAAATAAGGCGATACTATTCGGTTATCGACTAGCTACACATTGCTTCATCAAAGCTGACTTTTAATTACGACCAGGCTAGTTGTATAATTTGGTTTATTTCCTATAAGATTGTAATCCAATAATAATTACGTTGAATATTTCCTCTTTATTACCTTGATACGCAATTATTAAGGAAAGTTAAGGCCCATTGGCCTTTGTAACCCCCCTTGAGCCTATAAATATGCATGAAATAGCTCAATGAAGGGACTTTTGATCTCTAATCTTTTTCCTGAATATTAAGAGAGAGAGCTATAGTGTGATTATCCATCGTTTTATTGTAATTCTCCCAAGGTTTGTGAAACTCAAGAACCCTAGTTCTTTGATCACGACTTTGAGATTCAATATTAATAATAACACTAAGTGGACGTAGGTCATTACCATTCTTTGGGGCTGAACCACTTTAAATCGTTGGTGTTTTCTTCTTTACCATTAGATTAAACTCTTAATTTCCATCTCATTTTCTGTCGTATATTTAACTCCGTGTCATTGGCCAAATCGAGGGTCAACAATTGTGAAGGGATCACAAGAAAGGAGGTGACATACAGCCGATATTAGTCTAATCCAATATCGGATAGATATCTCTATCAATAATTATAGAGTGCCACTCATATAGTCCTGGTGAAATATCTACACTCGTAATATAATTCACTTTCTTAGTTTCATTTATTTACAAGGGAGAAAGGCTAATTCTAGCTCCTAAGACGTGCATTTACAACAATGTGCATTGCATAGCCATAGGTCTTTATTAAGTGACTTGATGTACACATTGCTTAGCTACCTATTGAGTGGGTTGCTCAAATAAGAGTGGCATAGTAAAGTGTGTGCTTGATAACCATAAGACTTAGTTTGTTAATTTGTTGGTTAGTTTTCTGTTTTAAGCTTGATTACGTGTAATCTCTTGTTAGATTAGTTAATGTTGTAATTAGTTAAAGTTGTTACTCTTTAGCTGTAATTTTGACTCTTGAACTATATAAATAAAGCTTCACACCCTGAATATTTCTAAGGTTCTTTCATGCAATATTGTAGAGAGTATTTCCTCAGAACTTTTTTGATTCACTCTGTTGCTTTTATAGAATCTGTTCATGGTATCAAGAGCCCTTGACTAGCATCTGCGATTTTCTTTCTGATCTCCAATGGCTTCCCTCAACTCTGATTCCTCTTATCAAAATGATGATACGACTCCACCTCCTGCTCCGACAACTGGTACGACTCTGGCGATGGTGGTTGCTGTCGCTCTACCTACGACGTGGAATCCCTTCTCAAATTCCTTAACGTCATCCCTCACAATCAAACTCGACCATGTGAATTTCCTTGCTTAGAAATCGTAGGTGGTTCCCACCGTGATTGGTCATGACCTTGATGAATTCCATTTCAGCAATGTTTCTCCTCCCAAGAATCTCGTTTCTGGCGACCCTAATCCAAAGTTTACTCAATGGAGGCGCAAAGATCAATTACTTCTATCATGGCTTCGTTTCTCCATGTCAGAGTCTATTCTTGCCTCTCTAGCTTCTCATGTCACCTCCTACTCTCTCTAGCATGCATTGGAACAGAGATTCTTAAGTCAGTCGAGGCCAGACTTCTTCAATTGAAAGGCCATTCAGAAAGGTAACCTTTCCATTTCTGATTATGTTGACAATATTAAGACTCTTTGTGACAATTTGACCATATATGAATATGTGGTTACTGATAATGATATTGAGCTTCAAATCCTCAATGGTCTTGGACCTAAGTATGACTCCGTGGTGTCTGGGATTACCTCAACCATTGAGACCAAATCTCTTGAAGAAACTCAGGCGTTATTGATGGCCCATGAGTGTAGACTTGAATGACATCATCAAATGTCCGGTATTTCCTCCATGATGACTACAAATCTCACATTTTGCTCATTAAGAACTGGTCCTCCTGCTCCATACAGGCCTCCTTCTTACTTTGGCTATGGTCAATCTTATGAGCTCTCTTCAAGAAATCCTAGTCGTTCTTACTTTAGAGGTTCACCTTCTACTTCTCGTCCTTTATGTCAAGTATGTTTGAAGTATGGCCATACTGCTGAGATTTGTCATTACCGATTTGACAAATCTTTTCTAACTCCTAAAGCACCACAAAACCAACCACGAGCTTATCTGACAGAACAGGACATTGAAGCTGACTATATTGCCTCAACCAATTCTGTTTCTATTGATGATCAGATGTGGTATGCCGATACAAGGGCGACCAACCATGTTGCCTTTGGCACGGAACCATTGGATTATGCTCTTCCATACACTGGAACTAAAATCTTGCTATAGGAAATGGTAAGAAATTGCACATCTCTCATATTGGTACAGCCACTTTACCTTCCTCTTCCTCTAATCCCTTGCATCTAAATTATGTGTTAAAAGTGCCTAACATTACTAAGAACTTAGTTAGTGTTTCTAGACTTACTAAAGATAATGATGTTTATCTTGAATTTCACAAGTCTTGCTGTTTTGTTAAGGAAAAACAATTGGGGAATGTTTTACTCAAAGGGAAGGTTAAAAATGGCCTCTACTTTCTAGGAGAGGATTGTCTTCACCAAATTCGAGTCTTGTTTTTTCAAATTCAATTTCTTCTAATTCTTGTATCACAGATTGTACCCCTGCTATTGCAGACTACTATTGTAATGAATTTTCAATCAATAAAAATAAAGAGTTAGCTTCTTTTACTGAATCTAATCCTAATGCTTATGTTTCTACCAAAAATGATGACATTAATCTATGGCATTGCAAACTTGGTCACCCCTCTTCTAGAATACTTAGTAAAATACTCTCTTAGGTTTCCCATTCATATTCACTAAAGAATCTTCAATTTTGTGATGCTTGTCAACAAGGGAAAAACCACAAACAACCATTTCCATTATCCTTTTCTAGAGCCTTTCAACCTCTAGAACACATTCATACCATCTCTGGGGTCCATCTCACACTTTCTCCAAAGATGCTTATAAATATTATGTGAATTTCATTAATGATTATAGAAGGTTTACTTGGATATTTCCTTTAGTTCTCAAGTCTCAAGCTTTTAAGGTGTTCATCCAATTCAAGGCTTTAGCTGAGAAACAACTTGGGTTACCAATAAAAAGGGTTTAAGCAGATTGGGGAGGAGAATATAGGGTCTTTGAGAAGTATCTCAAGGATCAAGGTATTGGTTTTCAACATCCTTGTCCCCACACTCATGAGCAGAATGGTCGTGCTAAAAGAAAGCGTAGGCATATCAATGAGACAGGTCTTACTCTACTTGCTAAATCTGGTCTTGACTTTACTTACGGTGGCATGCATTTTAGTGTGTTGTTTACACCATTAACAGGCTCCCCACACCAGTTTTGGATGATTTGAGTCCCTATCAATTTTTATATGGTCGACAACCTAACTATCTGTTCTTAAAGACATTCGGGTGCATATGTTTTCCTCATCTCAGACCTTACAATACTCATAAACTCGGTTTTAGGTCTGAGCCTTGTGTCTTTTTGGGGTATTCACCTCAACACAAAGGATATATTTGTGAGAATGCAACTGGTCAAATATTCATTGCACGGAATGTTATCTTTGATAAAACCAAATTCTCAGCTTCTCTTTCAACAGCTGAATCACAGGTACAAACCTATTCAAATATCTCTTTTCCTACTACTACATTTTCCACTACCAATCTGAACCATGATATTGGTACTAACTTAACTGCTGGTGTCTCTTTGCCTGACAATAATTCCTCTCTTTCTGTTGTTGCACCTGAGCCTATACATGTACCTTCTTCATCTCTACCAGTACCTGATAAGGAGCCATTTGCTCATGTTGGTGCTACTGTTTCTCCCATACCATCAACTATTAACTGCTGCTCGTACTCATGATCCACTTTTGTCTAGTGCTATTACTACAACTAGTGTTGCTCCTGGTTCCATTTCAGCTGATACTCTACCTCCTTCTTCCAGAACTCATACTATGACCACTCTATCTCTGCTTGGATTATATAAGCCCAAAGCTTATATGGCATCCAAACATCCTCTGGTGGAATCTTTACTCCCTACTGAGCCCAAGTCCACTCACTCTACTCTCAAGGATCCTAGGTGGTATAAACCTATGAAAGACGAATTTGAAGCTCTTCTCAGGCAAGACACTTGGACTCTAGTAACTTATGATTCCAATATGCACATAATTGGAAGCAAGTGGGTTTTTTGGGTAAAATTAAAAGCTGATGGTACTCTTGATAAATTCAAGTCTCGACTCTTAGCAAAGGGGTATTTGCAAGAACCTGGCATTGACTATGTGGACACATTTAGTCATGTCATCAAACCAGCCACTGTACGGACAGTTCTTACTCTTGCAGTTTCATATTATTGGAATGTGAAGCAACTTGATGTGAGCAATGCATTTCTTAATGGAACACTAAATGAGTTGGTCTACATGCAGCAACCTTGGGGTTTTGTTGATAGTTCTAAACCCTCTTATGTTTGTCAACTCAACAAGGCCATCTATGGCCTGAAACAGGCACCTAGAGCGTGGAATGACAAACTGAAGCAAACTCTCTTCGACTGGGGATTTCAGGCCTGTCGACCTGACAATTCTTTATTCATTTTCAGTTCAGGATCTAATATGGTTCTTCTTTTGGTATATGTCGATGACATACTCATTATTGGTCCAAATGTGTCTCTCATGACTCAACTGTCCTTAAGCCTAAAGGATTTGGGGTCATTACACTATTTTCTTGGAGTCAAAATATACAGGAACAATGTTGGTATGTATCTCTCTCAATCAAAATATATTACTGATCTTTTGGTTCGGTTGCATCTTGAAGGGGCTAAGTCTTGTCCAAGTCCTACAAGTTCTACTCACAAGCTCTCTCTCAATGATGGTAAACCTTTTGAGGATATTCACATGTATCAGAGTACATTTGGTGCACTACAGTACCTGACTTTAACTAGGCCAGATGTGGCTTTTATCATCAACAAGTTAAGTCAGTTTATTCATGCTCCCACCATCACTCATTGGGAGGCATGCAAGAGGCTACTTAGGTATTTAAAAGGCATTTTCTGAAGGATTACTTATCAGACCAGCACCTTCTTTGTCTCTCACTGACTACTCCGATGCTGATTGGGCTAGTTGCCCCGATGACAGGCGATCCACAGGTGGCTATGCTATGTTCCTCGGAGGTAATCTCATTTCTTGGTCTGCAAAGAACCAACAAGTGGTGGCCCGTTCCAGCATTGAAAGTGAATTCCGCGCCTTGGCCAATGCTGCTGCAAAAATTTGATGGTTGGTCTCTCTTCTCACCGAGCTTCAAGTCAATTTGGCTGGATGTCTAGTGCTATGGGTTGATAATCAAGGCGCAGCAGCCTTAGCAGCAAATCCTGTATTTCATGCTCGATGCAAGCATATAGAAATCGTTCTTCATTTTTTCAGAGACCAAGTTTTGGCACATTAACTAGCTACTTGTTTTTTTCCTTCGATTGACCAAGCTGCTGATATTTTAACTAAGCCTCTCTCCATAGACAGATTTCAATATTTGAAGTCCATGCTCAAAGTGGTTTCTACCCCATTTTGTTTGAGGGGGATGATAACCATAAGACTTAGTTTGTTAATTTGTTGGTTAGTTTTCTGTTGTAAGCTTGATTACTTGTAATCTCTTGTTAGATTAGTTAATGTTGTAATTAGTTAAAGTTGTTACTCTTTAGCTGTAATTTTGACTCTTGAACTATATAAATAAAGCTTCACACTCTGAATATTGCTAATGTTTTTTCAAGCAATATTGTAGAGAATTTTTCCTGAGAACATTCTTGATTCACTCTGTTGCTTTTATAGAATCTGTTCAGTGCTGTAGAAAAGTATTCACTTGGCTAAACAATTCTTTCTTGCTGGATCTTCTCGATAAGATTGATTAAAACACGTCATTGATGACATTTCCTAACTACCCCAACCCCAACCCCAACCCCAACCCCATCACAAACATAATACATTTATAGATCACATATATGCTAGGATTCTCATCTAAATCTCCATATATGTGGTCCTATTTAATTTTTTATTTTTTATGAAATGAAAAATTACAATTAGTTAAAGGAAAAAAAATCATAGATCTATCAAACTCAAGTCGTGTTAGCACGACAGATGTATAAAATATTTTAAAATAAAATAATGGTAAGATATATTTTTATTATATCATAAATTAAAATAACAACTAAAATAAAATTATTGGAAGAATCACAATATTTAATACCCATCATGTATAATTAGATGGGTAGGTATATTACAATTTTTTTCTCTCTCTCTCTTTAATTTTGCTACCTGATCGCATTGTGAAATTTGACTAACAATACAAGTTAAATTTTTGTATGCAGCTTCTATCGATGTATGTTTGACCTAAACAAGGGAGGAGAAATGACTCAACTTGAATATCACAACTTTCTAAACCTGGAAGATAGCCTTTTATTCTTTTGGTACATAATATATCAAGTAATAACACACTCATTCTATACATTCAAAATTTTCATGGTAAGAATCCATTATTTTTATGTGTAGTTTAAGATGCATATATTATACCATGATGTACATTTTGAATATATGTAGCATTATTTTAATATATAATAGGTTTATATGATTTTTAATTGTATTTTTTTATTTATTTTTACAGAAAAGATAGAATTACCAGTAGGATTGGCAAACACTATTCTTTGGTACATAGTAGATTTTTAATTTTATGATTGTTTTTTAGTTACTTTCTTTTTAATTCCGGAACCATATATACATACAATATTTTTCGCCAGTTTTGCTTTTCGTTATCCTAAAAAAATGGAGTTCGTTGATGTGGCAATAGAAGTGACAAATGGCAAGAAATGACTGGGTAATCTGGCTTAGGAGTGATCCAGTTGACCGGTGAAGATCTTTTACCGACCAGTCAGGTGCTTGTTTGACTAGTCAAGTGTCATGACCGACCAGTCAGGTGCTTGTCTGACCAGTCATGTGCTTGTCCGACTAGTCATGTGCTTGTCTGACCAGTCAGGTACTTGTCCGACCAGTCGGGTGCTTGTCTGACCAGTGAGGATGTGGGTGACCAGTGAAGTGTTTTGGCCCTTCAGTTTTCCTTCTGGGTGTGACGTGGACCGACTAAACAGAACATGCAACGCAAAAGATCCCAGTAACAGTTTCACCAAGAATTAGTCGTGCCTTTGCGGGAATCTCTCAGATTATCCCACAAAAGTAGTGTATTGTTGTATTTTGAATATTGTTATTAATTAAATATAGTGAGAATAACAAAATATCCCGATTATGGGGGACTTCATTTGTACGATCCTGAGCCTATAAATACAAGGCTCATGGCATCATAAAAAAGGGATTTGATTCTAATTTTTTGAGAGAATATTTGTATCTGGAGAGAAATATTGTATTCATTTCATCTACACTAAAGAAACTCAGTTGACTCAGGTTCATCTGATCTTGAGTGTAGATCTATAATCATAACTCTAAGTGGACTAGGCTATTACCAACACATTGGGGCTGAACCACTATAAAAATTGTCTGTGTCGTATATTTCTCTTGAAGGTTTTTTGTCGTTTTGACGTCTACACGTCGTTGGCCAAAAACACGGTCAACATTTTGGTGCTTTCATTGAGAGCTTGAAGAGAAACACACGACTATCATATCGAAATGGCGCCCAAGAATACCAATGTGGCATCCAAAAAGTCAAGCACATCAAGAGAGCCTGCTAAATCAGAAGATCCTGGACCGCAGAACCCAGAGACTGAGCCCAGGTTGTTTCTCGAGGAGACCACTCCAGAAGTTGAATAACTCCAGGAAACAATAGGCACTTTCCAAGAGGATATGATGCAATTCAATACTTGGCAGGAGTCTTTCGCTGAAGAGATGGCCAAGCAGAGAGCTGTGTTAGAGCAGCAAAGGCGCAATATGGAGTCCAGAAGTGACGAGCTCAGACAGCGACAGGAGGAAGTTGACTAGAGACATCATGAAGCAGCACTTGCTCTAGAAGCGGCTACCCAGTTGGCCCAAGCCAATGCTCAAGCCGTGGCACGAGCAGCCTCCAGGGAGCAAGAAATAATAATGCTGATCGGAGGACCACTGACAGAGGCAATTCTCGTGGACCGGACAGAAGCAGGAGTAACCCCCCTGGTCGGGAAGATGATGGGGTCCGCTCTAGAACTACATCAACGCAAAGGGAGCACTCTAGAACCCCCTCCAGGAGTCACCGATCAGAAACTTCCAGATTCGGAAGTCACAAATCAGGCAGTAAAAAGACTCCACCCAAGCAGGATCAGACCAGGACTCCTCGAGATAAGAGGACTTCACAATTCAAAGATGGGCATGGTTGTGATGAGGCTGATAGTCATCACACCGACCAGTCAAAGGAAAAGGGGGGCAACGACCAACAAGGAGGAAAAGACTACCTGGGACGTACCGAAAGGCCTCCACTGCACCCCGGTCAGCAGTGTAGTGGGAGAGAGCAAGTCCCACGTAGTAAGCCATCTGAAAAATTGAAAAGTACAGTGTTCGATAGGGCAGGAGAGCATGTTTCCCGGAAGGATCTAAGGGACGTTATCACCAACAAGAGGAGGACCGTCCCAGTCGAAGGGAAAAATCTGAACCGCCCTGCCAGTCAAGTAGAAATACTTGACGACAGTGCACCAGATGATAATGTTGGACCAGGCGGTCAAGACCTTGGAACTTTGTCAGTTGCCCCAGCCATCCAAGCCCAGCTTGACATGCTAACAGCTACAGTGCAAGGTTTGTCAAAATGACCTTCCGGGATAGATGCGATAGACCACCGGAGTGGCAGCCCATTTTGTGCCCGGATTAGAGCAGCCCAGCCGCCGGAAAAATATAAAGCACCGGTTCTGCCAGTATATATAGAAAAGGCAGATCCCATCAGACATGTTAGGAAATTTGAGGACCAAATGGAATTGCTCGTAGTAAGTGACAATTATCGGTGTAGAGTTTTCCCGACTACTTTGTTAGACACCGCCCACGAATGGTATTGGAAGTTTAAGCCGAACTCCATTACCTCTTGGGAGGCATTCAAGAAGGAGTTTTGTAGAATATTCAACACTGCCCGGACTCCACCAGTTTATGCCAACCACTTGGAAGATATCAAACAAGGGAAAGATGAGTCTTTAAAGAATTATATACAGAGATTCATGAGAGAAGCCAATAGAGCAACTACCATAGGAGACGAGAGGAAGATGGTTGCCATATCCATTGGGATAACTTATTGAAGCCCCTTGTGGGATAGTATACATAGAAATCCAATTTCAACACTTCAACAATTTCTCGACCAAGCAGACAAGTATATGAAATTGGATGATGCAATCGAGAAAGAGGAGAATGGCATACACAATCCGGGCGGATCAACTGACCCTCCTAAGAATGATGGAAAGAAACGTGGAAATAACGGGCCTGACCACCATGAGGAAAAGAAAGAAAAGTTGAGTTCAAACGAAAAGCCAACCAAGTATGAGCCTCAGTTCACTAATTACACCACTATCTCGGCCACCCAAGTGGAAATATATCTTGCTAGTCATGAAGAGGTTCCCTACAAGAAACCTCCACCCATCAGGAAAGAGATGAGGAAGAGAGATATGAATAAGTTTTGTCGTTTCCATGGAGATTATGGTCACGACACGAATCAATGCACTCACCTCAAGGACGAGATAGAATTTCTTCTCCGGTCGGGCAAGTTGAGAAAGTACCGTGCAGAGACACCCCAAGGAGAAAGAGGTAGCAACAATCCTGGTTTCAAGCAAAAAAGATCTCCACCCTTGCAGCTCGGGCCTGTGGACTTTACCTTAGACACTATATGTGGAGGTCCACACTTGGCTGAGGATAGCAACGAAACAAGGGAGAGGTATGCCGAGACACTTCGACATGAGCAAGAGTGCTAGGATCAGGAGCCACTGGAACGGCGAGCGTCTGCGAATATGTTATTTCTAAATACTGCTTTCAGAGTGGTAGTTTAATTTCAAGTTGTTTAACTTGTTATTAAAATTTGGTTTATGAGCTGGTTATTTCCTGACCAGTCAACTATTTTTGAACAATTTTTGTTGTTTAAGACTCGTTATTAGACACGCATTGTCCTTTTTAATTTACGAGTAATAAAAGAGATTACGCGTAGCGTGGTCGATTCTTGCTACAAATGTGCATGTGTGTTAATTATCCGAACAGTGTTCAACTGGTCGGTAAAATCGGACAGTGTTCAACTGGTCAATACATTCAAGCAGTGTTTAACTGCTCGAATATTTCCCATATATTCTATGTGTTTCACGAGTAATTAACTACTCGAACAGATTCAGTCAAGTAGCAAGTGACTAAGGATCTTTCAACCCTCGATCACTTGGGGGGCACATGGGGTATACTGGTATATAATTTAACACAGGCAATAAGAGCACGAGTTAAGATATCTATTTGTAGGCTGACTTGTAAATTTTCGAAATCCAAAAAGGCCATTAAACTAACTTGTTTGACAAAGCTTAAGTAACTTGGAATTTTTTAAAATTTCAAGTTAGAAGCAGATATTCGTGTGACAATAAACATTATGCTCATAAAATGTTAGAGCAATAAGAGTGTGAGAAAGTATACTTACTATGGACTTATGAAATGTCTAGAATTGCTAAGTTAGAAAACTAAGTACTCATGCGAAAATATAAGGCATACATCAGAGTGACTTTACTATTCACAAAAAACTTATAATTTTTTAAGTCTAAAAAGACTTAGAAAGTTTCAAGTTAACAAAGAAAAGTAAAGTATAATTGCATGAACCATAAAGATTTTGAGCAAACCCGAGGACATAAGGGCATGCATCCGAATGGTTAGGCTGTGGTGTTCAAGTAGCCAGGCACATAGCGAAGCAGCTATGCGTGTCCGAGTGGCTAGAGGCGTGTCCGAGCGGTGAGGCTGCATGTGTCCGAGCGGCAGCGTGCGCGACCGATCAGCTGCATGCGTCCGAGCGGCTGGGTGCTGATCCGGGTAGATGGTGTGCATCCGAGGAGCCAGACAACAAGAGGTGTCCGATCGGCTGGGAGATGGTGCTGCATCCGAGGAGCTGCTGGCTGGCATCTGAGGTTGTGTGTCCAACCAGATGGAGGAGAATCCGAGGGGCTGGCGTGTGTGTCCGAGCAGCCTGGGGTATGCATCCGAGCGGTCATGCACGCGTCTGGGTGGATGGTGGTGTGCGTGTCCGAGTGGCTTAGACGCGCGTCCGAGCAGCTTGGGGCATACCCATTGTCCGAGCGGTTAAATGAAAATGGCCGATTGGCCATACACATATTTTCCAACGAACAATTTCCGAGGAACTAGGCCTATCCTATTACTCACGTATGCATTCAAGGGCCAAAAAATAATGACCAATTGGCTATAAGGTCCGAAAGGACAATAAATCTCAAGGGCATAGGGCACAAACATGTTTTCTTACTCATGGGATACTACAAAAAAAAAAAAAAAATCAAACAAGTTGAATTTGAAGGGTTTAATAAACTTCAAGATAACATCAATGATTATCCTATACCCGCGGGCCTGAAAGAGCAATGGAAATGAGAAACTGATAACTACCGTTTTCATGAAAGGAAAAGTTCAATCGTGGGTTTAATACAAAAATGAAGGTTACTGACCGGATGGAAGCTTTTGGATGACCTCAAAAATATTTTGCTAGAGAAAAAGTTTATCATATGAGTAAATCGTATAATAAACTCGGGAGGCAAATGTTATCCTCAAAAATTGGAGTTCGATGACGTGGCAATAGAAGTGACAAATGGCAAGGAATGGCTGGGTAATATGGCTTAGGAGTGATCCCATAGACCGGTGAAGATTTTTGACCGACCAGTCAGGTGCTTGTCTGACCAGTCAAGTGTCATGACCGACCAGTCAGGTGCTTGTTTGACCAGTCAAGTGTCATGACCGACCAGTCATGTGCTTGTCTGACCAGTCAGGTGCTTGTCCGACCAGTCAGGTACTTGTCCGACCAGTGAGGATGTGGGCGACCAGTGAAGTGTTTTGGCCCTTCAGTTTTCCTTCTGGGTGTGACGTGGAACGACTAAACAGAACATGCTACGCAAAAGATCCCAGTAACAGTTTCACCAAGAATTAGTCGTGCCTTCGCGGGAATCTCTTAGATTATCCCACAAAAGTAGTGTATTGTTGTATTTTGAATATTGTTATTAATTAAATATAATGAGAATAACAAAATATCCCGATTATGGGGGATTTCATTTGTACGATCCTAAGCCTATAAATACAAGGCTCATGGCATCATAAAAAAGGGATTCGATTCTAATTTTCTGAGATAATATTTGTATCTAGAGAAAAATATTGTATTCATTTCATCTGCACTAAAGAAACTCAGTTGATTCAGGTTCATCTGATATTGAGTGTAGATCTATAATCATAACTCTAAGTGAACTAGGCTATTACCAACATATTGTGGCTGAACCACTATAAAAATTGTCTGTGTCGTATATTTCTCTTGAAAGTTTTTTGTCGTTTTGACGTCTACACGTCGTTGGCCAAAAACGCAGTCAACACTTTTCTTATATGTATACAAATACAATACTTTGTTTTCAAGAGATAAGCCGACTGCAGTCTCTGTGATGACACTCCGAAAGAAATAATCTGATTATTTTCCATTTCTCAAATGAGATTATTATATAAGCAATAATCAGATTTTTTTTTTCTCCATTTCAATAGATAAGACATGTACATCAAGTCATTTCTTTTTATAAAATGTGGAAGATTAAGTGTGAACTCTGAAATATCTGCATTTGTCCTCATACTCAAATTTACATATTCTTCATATCTAAATAAGTGAGTTTTTTTTCTCGAAATCCCGAATTGGATCGGACATAGAGGATTTAACTTCTATTGTTATTATATGCAACGAAAAACTTATAAAACGAACACAAGCCACATTTGTCTTCATCGTTGTATGCACAAATTACCATTTTATATTGTCAGAATTCTCAGCAGATCTGTTTACAAAACCCTATGCTATCAGAAAATAGTAAAGCTGAGTATTCCTATAAACAGCTTTTCCTCTTGGTAATTGCTTCATTTAAAACAGAAGAAAAATCTGTGAAATAATAAAAAAATAAAACAAAGTACTTGTTAACTGATATCATATTAACTCTCGTATTAATGTGATTATGCAAGACCCAATTAAATTAATCACTATATTATTAGGCTGTATTTTCACCGAAGGGAAATGTCATTGACCGTTGACTACTAAAATGATAATAGAGCTGCATTATGTCTATGCAACCATTAATTAATAGTCTGTTTTGATTGGTTGAAAAGATTGACAGTCTTTCTCACCTAAAACTCTGAGTCTATGGTAAACAATAGACCAAATCTCAAGGTGATGCTCAAACACTTTGAAATCAGTGCACTGGAAAATTGTGGTTTGACTGGATCATATCAGGTTTTGTACTTTACTAAACAATTTGGGCTCCATTGCCCATGTGGTAGGTAATTACGTTCATCAATGTGACCAAATAATCTTTTTTTTTTTATTAAATAATTTTATTTTTGACAGGGGCCGGAGAAACATTAAAAGATGCTATTCATTATGCCATTTTTTTTTATTTCCAATTTTAATATCGAACTAACCAGATAGATACTAAGTATGGGTAGGGAGGTAACCTAAATACTAGAAATTAATAAATATGATATGATTAATAAAATTCACCAACCAAATGACTCAAATCAATGGTGCGAAAGTAAAAGGAAGTCAATACATGTAGCTGAAATATTAATACTATAAGAGTACTATACTGGTTATTTCTGAATGCACGTGGCCTGGGAGAGGAAGGGAAGGAAATAAATAAATAAAAATTTGTACAAAGAACAATCATATGTAAATATGACCATTCATTCACGGACTTTTAGGTTTTTTTATCCGGATACTGGGCCTTTTAATTACTTGTAAAGTTCAAGTTGATTGAGAAAAAATTCCCACGACCCAAGTCCTAATTACTATAATAAATTCCTTTATATAAGGTCCTTCTGTTATGTATACATATACTCAGCAGTTAGCATCATTCTCTCTCTCTCTCTCCTTAATTAGCTATTTTTTCCAGAAAAGAGAGCATGGCGCTCAAGCTGCATGGTCTCCCCATGTCAACATGCACCACTCGTGTAATGATTTGTCTCCATGAAAAAACTCTAGATTTCGAGCTTATCCCGGTTGACCTTTTCTCCCAAGGAAACAAGCAACCTCCATTCCTTGCTAAGAATGTAAGGTTTTCTTACCACCATTTAATCAATGCTATAACTTTCCTTCCCTGTTTCCTATATAATATATATATATATTTATTGTTATGTAATAATTAAATCACATTTTCATTTTTCCTACACATGTAGCCCTTCGGTCAGGTTCCAGTATTAGAAGATGGCGAACTCACACTTTTTGGTACGTAGAAAAAACTCACTCTACATATACTACCATCTCATTATTTTCTTATACATATTTTTATGTCTAACTCTTGAAAATTGATATTTGGGCCAGAATCTAGAGCAATAAATGAATACTTGGCAGAGAAGTTCAAGGAGTCGGGGCATGATCTGCTAAGGTCAGAAAACTTGAACGAATCAGCTATTGTGAAGGTGTGGAGAGAAGTGGAATCCCATCAATACGACCCTGTGATATCCCCAATCGTGTATCAACATTTTGTGGCTCCACTTCAAGGCAAAGCCCCAGATCAGAAGATTATTGATGAAAATCTAGACAAGCTAGCCAAGGTTCTAGACATTTATGAGGCTAAGTTGAGTGAGACCAAATATTTAGCTGGGGATTTCTATACCTTGCCTGATCTTCATCACTTGCCCTACACTTTCTACTTCATGAAAACCCCGTGGGCCTCACTTATCAACGATCGGGCCCACGTTAAGGCCTGGTGGGATGATATTTCTTCGAGGCCCGCTTTTGAAAAAGTCGCGCAGGGTATGACTTTTGGTGAGAAATGACTTTGTGTGGAGTTTTTTTTTTTTGTTGTTTCATTTTTATTTTTATTTTTTGAAAAAAAATGTGTTATTTTTGTTTTTCATATCAGTTAATTTGATTAGTGAAATGAAAAGAAAGAGAGAGACTGAGAGGGAAATGAGGCTTTAAGAATTTAAGATCGTTTGTCCCTATTAATTAGTTACAATTCATTGAATATTTACAATTCATTATGATATTATATTATGATTTTTTTTTAGTTTAATTAAGTTGAAATACAACTATTGAAAGATTATATCAACCCAATTATAGAACACAGTCCACAATGGGAAGGCAATTAGTACAAAGAAAAAAGGCATTTTTTTTTTATCTATGTATACTTTATACACCAATGCAAATGTTTCTATAGAGAGTCATTATTTAATCAAGTGGGGGAATATTATATTTTGATATAATGTTTGATTGATTAAATAAGTGCTACAAAAAGTGATTATTTAATCTAGTAGGGAATGTTATATTATTGGATTAAATAATGTGACAAAATGTGATTTGTCACACCTTGGAACATATTATTGAGAGTCACAAAATTGAACACATGTGTATGCCCAAATGTGACATATTTTGGAGTTACAAAATCATTTACAAATTTGTAACTCCCAATTATTACCCAATAATGTGTAGATTGTATGTTACACATTTGAGATTGGATTTCAAAAAGCCATTATGAATATATGGTTGTTGGATACATGTGTTTTAACTCTCATTAGGTGTTTGGAGGTTACAAAATCATGTGGGAAAATATTTGAGACTGTAACGCCCTACTTCCTTAGAGCCGTTACTAAGTGAGTTTTTAAGCCAAAACAGTGCAATGAACTCGCTAACCGAGGTTTTGAAACAAAAGTGTGACTAATAAAAAGTTAAGGCTGTAATCTTTGAAAATGCGTTGACTCAATAAAACTTCTAGTATTAAACAATTGGGATCCCAAAATAGGGTTTGAAAACTATTTACATCTTGAAATAAGTTTACAGTTGATCAGTACTAAAAAAAACCATAGATTATTACAGCCATTTTCGAATAAACCCCCAACCAAAGCAGTCGGGCAGGCCAAACATGTACGCGTCGCTTCACGCTCTCCGTACTCATGGTTGGTTGACTCAGACTTTGCCCTACCTGCAACACGGAGCACCCGTGAGCCGAAGCCCAGCAAGAAAACTCATGCAGAACATAACATAAGCAATTTATACAATTTATCATAACAGATAATCCACACATAAACAAGTCAACCATTAGACTAAGCAAACACGGCCATGCCGTCCCCGAAGCCTTACCGAAGCCTGGGGTCTCGGTCTTCACCGCAGGATCTCACACATATCCTGTGGGTCCCGGGCCCTGCCCTGACCATAGCATCCCATGTGCTAGGTGTTACTTCTGGCCCCGCTGCCGTTCTCGGCCTTGCCGCCCTCGGCCACAGCCGTGCAATTCACTATAATCATATATAGCATAAATCAAACACATTCAAACAAATATCAATTCATTTAAATCTGCACCCTAACATGTAATGCAATAGAGGGCCATGCCCGGCAATCATTTCATCATGCAACATGCAATATAGGGCCGTGCCCCGCAATCACACTATGGGCCCATGCCCTATCCTACGGGTGTTATAGTTTTCTTACCTGTATCCCGAGCTTTCCGATGAACCACAGCCACGAGCACGATCCTCTAGCACGAGCCTCTCCGAAATCCTAGTCACAACACACATAAGACACATTTAACAACCTTAAATGAGCCTCCAGGCCAAGTTCTAGTACTCGGAACGTTGAACTTCACCAAACATGGTAAAAGAATCAACCCCGAGCACCCTAGGTTAAATTCCCAAGCCCAAAAGCTCAAAATCCCAAAATCCCTTAAGCGCCGCGGCATGGCCCTCAAACAGGGCCACAAAATGCCCATAAACAGGTAAGGGCCGCGGCCCTACAAGGACCATGCCGCGGCCCGCCCTCCATCCTCAGTGCATCTTAGCCTTCAAGGGTCGCGGCCCTCCCAGAACCATGCCGCGGCCCGACCCTTCGAACCCAGAAAAACCCACCATTTTCAAGCTTAAAACCTCACCTTAAGCCATCCCAAAGCTCCCAATTCAAAACCAATTAATAATCACAACATTAGTATCAAGATCAAAACACAATCACACTTAAAAATCTCATCTAGAGTTTCAAATTCCTCAAACTTTAAACCAACCATCCTATCTTTAAATTCCACACTAAAACTTTGAGAAATCAACCTTGAACCCAAGAAACAACAGAATATAGATCTTACCTTGAGTAGTCCTAGCTCAAATCTGGTTTTTGGTTCCTCAAATCCCTTTGAATCTCCTCCTAGGGCTCAAAACATCAGCCCCATCTACACCTCTTCTCCTTTCTTCTTCTTCTCTTCCAATATTATCAAGGCATCAAAATGACCCTAAATACCCAAACCGTGACCCACTAAACCCAGCTGAGAATTGCCTATTACCCTTGCCAAATGACCATGCTACCCCTCCAAATGATCCTTTCTCAACTAATTCCTCAAGGGTACTCTAGTCCTTTCACTAATATTTCAATTCTACCATTTTCCAACTAAACCTGATACCCACAGCAGTAACTAATGGTTACCCAAGTTACTAATTCACCAATAACCATTAACCGCTAATTCTCTACTTAACCATAAAATTCCCGAGGTACCCCTAGGCTCCTCCCGAGCCGGCTACAAAATCCCGTTGTGACTCTTGAGTTAATTTGCTCTCTAGGACCGTCTCGGCACGTGCATCACAAAAATAACACCACACTCACGTGGTACAAATCACGGAATACAATTATCACATATCAATGCAGTTATGCCCAACATGGCCAAAATTACAGTTATGCCCTTCTAACACGATCCGGGCCTACATGCATACTAATATACATAGTCATGCATCTTAAGTAATCAAATAGTCACATAACACGCTTTAAATCATAACCATGCATTTAACTCATCAAATCACACATAAATCCCATCATGCCCTCCTGGCACGCTAATCAAGGCCCTTAAGCCTTAATAGCGAAATTGGGTCGTTACAACTATCCCCTCCTCATAAGAATTTCATCCTCGAAATTTATCCAACACATCAGTCAGTAAACCGCAACTCTGACCATAATTTCCAAGGCCCACCACCTTTACTTTACTTTCCAATGACACTCTCACAAGAGTAACAATCTTGCCCCTCAAGATTTTGTCTAATAGCCAAGATCTCGATAGCTTCTTGCTAACACCGCAACCCTGCCAAAGCCCAGGGTCTGCCTAGATTACAATGACCAATTCATTGTTTTATTCCTGATTCCATAGATACTTAAACGTCATCACCTCTACTAGGTGGGATCAGCTTGTAGGCCCCGCTGGCCTAACTCTTAGTACAACTTCAGAATTTCAGGCCGAATTAAGAGTCAGAACTTTCCCTTCGTCCTCTGAACACCTTACAGATCCTCGTCTGTTATTACACAGAGACGCAGCTCTTTCCTTCTGGAACTTTATTTCCTCATAACTTAACAATTTACCAGCTCCTTATTCTCTCAAATAGACAGACACCCCTGCCTTAAGAAGTTTCAACGACCTCTTTGGCTTTCTCTCTGAACTAAAGCCAAACTATAGTATTCATTATCTTTCACCTCTTACCAAGACCTATGTCGTGCTACATTAGCAAGACACTAGCAACCGCCACCACGACTAACTTACCAGGGATTACACTTCCCTTAATACCTCAAGTATTCGCCTACTCAGCGCTTAATTCTTTAAGATATCTGATAACCTTTCAGACTGCCATTCCACTTGCAATCAGCTGATAATTCCAGATTCCCACTCTGTTCTTTTTCGTTCTTTAGATCCATTCCAAAACTTAAAATACTGTAGGGTCTTAATTCGGTATCATCGACGTTCTATCCCGAAACCAGTTCACTTGACCCAACAACATTAACTCAACCAACCGAGTTAAAACTTTTCATGTCCAAACGCCTTACTTAAGGTCTATCGTGGTCTATTCCCACAACACACCACCACATCACCTAACCCCTCAGGGTCCAAAGGAAAACACTAGATTCTGTCACCCGCTCGACCCTCCTGGTACGACGTACCCAAGGAGGTGGAATGATATCCATTCAGAATTCTCATTCGTAAACCAAATCTAATTGGATCCTTTATCCATTCCTGGCATTCTAACTTGTACCACCCTAGCAGGGTTCTTTCCTGTTTCAACCAAAGCCGACACTTCGGATTCCATAGCTCAGTGACACTCACCATCTAATCATACCTACTAGCGTTACGCCAAACTCAGCCGTTGCCTTGTCCACTCTATTACAGTCTATGGCGCTATCCCCTGACGGACACACGCCTCACAGCTAGGAGTTCCGCCTCCAATTATATCTCCCCTTGCTCAATCGAGGATTTCAAACACTGATCATATATCTGTTACTTTTCACCGCATCTGGGTCTCAACGTTAACCTTCTTACTAATACCCAACACTCAAGTACCTTATGCCATGCGTAACTGTCAACTTAACGTTCCAAGGATATTAACCATGATCCATTCTTTCATCTCCCGCAAGGTTCGATCCATCCTCGCGTCAATTTATCCCTGGGCGTGCCCAAATCGTGGTACACTCCCCCCCACTTCCATGTCCTTACCATAGATCAGGTCCTTTATGCAATCACTCTTTACTTAACCAAAACATACACAAATTCCAGATACTAAACAATCTTACCTTGTCTTCTGAATTTCTTCCTGATTGGACACCACTCAGCCCGTCTAACTTCGAGTTTTACTGTTCTCCTTGTCTCTGATGTAGCTGTCCCCGGAGATGCTTGTGCAACAGATGACGCACTAACCAGTCTTGTTATGCTTTCAATTCTTCAGACGTTCTTCATTAGTTTCTTTGCGGCATCAGATCAATTCTTCTCTTACCTGTCCTTTCTTCTTGTAGCTCTAATCTGAGAACTCTTGACGACACCCTACTAACACTCCGTAGAACCTTACCTGAGACTCTGCCTTCTGTGTACGATGTCTTCAGCATAATCATTGCTCACCATTTCCGTCTGGGAGTAATCCACACACACTGCTCGTGAGCTTGAAGGGGACTTGTCCATACCGTTCATGCATTCTCTGCCTAAAGAACTTACCTGTGCTGCTGCAACTTGAACCATTCCAGAATCTTTGTTACCAGCTCCTCACACCCTACCCGGTGCAAGCTAACCAATTCACGAGATGCCTTTATCCTTGGTTTCCAACTGGTAATAACCAGGTCCTAGATCAACACTTGGGGACATCGTCCCATCTTGTATCCAACATTTTACTTTTCGTTCTAACTCCACGATGCTAAAAATCCCCGCAGTATCACACTCTGGCTACTCCAGGGTCAAATTCCTTCAATTGCTTCAACAGACTTTCTGTCAGCCAAAACCATCTTTTACTACATTCTTTATACCAACCCTATCTGTAGTCTAACCTTGAAACACTCCCGAGTCTTCCTTTTATACCCACATAGTTTTCCACTGGTCAGCTCAGTTCCCACTCAGTCTCCTTTACATACCCCAGATGATATCCTCTGCAATCCATCTGCCAGAGTTTCTAATTCCTTCTCAATAAGTATTACTGTCCTCAGCCTCTCAAATGGCACCATAGAGGCCACCTCTCTATGTCCATCACCCTCTCGGAGCACTCTCCGCACCGAGCCCTTCCAGTTCGTTACTTGCCCAAAGCATAAGCTCGTCAGTCAAATACTCCTCCTTGAGGACTCAGTCTCGAACTTTGAATGTAGCGATGCATTCCAGTTCTCCGTTTCCCTCACCATGGGAAATCCATCCTAACATCTCGAGTCATTCTATGTAGAAATCATGCCCTCACCTGACCTCTTCTCAGGTGGCATCCTTTCCCTCATGCAACCAAATAACCTCCCTGGTTCCTGTCGCCATCTCGATGACTACCTTTTCAATCAGGCTTCTTTCCAATCTCAAATTAGGTGCCCAAGCACTGTCTGGGGTCCTTCTACCTCAAAATTTGAGAATCCGACCTCGCTGCGTTCTAACAACACAAGTACCATCTTATCAATCAGACTTTTCCCCCTTTTCTGGCAAGCCAGACGCCATAGGACTATCCGGGGTTCCTTTAACTCGATTATCATGAATCTATCTTCACTAATTCCATCCAAAGAAGCACCGCCATAGCGACTCTAGCACTCATGCTCTAAACATCAACCATCAGTTCCTCGAACCACATGGCCCTCTCTGCCATCCACATGCAGACGATAAGTCCTTACATCAGAGCGGCCCAAATGCCTTAAACTATCCCAGAGTTCCATCCTTAGATGGGTCGCCACAATTTCCGGATACATCCGTCAGTATAAATTCCCAAAATGAATTATCCAATTCACCAAACCCATTGATCTACGCTGTTGTTACCCTAACAGTCCAAACCAAACCTATAAGTCTGCCCGTCTCCACGATTCTAATCATGTCTTTAAAATCTCTTCTAACCATTCATCATCTAGGTTCTTTCCAACCCATTAAGCCAGTACCTCAGCTCGAGTACCAATTCCAGGCATCTCCCTGTCTCAACATTTAATACAACCCTCTAACCAGGATCTCTCCTCCTCTTAACCAAGGGTGGAATTAACTCTGCTCATCTATTGAAAATTTCCTTGTCAACTCGAACTCTCCTCAAAACCCGAGGATAACACCCTTTAAGCCTTTCATATAATACCCTTATCTGTCCATACCTCACAGCAAACCAACACTGGTAACCTTACTGTTAACACATCGGAATCAGCTATTTCCCCAGAGAAATCCGCTGTTCTTCTATCCCATCTCGACTAACAAACTCTGCAGCTTACTCACAAACTAGAGACCCTCTGCTGCTGCTTTCAGGGACAACTGGAGATCTCAACTCCAACTTATATCTAGAATCCCCCTCTCAACACAATATCAGGTCCACAAACCTTTCTAGGAACCAACAACTCGAGTTCATCTGTCAAAACTGACCAAACTCCTGAACCCTGTGGTTCCTACTCTGAACCAAACCACCACTAGGTCCAAACATCCACAGGTATAATGCACACACAAGCATATACAAGGTCAAATCCACAATGATATACATTTAGCTACCAAATTCATCATCACCAAGTATACCCAGATCTCAACATGCTTCACACAAGCAAATAAACAGATATAACTAATGAATTAATTCATAAATTTAACCACATACACTCAATATGCGAACCATTATGCCAATATTCATCCATATGCATAATAGTATTATTCAGCATGCATCAATCTCAACATGCAATAGTCAAGGGCCAGGCCCTATCAGTATCTCATGTATATGTCATCTCATTCCTCATGCTCCATATAAATAAGCAGGCAAACAGGGCATTCAAACATATATTTAGACATGTCAATCATTCATACCAACCAACCCTGAGTCGAGCTTGTCACTGACAGCGAGCGTACATGTTTGGTCGATCTCCAGAACCAATAAACCTTGGTTCGCTCTGATACCAAGTTGTAACGCCCTACTTCCTTAGAGCCGTTACTAAGTGAGTTTTTAAGCCAAAACAGTGCAATGAACTCGCTAACCGAGGTTTTGAAACAAAAGTGTGACTAATAAAAAGTTAAGGCTGTAATCTTTGAAAATGCGTTGACTCAATAAAACTTCTAGTATTAAACAATTGGGATCCCAAAATAGGGTTTGAAAACTATTTACATCTTGAAATAAGTTTACAGTTGATCAGTACTAAAAAAAACCATAGATTATTACAGCCATTTTCGAATAAACCCCCAACCAAAGCAGTCGGGCAGGCCAAACATGTACGCGTCGCTTCACGCTCTCCGTACTCATGGTTGGTTGACTCAGACTTTGCCCTACCTGCAACACGGAGCACCCGTGAGCCGAAGCCCAGCAAGAAAACTCATGCAGAACATAACATAAGCAATTTATACAATTTATCATAACAGATAATCCACACATAAACAAGTCAACCATTAGACTAAGCAAACACGGCCATGCCGTCCCCGAAGCCTTACCGAAGCCTGGGGTCTCGGTCTTCACCGCAGGATCTCACACATATCCTGTGGGTCCCGGGCCTTGCCCTGACCATAGCATCCCATGTGCTAGGTGTTACTTCTGGCCCCGCTGCCGTTCTCGGCCTTGCCGCCCTCGGCCACAGCCGTGCAATTCACTATAATCATATATAGCATAAATCAAACACATTCAAACAAATATCAATTCATTTAAATCTGCACCCTAACATGTAATGCAATAGAGGGCCATGCCCGGCAATCATTTCATCATGCAACATGCAATATAGGGCCGTGCCCCGCAATCACACTATGGGCCCATGCCCTATCCTACGGGTGTTATAGTTTTCTTACCTGTATCCCGAGCTTTCCGATGAACCACGGCCACGAGCACGGTCCTCTAGCACGAGCCTCTCCGAAATCCTAGTCACAACACACATAAGACACATTTAACAACCTTAAATGAGCCTCCAGGCCAAGTTCTAGTACTCGGAACGTTGAAATTCACCAAACATTGTAAAAGACTCAACCCCGAGCACCCTAGGTTAAATTCCCAAGCCCAAAAGCTCAAAATCCCAAAATCCCTTAAGCGCCGCGGCATGGCCCTCAAACAGGGCCACAAAATGCCCAGAAACAGGTAAGGGCCGCGGCCCTACAAGGACCATGCTGCGGCCCGCCCTCCATCCTCAGCACATCTTAGCCTTCAAGGGCCGCGGCCCTCCCAGAACCATGCCGCGGCCCGACCCTTCGAACCCAGAAAAACCCACCATTTTCAAGCTTAAAACCTCACCTTAAGCCATCCCAAAGCTCCCAATTCAAAACCAATTAATAATCACAACATTAGTATCAAGATCAAAACACAATCACACTTAAAAATCTCATCTAGAGTTTCATATTCCTCAAACTTTAAACCAACCATCCTATCTTTAAATTCCACACTAAAACTTTGAGAAATCAACCTTGAACCCAAGAAACAACAGAATATAGATCTTACCTTGAGTAGTCCTAGCTCAAATCTGGTTTTTGGTTCCTCAAATCCCTTTGAATCTCCTCCCAGGGCTCAAAACATCAGCCCCATCTACACCTCTTCTCCTTTCTTCTTCTTCTCTTCCAATATTATCAAGGCATCAAAATGACCCTAAATACCCAAACCGTGACCCACTAAACCCAGCTGAGAATTGCCTATTACCCTTGCCAAATGACCATGCTACCCCTCCAAATGATCCTTTCTCAACTAATTCCTCAAGGGTACTCTAGTCCTTTCACTAATATTTCAATTCTACCATTTTCCAACTAAACTTGATACCCACAGCAGTAACTAATGGTTACCCAAGTTACTAATTCACCAATAACCATTAACCGCTAATTCTCTACTTAACCATAAAATTCCCGAGGTACCCCTAGGCTCCTCCCGAGCCGGCTACAAAATCCCGTTGTGACTCTTGAGTTAATTTGCTCTCTAGGACCGTCTCGGCACGTGCATCACAACAATAACACCACACTCACGTGGTACAAATCACGGAATACAATTATCACATATCAATGCAGTTATGCCCAACATGGCCAAAATTACAGTTATGCCCTTCTAACACGATCCGGGCCTACATGCATACTAATATACATAGTCATGCATCTTAAGTAATCAAATAGTCACATAACACGCTTTAAATCATAACCATGCATTTAACTCATCAAATCACACATAAATCCCATCATGCCCTCCTGGCACGCTAATCAAGGCCCTTAAGCCTTAATAGCGAAATTGGGTCGTTATAGAGACGTTTTGGAACGTTTTGGAAAAATGACACTTTGTGCTGAAAATAGCCTGTAGCCGCGGCCACTGACATTCCCTGGCCGCGGCCTAGGGCACAGAGGGCAGTGGCTATGACCATTGATAGTCCTGGCCGCAACCAGTGAGGCTGACAACCAATTTGTTTTTTCCAATTTGAACGGTTCTAACATCCCAAGTAACTCCCAAATCTCTATTTTAATTTCATAAACATCCAATTAAACATTGGAAACAGCCATGGGGGTTGGTGGAATTTGAAATTCAAAGGATATCTCAATCTCTATAAATAAGAGTCTAATGCTCACTTGTAAGACACACCATTTTCTATCCACAAAGTAATTGGCTGAAAAATACATCATAGAGGTTTGATAATTCCAGAGAGTTATTTCCTAGAGAGATCCCTTAGTGCTTAGAGAATATGGGGAAATAAGCTTTTGGACAAAGTTTTTGAACCTTGTTCAAGTTGGTGATCCTCACTACTCTACACTTTGGTTGTATGAAAGTTTGTTGTTGACGCCATTTTTCGTCAACTTAAAAAGGAGAGCAATTAAACAAGAACATATCAGAGGAAATGAGATAAGAAGATGACAACAAGATCTTTTTACATGGTTCAACAGTTAAAAATCTGCCTAGTTCACGAGTCTATATTATTAGTTCTTTGGAGTTTCCTGGAAACTTTCAGAGAATAGTTGCCCAGAGTTTTCTCTCCAAATCTCAATCTTTCGCCCCTTACAAATGGAGTTTCCTTCTCTATTTATAGAGAAGGTTTCAGAATTCTTTCCCACATATTTCAGGAAGATATTCTGTGAATCAAAGGATATAATTCCACTTAATGCATTATCTTTTACATGCATGATAATATCCCTTAGAATGTGGAATTGGATAACTAATTACATCATATCCCTAAAACATAGAGATTTTACAACAATAAATACATTCACACGTATCCGACTAGCTTAGATATTGGGTTTATTATGCCCTCGAGATTATTTGTCAATCACGAGCTCATCATTCTTGCTTTGCCTTTGCTCCCAACAAGTTATTGATGGAGTCATCATATTCGATCTTATGCCTCTCGAGCTCGGATCATCTTGTCTGAGGGCAAGAGATACATTAGGAAATATATACAAGTGTTGAACCCTTTGTTGTTGCGAGCTTACCTCATAAGCTTGAAGCATCTTTGAGGCTACACACTGCACGAGCTCATGAGATCATTATTTACAGCGAAACTGTCTGACTGGAGGATCATATGAAGACTGTACATATTTCGAGCTTACACCTAACGAGCCTAGATTTCGGGATCATAATTCCTCACGCTCGAAATCTGGGTGTAACATTTGTGTTTTTCATTGCTCTTTTCATTCTTTTGTTCTTTTTTTCTTATTTACTTGTATTATCATAGTTTTGAGTTTGTAATCTTCTTCTTCTACATCCTTCTATTTACTTGTATTTTGAGCAATTGAGTTGTAACACTTGTTTTTTCTATCATCTTGTCTTTTGTATTATTTTTCTTAGAGTTGTATTTTGGTTTCTTAGAGTTGTATTTTGGTTTTACCATTTCCATTTAGTACAATATAATATTTTCTCTAATACAAGTAGATTAGTGAAAATCAACAACAAAGCTTACACAAAAAATTAAGAAATTTATCAACCTACTCATAATTCATTATAACAAAATGATTTATTCATATTAAAAGACAAGTCTAATAAACAAAATGAAAATAAAAAATAAACAAAGGGCTTATTGCATAAAACTTTTATATACCATAATGTTAATTTATAATAATAAAAAAAATCATTATATACAACAAAAAGACTTTTCTAAAATGTTAATCATACCTAAATACAAACAAACACAATAAACTAAAGACTCGTCAACAACAATGAATAACCCAAAATGAACATTAATATAAACATAGACTGATTGATGAAAATAAACTCATTCATTAGAAAACAGCAATGAAATCCATTAATCAAAACACAAACCTAGCTAAGTAGTGTCTGCTCTTCACTGTCTCCTCCATTGCCAGCGACTATGATGAATGTGTATCTCCTCTACTAAGAATATTCACCATTTTGAAACTAGATTAACTTTTGAAATGGGTTAATGGTATGAATCAATGTATATGAAGATCAAATATCTTCCCACTACCATTTGAGAGAAAATGTAGTGAACTTTTTTTTAGGTACGAAAAATGAGAGAAGATAGTAAATATTGTGTATAAAGTGAATTGAATACAAATAGTCATACACAATAAAACATATGTAAGTTACCATATATAAACCCATATTTTCAGTTATTACTATTATTTTAATAAAAAATAAATTTAAAATAAAAGGAATTACTAAAATAAAATTTATAGATAGTTATAATTTGTATACTATATCGTAATAATGTTTTTCATGTATGTATTAATATAATAATGCAATAAAAAAATGCAATGAGAAATATAAATTTCCCAAGAAAAAACCCACTAAAAAATGTATACAATAACAAAGCCCACAATTGAAAAACCAACAACATAGTCTACAATGGGAAAAACTAACAAAAATATCTATTGAATTTCTTAATATTTTCTGTATCTCTACCTAACTCTCCCTCTTCCTTAGGAAAAAAAATCCTAGATCTAAGCTTCTTCCCCTCGGCATGAGCATTGCCTCTGCTAGCTCATGCTCTATGTAACGCCCTGGCTACCCCAGAACAGTTACGGTGAACGGTGGACCGGAAATTTGACTCGTTGCCTGAGTCCTTTGGTCAAAAACGTGCTCTAAGTGTAATTAACGGGTTAAGGTATAAAACCATTAGAACGGAAATGGAGATTTTATTACAAACTGCTCTACAGAGCGAAACAAAACATTTACAAATGGTTCTCAGTACAAAAAGGTCACTATAGTTGTAAAGTTACAATCCCGCCGACCTAAGCGGCAAAAATAGGGTAAACCCCCTAGTTCCTCTGAGAACTCCTTGGCCGTGGTGGTCAAGCGGCCGCATATGTACACAACACCACATCAGCTCTCCACTCAAGGCTAGGTGAGCTTTTCTTTCCCTTTACCTGCACCACATAGCACCCATGAGCCATAGCCCAGCAAGAAAACATAATAATTTTCATAAACATTATCAAATGATTATCATTATAACCATACTAAGCATAAAGCTTTAGACAAATGAGTGAATATCACATGAGGTCCTGATAAACCACACTGAGTGACTGACAGGCAAGTCACTAATTCAAATGGAAGAGTGGCTGTTAGGTAAGCCACTAGTCTTCAACAGGTTCTGGTAAACCATACTGAGTGACTGACAAGCAACTCACTAATTCAAATGGAAGAGTGGCTGTTAGGTAAGCCACTAGCCTTCAACAGGTTCTGGTAAACCATACTGAGTGACTGACAAGCACGTCACTGTTTTCAAATGGGAGAGTGGCTGCTAAGTAAGCCACTAGCCTCCAAGCGCTTATTTCATTCATCGACCCTCGGGGTCGGTCTGGCATTGATGCTCTTTGAGTCATTCAATGCTGATAATCGATTAGATCAAATCTTATTGGCTTGCGTAATACACACTAAGGTCGTCCTGACTAATGAGTCAGCTCAACGTGATTAGTGCCCAGTACCACTGCCGAACCTGACTAATAAGTCACAGCTTCACAGTTGATACCAGCACCTTTGCCAAACCTGACTAATGAGTCAGTACCGTGCACAAGTGAGCAACATATGCCAAGAATTCTATATTCAATCCATGTCCACATTCTCACAATCAACATGCCTCATGAACATCCATGCATGTCACATTTGGGGTGCAGTTTTCTTACCTTTGATTCGAGCTAGAATGAACAAAAGAACGACCCTTGAGAACGGTTTAGCTTTTAGTCCTTTAGCGGTTACCTAATCACAACACATATGGGATACCATTAACAATCAAGATAATCAAAGGCTCTCAAACCATTATCTAGCCTCCAAGAGATCAATCCAAACTAATCCAAATAGCAAGGACACTCCCGAGGCCTAAAACTAGGTTCCCGAGGTCAAAACGAGCAAACGGGGCGAAAACAGGGCAAGGGCTGCGGCCCTAGCACCTTGGGCCGCGGCTCCCAGGGTTCCCAGAGGCAAGGGCCGCGGCGCCCTTCATCAAGGGCCACGGCGCCCAGCAAGCACAAGCTCCCCACCTGCTTCTTCAAAGAAGGGCCGTGGCGCCTCAAGAACAGGGCCGCGGCGCTCCACCCTGGGCCATTCCCAACCGCGTTTCTAACACTTCAAAGCCTCCAAAATCATCCCTAAACATTCCCCAATCATCAAAGCAAAGTTCCCAAGATTCCCCATACATCAAAACCCTCAAAACCCAAGGCTCGAACGAACCGAAAACTCAACAATTCACAAAATCAATTCAAAGCTTAGAAACTCGGAAAAACTCAAAACTTAAACTTCGATTACCTTCAATTGGGTTGTTTTCCATCGAATCCTCTAGTCAAGAAGCTTCTAATCTTCCCTAGGATCGCTATGCCTCGATCCTCACTCGATTCCGACTCCTAGAACTCAAGGTTTCGTCAAAAAGGCTTAAACGGTAAAACGGACTTTGAAAAGGGAGAACGGAAGGTTTTCTTATCGTATGCTCTATCTAATAAGCTACTTCAAACTTAAGTAACCTCAAATAAAACCTAATGCTCGGGGTCCTGAAAACACCCCCGGGGACATTATAGTCAAAACCTCCAAAATTTCACCCTGATCTCAAATATTCCCAATTTATCATCAAATGAACATTTCTATTACCCCAAAATTGACCCCATTATGGTAAAACCGCTAATCCACTAAAAATAACCGTCTCATGCTGCTTAGCTCGAATATATCTCCATAATAATGGAATCTTATTCACAAATCAAGTTATGCACCCAAATACACAAATTACCCTCAACGGGCCAAATTACCATCACACCCCTGTAATGAGAAATATGGACTCACATGCATGCATTTCACATCATATCATAATATAATCAACATATACATGCATTTAATTAATTAACAACATAATTAAGCAAGTATGGCCCTCCCGGCCAACTATTCATGCCGTTAAACACATCGGTGAATTCAGGGCATTACAACTATCCCCTCCTTACTGAAATTTCGTCCCCGAAATTTACCTGAACAGCTCAGGATACTGTCTCTGCATATCTGACTCCAGCTCCCAGGTCGCCTCCTCGACCTTGCTGTTCCTCCACAATACCTTAACCAAAGGTATTGTCTTATTCCTGAGGACCTTGTCCTTTCTATCAAGTATCTGAACTGGCTGCTCCTCAAAGGAGAGATCTGGCTCAAGCTCTAGATCTTCATAACTTAGAATATGGCCCACATCAGATACATACCTCCGAAGAGCTGATACATGGAATACATTATGCACGGCAGACAACGCCGGAGGCAAAGCCAATCTGTAAGCCACCTGACCAATCCTCTCCAGGATCTCAAATGGACCTACAAATCTAGGACTCAGCTTGCCTTTCTTCCCAAACCTTCTCACCCCTTTCCATGGTGAGACTCTGAGGAAAACATAGTCTCCTACCTGGAACTCCACGTTCCTGCGCTTGGGATCAGCATAGCTCTTCTGTCTACTCTGAGAAGCAAGCATTCTAGCTCTAATCTTCTCGATAGCCTCACTGGTCCTCTGAACTGCATCAGGACCTAAGTATCTCCTTTCTCCTGTCTCATCCCAATGGATGGGAGATCTGCACTTCCTACCATATAGCATCTCATAAGGTGCTACTCCAATGGTAGATTGGTAACTGTTGTTGTAGGAGAACTCCATCAAAGGTAGATACTTACTCCAAGATCCACCAAAATCCAGTACACATGCTCTTAGCATGTCCTCCAGAATCTGGATCGTCCTCTCAGATTGGCCATCTGTCTGAGGATGATAAGCTGTACTGAATTTCAACTGTGTCCCCATGGCTGTCTGTAAACTCTTCCAAAACTTGGAAGTAAAAGTGGGGTCCCGATCTGACACGATCGACCTAGGTGCACCATGGAGCCGCACGATCTCCCTCACATAGAGATCTGCATACTGATCAACTGTATATGTAGTCCTCACTGGCAGAAAGTGAGCTGACTTGGTGTAGCGATCCACTATCACCCAAATGGAATCATGCTGACCAGTAGTCCTGGGTAAGCCCACCACAAAGTCCATTGTGATGTCTTCCCACTTCCACTCTGGGATATCCAGAGGCTGCAGTGTCCCTGCTGGCCTCTGATGCTCAGCCTTGACCTGTTGACATGTCAAGCACTTAGCCACATATTCTACTACATCTCTCTTCATCCCCGGCCACCAATATAACGATCTTACATCCTGGTACATCTTCGTGGTGCCTGGATGCAAAGAGTAAGGTGTAGTATGAGATTCATCCAGAATCTCTCGTCTCAATGCAATGTCTAACGGAACACATATCCGCCCCTTGTATCTCAACAAACCTACCTCAGACACTGTATAATCCCTGGATGCTCCAGCCAGAACATCCTCTCTAATCTTGATCAGCTGTGGATCACTCAACTCACCTTCTTTGATCCTCTCTAACAATGTAGACTGTAGCGTAATGTTAGCCAACTGGCCCACCAGTAACTCTATACCAGCTCTGGTCATATCATCTGCTATCTCTCTGGCTATCAGCCTCATACCATGAATCTGCCCCGGACCTTTCCGGCTCAAAGCATCAGCTACCACGTTGGCTTTCCCTGGATGATACAAAATCTCACAATCATAGTCTTTTACTAACTCCAGCCAACGCCTTTGCCTCATGTTCAGGTCTTTCTAGGTGAAGAAATACTTCAGGCTCTTGTGATCTGTATAAATCTCACATTTCTCTCCATAGAGATAATGCCTCCATATCTTCAAAGCAAAAACCACAGCCGCCAACTCTAGATCATGAGTAGGATATCTCCTTTCATACTCCTTCAGCTGCCAAGAAGCATAAGCTATAACCTTCTCTGATTGCATCAAAACACAGGCCAAACCCTGATGAGAAGCGTCACAGTAAATCACAAACTTCTCCTGATCTGTCGGAAGACTCAGAATCGGAGCTGTAATCAATCTCTGCTTCAGTTCCTGGAAACTGTTCTCATACTTATCTGACCACACAAACTTCTGGCTCTTGCGTGTCAGCTCAGTCAAAGCACTAGCAATCTTCGAGAACCCTTCCACGAACCGCCTGTAATAACCTGCCAATCCAAGGAAACTTCTAACCTCAGAAGCATTCTTTGGCCTTGGCCAATCTCTGACCGCTTTGATCTTTGCTGGATCTACCTTAATCCCCTCCTTACTGACAATGTGTCCAAGAAAGGATACCTGAGACAACCAGAATTCACACTTCTTGAATTTTGCAAACAATCTGTGCTCTCTCAGTCTCTGTAGAACCAACCTCAGATGCTGCTCATGTTCTAACTCAGTCTGAGAATATACCAGAATATCATCGATGAAGACGATCACAAACTGGTCTAAATAATCCTTGAACACTCTGTTCATCATATCCATGAAAGCAGCAGGGGCATTAGTCAATCCAAATGACATAACTAGAAACTCATAATGCCCATACCTGGTACAGAAGGCAGTCTTTGGTATATCACCCTCCTTGACCCTCAACTGATGATAACCAGAACGAAGGTCGATCTTAGAGAATACCTTCATACCTTGTAACTGATCGAACAGATCATCTATCCTTGGCAAAGGATACTTATTCTTAATTGTCAACTTATTCAGTTCCCTGTAATCTATACACATTCTCAGAGAACCATCTTTCTTCTTTACAAACAGAATTGGCGCACCCCAGGGTGAGAAACTAGGTCTAATGAAATCCATATCTAACAGCTCTTGCAACTGCACTTTCAACTCTTTCAACTCAGCTGGGGCCATTCTGTATGGTGCCCTAGACACTGGCTCCGTCCCTGGTGCCAGTTCTATAACGAACTCAATCTCCCTGTGTGGTGGCAATCCTGGCAAGTCTTCCGGAAACACGTCCAGAAACTCACATACAAGTCTAGTGTCCTCTGGTCTCACTGGCATGACTTGGGTGGTGTCAACCACACTGGCTAAGAATCCAATGCAACCTCTCTGCAGTAGATCCCTGGCCCTCAACACAGAAATCATAGGAATGCCGGGTCCATGCACAGTTCCAACAAACACAAAAGGATCCTCACCTTCAGGCTCAAAGGTGACCATCTTCCTTCTGCAGTCAATAGTTGCCCCATACTTTGCCAACCAATCCATACCCAGTATCATATCAAAGTCAGTCATAACTAACTCTATCAAGTCCACTGACAACTCTCTGCCCTCCACTGTCACTGGCAAATATCTGACCCACCTTCTGGATACCACTATCTGTCCAGTGGGTAACAAAGTACCAAACCCCACAGCATAGAAATCACAAGGTCTACACATCCTATCAATAACGCTACTAGCAACAAAGGAATGCGTAGCACCAAAATCAATTAACACATGATAAGGGGTTCCTGCACTAAAAAGCTGACCTGTAACAGCTGAGGGGGAAGCCTCAGCTTCTGCTTGAGTCAACGTGAACACTCGAGTTGGGGCCGAGCTGTCCACCTTTCTGGCTTCTTCTTTCCCTATCTGAGGGCAATCCTTCTTAAAGTGACCCACTACTCCACACAAAAAGCAGGCCTTTGCCTTACACTCCCCCAAATGGCGCCTTTTGCACCTAAGGCATTCAGGACGAGTCTTCCAGGCTTCACTGCCCCCAGGACAACCTATTGTAATACCACGAGGTCTCCTGTCAGGACCTAGAACTAGGAAGGTATCAGGAACCTTCCTCTTCTGATCATTGGGGCCAACACCCCTACCAGAACCAACAAATGGAGGAACTGTCCTCCTGAAATCCTTTCTGGCTGCACTGTCACGCCAGATCTTAGTCTCTGCAATTTCAGCTGGAAGTGCCTTCTCCACCACCTGTGCATAAGTAGTGACTCCTGCCACAGTGGTGATGCGAACGTCACGAGCTAACCTGGGCTGTAGCCCCTGGAGGAATCTCTCTCTCCTGGTCCCATCAGTGGGCACCAGCTCTTTGGCAAACTTTGCCAAACGGTCAAACTTGAAGGCATACTCAGTTACTGATAAGCTTCCCTGAAATAGCCTCATAAACTCATCGGCCTTCGCCGCTCTTATAGCATCATTATAGTACTTCTCATTAAACAAGGTCTGAAACTCCTCCCAGCTCAGGAGATTAACATCCTTGGTCTGGCCAACCACCTCCCACCAAATCCGGGCATCTTCCCGAAACATATAGGCAGCACAGGCCACCCTCTCACTACCAACTACCCTCATAAAGTCAAGCATAGTGGTAAGCATGCTCATCCATTGTTCAGCTTTGATAGGATCAGCGCTGCCTTCAAAAACTGGAGGTTGTTGCTTCCTGAACCGCTCATAAAGAGGTTCCAATCTGTTTTCAACCCCAGGCAACTGCCCAGTAACTAGCACTGACACAGAAGGTGCCTCTGATACATTAACCACTGCAGGCACTTGTTGCTGTCTCAGGAGACGAAGCTCCTCTCCTTGTTTCAACACTATAGCCTGCAAATCATTAAACAACTGCTGCCAATTTGCAGGTGCTGACTGTGGAATCTGGGATTGGTCATTCTCTTGACCCTGACTGTTGTCATTATTCTGACCTCGACCACTCTGGGCAGCTGTAGTGTCTGTCTGTTCTGGGTTCATTCTATCACTGATACCTTACTGAAACAATAATCAATACGGCTAGTAATGTAGTAATAACTAAACCTCTTGCCGCCTCACGGTCCAAGAACAAGCAGACAGTTATCATATTCCACAGTCATTCAATATTCACAAACAGATACATGTTTATGGCACTCAGCATGTATCACATAACAATTCATAATATCTCATGCATACAGGTAAAGCATTTGCACCACATTTAGGCAGTTATAAACATAACTACGTAAAGAGTTACCAAACCATGAGTCGAGCTTGACTTCAGTGATGTGTGTACATGCCCAGCCAGTCTACAGGAACCTTAACCTTGGCATTGCTCTGATACCAAGTTGTAACGCCCTGGCTACCCCAGAACAGTTACGGTGAACGGTGGACCGGAAATTTGACTCGTTGCCTGAGTCCTTTGGTCAAAAACGTGCTCTAAGTGTAATTAACGGGTTAAGGTATAAAACCATTAGAACGGAAATGGAGATTTTATTACAAACTGCTCTACAGAGCGAAACAAAACATTTACAAATGGTTCTCAGTACAAAAAGGTCACTATAGTTGTAAAGTTACAATCCCGCCGACCTAAGCGGCAAAAATAGGGTAAACCCCCTAGTTCCTCTGAGAACTCCTTGGCCGTGGTGGTCAAGCGGCCGCATATGTACACAACACCACATCAGCTCTCCACTCAAGGCTAGGTGAGCTTTTCTTTCCCTTTACCTGCACCACATAGCACCCATGAGCCATAGCCCAGCAAGAAAACATAATACTTTTCATAAACATTATCAAATGATTATCATTATAACCATACTAAGCATAAAGCTTTAGACAAATGAGTGAATATCACATGAGGTCCTGATAAACCACACTGAGTGACTGACAGGCAAGTCACTAATTCAAATGGAAGAGTGGCTGTTAGGTAAGCCACTATTCTTCAACAGGTTCTGGTAAACCATACTGAGTGACTGACAAGCAACTCACTAATTCAAATGGAAGAGTGGCTGTTAGGTAAGCCACTAGCCTTCAACAGGTTCTAGTAAACCATACTGATTGAGTGACAAGCACGTCACTGTTTTCAAATGGGAGAGGGGCTGCTAAGTAAACCACTAGCCTCTAAGCGCTTATTTCATTCATCGACCCTCGGGGTCGGTTTGCCATTGATGCTCTTTGAGTCATTCAATGCTGATAATCGATTAGATCAAATCTTATTGGCTTGCGTAATACACGCTAAGGCCGTCCTAACTAATGAGTCAGCTCAACGTGATTAGTGCCCAGTACCACTGCCGAACCTGACTAATAAGTCACAGCTTCACAGTTGATACCAGCACCTTTGCCAAACCTGACTAATGAGTCAGTACCGTGCACAAGTGAGCAACATATGCCAAGAATTCTATATTCAATCCATGTCCACATTCTCACAATCAACATGCCTCATGAACATCCATGCATGTCACATTTGGGGTGCAGTTTTCTTACCTTTGATTCGAGCTAGAATGAACAAAAGAACGACCCTTGAGAACGGTTTAGCTTTTAGTCCTTTAGCGGTTACCTAATCACAACACATATGGGATACCATTAACAATCAAGATAATCAAGGGCTCTCAAACCATTATCTAGCCTCCAAGAGATCAATCCAAACTAATCCAAATAGCAAGGACACTCCCGAGGCCTAAAACTAGGTTCCCGGGGTCAAAACGAGCAAACGAGGCGAAAACAGGGCAAGGGCTGCGGCCCTAGCACCTTGGTCCGCGGCCCCCAGGGTTCCTAGAGGCTAGGGCCGCGGCGCCCAGTGAGCACAAGCTCCCCACCTGCTTCTTCAAAGAAGGGTCGCGGCGCCTCAAGAACAGGGCCGCGGCGCTCCACCCTGGGCCATTCCCAACCGCGTTTCTAACACTTCAAAGCCTACAAAATCATCCCTAAACATTCCCCAATCATCAAAGCAAAGTTCCCAAGCTTCCCCATACATCAAAACCCTCAAAACCCATGGCTCGAACGAACCAAAAACTCAACAATTCACAAAATCAATTCAAAGCTTAGAAACTCGGAAAAACTCAAAACTTAAACTTCGATTACCTTCAATTGGGTTGTTTTCCGTCGAATCCTCTAGTCAAGAAGCTTCTAATCTTCCCTAGGATCGCTATGCCTCGATCCTCACTCGATTCCGACTCCTAGAACTCAAGATTTCGTCAAAAAGGCTTAAACGGTAAAACGGACTTTGAAAAGGGAGAACGGAAGGTTTTCTTATCGTATTCTCTATCTGATAAGCTACTTCAAACTTAAGTAACCTCAAATAAAACCTAATGCTCGGGGTCCTGAAAACACCCCCGGGGACATTATAGTCAAAACCTCCAAAATTTCACCCTGATCTCAAATATTCCCAATTTATCATCAAATGAACATTTCTATTACCCCAAAATTGACCCCATTATGGTAAAACCGCTAATCCACTAAAAATAACCGTCTCATGCTGCTTAGCTCGAATATATCTCCATAATAATGTAATCTCATTCACAAATCAAGTTATGCACCCAAATACACAAATTACCCTCAACGGGCCAAATTACCATCACACCCCTGTAATGAGAAATATGGACTCACATGCATGCATTTCACATCATATCATAATATAATCAACATATACATGCATTTAATCAATTAACAACATAATTAAGCAAGTATGGCCCTCCCGGCCAACTATTCATGTCGTTAAACACATCGGTGAATTCGGGGCATTACACTCTAGCCTTCTTTGGTCGAGATGATCGACCTTTTTCCTAGCAAGTAGTGGCTAGCACTACTACAAAAATGAGCTTTCTCGACAGTTTTTAACTATCGCTATTGAGCAACGACGACAGTCGACTAACTGTCGTATTTGCCTATACCGGTCGACAGTTATTAGGTATCGTTGTTGCTGGTAACGCCGATAGTTAAAAGCTGTCGTTGTTGTGGGGTAACGTCGACAGTTATTAGGCTTCGTTGTTGCTGGTAACGCCGACAGTTAAAAACTGTCGCTGTTGTGGGGCAACGTCGACAGTTATTAGGTGTCGTTGTTACTGGCAACACCAACAGTTAAAAAGCAACGCCGACAGTTATTAGGTGTTGTTGTTGCTTGCAAAAAATTTATTTATTTTGATTTTAAATTAAAAATTATGATTTAAATGAAACATTTATATACAAATCTAAAAAATTATAGATTAAAATAACAAAACTTATACAAAGTATTTACAAATCTAATAAAACAAATTTTGGAACAAATATAACACTACTACTTGACTCAAAAATCATATAGCCTTGTCTATAAACATAATCGTCTTGACCTTAAAAAATATATAACTAGATTTACAAAGTAAATAATTAACTGCTCAAAAAAGATTCCTGTACCCTAATCAAAAGTACAAATAAAATAAAACACTAAATTCATTGTCAAACAACATATCTTTCTTCTTCTTGTCCTTGTACTCACCCTCGTCACCAATAGTCTTTCCAAAGTAAGAATTGACTAGCATGAATTTCTTTCTAAAATCATCCCTCAACACATGAAAAATCACATTATAATACACCAAACATGAAAAATTATAACTAGATTTTTATTGTAGTGTAAATAAATAAGTTTACTCACAATTGTTACATAACTCTCTTGCTACCAATGTCTCAGTCCAAGTGTGACAACATATTCATTGCAATATCATTTATAGGAGTATTGTCATTCAAATTTTGAAGAGAAAACATTGAAGTATAAAAGTAAATCAAACAGAAAATCGAACAGCATATCCCCTAATTTATTAGCCTAGCTATCTATCACAATCAACACAAACAAATCAAACAACACACAAGTTTTCATCCATATATCACGACAGCACACAAAATTCTCAGAACTTACTTCACTAATACATGCAAGTTTTCAACCTTCCGTTATCACCGCAGCACACAATTATAATCCCAGAATGTACTTCACTATGGATGAATATTTAAGATATTCAAACTCCTCTAACATACACATGTATAATATTAAAACGAATAAAAGAATATACCTCTTCCAATCAATAGCAAGCTTTTCTAACGCTCCTCACTAATTCCACTACCTAAAAATAAAATTAATGCTTGAAATATTATAACATGGAATATATTGTACTCAAAAGTAATACAAGTATGAATAGGATCCAAAAAAAGTGTTGTGCTCAAATAAATGCTAGTAAAAAAGAATGAAACTTAGAGTCCAATAATAACTATGAATTATCTGTTGGGGTTTTATGCCTTAATTAAAACCCAAATTCTTTGTAATCTCATTTTATTATCAATAAAAGAACAGAAATCATTTTTTGACTTGGTCAATCACTTTGCTCACATGTTTTATTTTCATGATTATTTGTTTAATATAAACTTCTATTAAATCCCGAGCATATAGCTAATCTTATTTATAGTGACGTAATCACAGTGGAATATAAATATGATTATATGTTCAAAATAAGTTAGTCCGAAGATTAGTCAGTGCACCGGATTTACACTGACTTGCCAATCTACGATATGATCTACTTACGCATTATAGTGTTATGTTCTTTCCAGAACATTAGCAAAGTAGATAAGATCGGATGTATTTGTTACATCGGACTGGACCGATATTGACAGTTGATAAGATAAGTAAACATACTGTTATTATCTATTCTAGTCATATCATATAGTTGACCATAGGTCAATTCAATCTCAATTCTGAGTGGTTAGTATTCTAACTGATTGTATTATTTGAGTTCTTTGACTTGTTCGTTACCAGCTTACCCTACGGACTAGCCCATACTTACATCTTGGGAACTCGGTAGTATAATTGAGTGGGAGTGTTAATCATAGATATGAACATCTATAACTTCTGATGAAGAAGTGAAATGATGGTATCCTTTTAGTTTGGTTCAAGGTGTTAAATGATAGAGATCTCATTTCAGTAATTAAATTAGTTTACTGAAATATCATTTACAAGGAACTAAGTGTTTTAAGGATAAAATACAATTAGGGGTAAAACGGTATTTTAGTCCTATCTCATTGTAGACCGTCTATAGAGGATTGAGTGAAAATTATGGTTGTAACAATGGATAATTAATAGCGTGTCTATATTTGTTATAGAGCGTTCTATGAATTCAAGAGTGCAATTCCAAGTCTATAGTGGAGTCACGAGGAATTAATAAGTTAGTAAATTTATTTGTTAGATTTATGATAACTTATTGGAGCTTGATTTCATAGGCCCATGGTCCCCATTGTACCTTGGATAAAATCATCTAGATAGTCTCAATTAATTGATTTAATTATCAATTAGAATTATCAAAGTTGACCAGGTCAATTTTGGATAGTTTCACAGAGTTGTGTAATTTTGAGAAGAAAAGAGAATTTATGGCAGATTTATTAATTAAGATAAATTGGTATCGAAATTAATAAATAAATTTAAATCAAGGTTCAAATTATAAATAATTAATTTGATAAAGGATTTAAATAATTATTTAATTAATTAAATCAATAGAAAATAATACAGGCCTTGATTTTAAGTCCAATGGGCTTATAATCAAATGAGAAATTTCACGGGCCTATAGCCCATGATAATTTCGACCTAGGGCTTCAAAATGGCTATTATTTTATTGACTTTTTAATTAAATTAAATGGCCTAATTGAGTCTATAAAAGGAGTGCTTAGAGAGAAGTCAAAAAAGAAGTTTTGAGAAGTCACAAGTCAGATTTTCTGATAGTTTTATATTCTCTCTAAACACAAGTCTTTTTCTAAGCCACTTTGTTATTTTCTCTTCTTCTCTCTATATCTATCTTATGTGTTGAGAATTGCCCACACTAGTCTAGGTGGTTCTAAGGATACATTGGAAGATTGTGAAGAAAATAGAAGATCGGTTCAGTTTCTTGATAATACTCTGCGACAGAGAGGATACAAGAGTTAGAGAAACTGAAGGAATGACTCTTAATTCCGCTGCGTATACTGTAAGTATTATATTATTTGTTTCTCTTTGAATTCAATTTTAGAAACATGTTTTAGGCTATTTTGCATTAATTTGTTTAATATTAGATATACATGAAAATAAATAAAGATCCTGTATAAGCTTTTTCCAACATTATCAACCAATATGCTAATGTCAAACTTTTGTTTTGTTTGTGCACGTGCCTATTATGTAGAATGTAATGACATGCTTGCTTGCTTCTTATGCTCACTTCTTGGCTCTTGGAAATAATCATTATGCAACAATTACAAATAATATAAAAATCAAGCCAAAATACTATACATAAAAATATAATGTTTTGGATGTAATACTATACCAAAGAAGTTTAGCTTGTCTATTATGTTTTATGTTGAATGTAATGTTTTGGATATTCTATAATTAAACATATTATTAAATGTAAAATGACTTAAAAATGACGTGTGCATGGCTTTAGAAACCTAAAGAAGAAGACAACAACATTTGAGTTGTTTGGAAATAGATGAACAATCGTCAATCCTTTTAGCCAATAATAGTAATAATAACAACAATGATATAAATCAAAGGTAGGGTCATTTATTTTAACTTTTGAGTGGACACCTAAGAATTACACTCAACTAGTCTGAAGCCTAATAAATTGGCTATTTCTGTCATGTTGCTGGGTTCCACATTAGCTCAATTGCTCCAATTAAATGGGTATAGAAAAGTTATCTACCTGTTCTAAACTCTACTAATAAATAAGCACAAAATTTAATCCTCACCATAATGGTTTTATATAGTTCCTTTGCTTATTGCCATTCTTCTCTTGTCACTCAATTAGTTTGATTATGTAGGAAAATTGAGATTACAAGTCAAGACAACATAAAAAAAAAGTCAAGTCTGTAACTTTTAAATAAGTATTAATTAAATAATTAGAAAATAAGTAATGTGGAGTCTATTCTATACACTTAAAAACTAATTAATTGATTCAAAAGTCCCAAGAATGCTTTAATGCTTCATCATCAAATTCAAACTATTCAAATCAAGCAAACAAAAAGTACACTCTCCATGAATCAAACCCAATCCATGAAATTTTTCAGAAGTGGATAGATTGGTTCATTAGGATCATACCTAACAAATTTATTGCTCCCAGATAAACTTTTCATATCATGTGGAAAAAATTCAACCACATGTATACATAACAAAATATTATGTATGATTTTGAGACCCACGTGAGTATATGAGGTGGCTACATGAACATATACACCAAGGTGGTCCAAAATTAGCAATTTTTATGCTTAAATCTTCTAGCTAAGCATAAAGACATTTTTCAACAAACTAATTAATATAAGTAGGGTACTCTAGTTTATTTAACATGTTTTCTCAACAATTCATACCTTTGTCAAAGGAACCAAGAAGCAATAATACATGTTTCAATACAAGAACCCAATCCAAAGTTACCAATCTATTCAACACATTACTACTAGTCAAGTCATCAAGGAGCAATTGTTAAACAATATCCAATATATGAAACACACAAGAAGTAAGCTAAGAAGTGTCAACAATCCCCATTTAAACAAGAACATACATACAAGTAAGTCAATATTCAACAAATACATTAAAAAATTCCATAGTCTCAATCACTATCTCATAAGTTAAAGCTTATTCAATATTCAACAAATACGTTAAAAAAACTAAATAATTTTTTTATAATATTTTTCCATACTCAATAGTTTCAATGAACTAATTTTATCTCTCTAATACTTTATATCAAAACAAAATCAATAAATTATATTTTTTAGACTAGAACAAGACAAAGAAAATACAAAATATCAAGGCAATACACTAAGTGCATTTTATCAAACATATGATGATCATCACCGAATGACATCTTTCCACCAATACAAAAACATATCATAGAATCTTTCTTAGCATCACTCCACAAATTAATAAAAAATAAGAAAGAAGCACCAAAAGTAATGGCTAAGAGCTTTTAAGCAATACTAAATTACCCCAAATCAATAGAATATTAACATTAAAATGCAGCTATTGGGGTAAGGTGTGGGGAGGAATATAACTGCTATCAAGACTATACATTAATTTATTGTATCAACATTACATATTTTCTCAAAATGAGTACTGTAACACCCTACTGCCTTAGAGTCATTACTAAGTGAGTTTAAAACGTGCAATTAACTTGCTAATTAAGGTTACAAAAGTGTTGTTAAACCATAATCAGAGTCATAAACTTTGAAAATAAACCATTTACTAAAAATTATAAAGCGTTTAACATTTGGGATCCCAAAATACTGTTTAGAAATATTTACAACTAAAAAATATAACTAGAGTTGACTAAACGAAAAAATTTAAGTTTAGTACAATCATCTCCAAAAATACCCCTGGCCGTGATAGCTAGGCAGGCCAAACATGTACGCGCCGCTTCACGCTTTCCGTACTCATGGTTGGTCGACTTTCCCCTTGACCTTACCTGCACCATAGAGCACCCGTGGGCCGAAGCCCAGCAAGAAAACCCTCACAAGCAGATATCATATGTACATTAAACACTTAACATATAAACAAGCCACCAACAGGCTTAACACATACGGCCATGCCGTCCCAAGCGCTTACCAGGCCCTGGGTTCGCGGTCTACACCATAAGGATATCCCAGGTATCCTTTAGGGTCTCGCCCTGGCAACTCGCACTCCACGTGCTAAACGCTGCTCCCGACCCCTTGTCATTCTTGGCCCTGCCGTTCATTCACATATATGCACACATAGCATACTTAAGCATGTTCTTAAATACATATAAACTCAATCAAAGGGATATGCCTTGCAACACAATCATATAGGGCCATGCCTTGCAACACAAGCTCTACGGGAACAGTAGTTTTCTTACCTGTGTCCCGAGCTTTCCAAGCACCGATGTCCCGAGCACAATCCCCTAGTCCTCGCCTCGCCGAAACCCTAGTCACAACGCATTACAATATCCATCCATCAAGTTCTAATCCACCAAATAGCTTCGGGTCATAATTCTAGTCTCCGGAACCTTGAATTCTATTAACCCGGGTGATAAAATCTGTCACGAGCCTTAATAATCAAGTTCCCAAGTCAAAACCGACAAGACACCCTGCATCTTGAACTAGGGCCGCGACCCAACCCCTTAAGGGCCGCGGCTTGCCTCAAAACAGAGGCCAAGCACCTCCCTGGAAAAACAAACGAGCCGCAGTGCGTCTAGAGATCAATGGCTTCCCCAGGCCTCGCGTGCACACGGGCTGCGGCATGCCCCTCCTAGGGCCTCGACTCTACCTGCAAGTCCAGAAAAACCCAGCCTTTCCTTCAAGTTTTCTCTAAGCTCAACCCCACATATCTCATCCAAAATTACTCACAACCTTAGAATTAAGTCCAGAATTCATACTCATGCAACCTAAACATACCAAAAAACTCAAGAACCAATTCCTACACCCATCAAGCAATCAAAACCAATCCTAGAAACCAAACCATGCATGTCTAAGTCTTAATACCCAACATCAGCAGAATTCAGCTTGTTTATCAAGTTTAACACTTACCTTTGAGCTTGATTAGTTCCCTGAACTAGTCCTCTAAAGCCCAGCTTTGAGTTCTTCCTTTGCTTCCAAGAATATTAGCTTTCTTTCTCCTCCTCTTCTCTTGGCTCTTGCTTTACTCTAGAGCTCCAAAGAAAATTCCAGCATAAACCAAAGTGAAGAAACGTGGAGCAATTTTCCCCTCCTAATTCTAACTTATCCCTTAAGCCAATTTCCCTTTTTGCCCTTAAATCTATCATTAACCCTCAAGTAATCCCAAGGGCAATTTGGTCATTTCCCAAATCTCGTTAAGTCGCCGAGGCAAAATAATAAATTTTCCCTAATGTTCCCTCCTAGAAATTCTATCCTCGAATATATCTCCAAATATTTATTTCCTTAACCCAATAACCCCATAAAACGTCTAATACCCGAAATACCCCTCGTCTCGCCCCGAGTCAGATTTTCGACCTCATTGTGACTTTCTAGCTAACTACTCCCTAGGACTGTCTCTGATCGTGCAACACATATATATCTCAAATATATCACAATTATTCACATTTATCACATTTATGCTTTCAGTGAGCTAAAATTACAATCATGCCCCTAAATACCAAACAGGGTCCATATGCATATTTAATTCACCTAAACATACATTACTAATCACATATTCACACAAATTCACATATTATAACAATAAATCATTTATTGCCCTCCAGGCACGCTAATTAAGGTCCTAAGCCTTATTAGCAAATTTAGGTCATTACAAGTACAAATTAGTTAAATATTTTGCAGCAAATGACTCAGTACTTTGGGTGCCTTGGTACTAATTGAGAGTGTTACTTGAAAACGAGTACAAAGAAATTAAACATGTTCTGCTAGTTGTTCACTATCACACTAGCACTTCAATATTCTAGTACCATACTATTCACTTCATATTTTCATTTGACATCCCTTTAGAGATTGTAAAGAAGGTAAACACTAAAATTTCAAGTAGTATAATTTATTTCCAAAGAGGCATTAAACTCTTACCTTCATATAAAGCATAATCAAGTGACCAGGGAGTAAGACCATGATTTTGCAGAGAATATGGGTTGTCTGTCATTGAAGAATGATCTATGAATGAAAAAAGTCGATGCACCATAAAACTGGAAACACAAAAACAAAATAAAGAATCATAACTAACATGAGAAAATTGAACTTGTCATGTGAACAAATATATAGTCCTTTAGAACAACATCGGCAACAAGTAATTAACTTAATGTCACCATCATAATCAAATAATAATATCAAGATTGCCAAACAGACGCATACAATAATTTAGTTGCTCCATTTCTGCAATTATTTCAGTTCCTAATTTGCTTGGTTAATTGTTTCACTCTTATTATTATAATTTAGTGATAGATCCCAGACAAAAATGTAAATAAATATATAAGTATATATAATGTTGTTCTCTTCGGGTGAAAACATACCAAAATTGTTTGGATTCAAAAGCTGACCTTCTTTATTCATCAAATGAGTTTAAATGCACCAAGTATCTAACAACTCTTCCTACTCTTAAGACCACTAAGAAAAATATATATTATTTTATAATTAAATAACGTTGCATGGATAACAACTTTCTGAAGACTAGGACTCCACTAAAGATAAGACTAGTTTTTCATTAAAAGATCACATGCTTAGGACTTATCCATATACTTCTGATTTGGTAGAGTGATGCATTGGGATCTTCTTGGTGGTTTATCAATATCCCCTGTTTCACTGGAACCTTGTCCTCAAGGTTCATTTCAGGAAATTTTTCTACTAAAGTTGATGTCGACTACCACGTGGCATTTTTACGAGAAAGACGCTTCCATTTGCTCGAATGTTCTATGATGAATGTACCACCCTTCCGGAGCCAACTACCCAACAAGTATCAAGGATAGCTTTAGGTTCGAGATCGATTGAGCCATCATCAGTCAGTGGGGGCAGTTCACTACAACTTACACTTGTTTCACCAATTTTTTTCTTGAGCAGAGAAGCGTGGAGAACCGGTAGATGTGAGAACCCACTGGAAGTTTGAGTTGATAAGCTACCTTGTCGATGCGTTTCTCAATCTCAAAGGGTCCATAAAATTTATTGGCTAACATTTGAGACGCTCGTTTGAACACCGTTTGCTGGCGATAAGGCTGTAGTTTAAGGAAAACATGTTCTCCTTCACTAAATTCAATGTCTCTTCGTTTCGAATCTACATGCTACTTCATGCGGTTGGTAGCGGCGTAGAAGTTTAGTTTGAGTTGTTTGAGAAGAGTATCTCGGGAAGCTAAGTTTTGATCAATCTCATTCACAGGAGAAGCGCCAAGCTGATAGTGCGGAATCATCGGTGGTGGTCGATTGTACAGCATGAAACGACGTCATGCTGGTGGAAGCATGAAAGGTTGTACTGTACCAAAACTAAATGAATGCCATTTGCGTGGTTCTTGGTGAACAAAGCAGCATAAATATTGCCCCACACAGCGATTGACGACCTTGGATTGACCGTCAGTTTGCAGATGGTATGCCGTGCTCTGATACGACTGATAGGTCCCAGTCAAAGTTGTATATAAATATATAAGTATATATAATGTTGTTCTCTTTTGGTGAAAACAAACCACAATTGTTTGGATTCAAAAGCTGACCTTCTTTATTCATCAAATGAGTTTAAATACACCAAGTATCTAACAACTCTTCCTACTCTTAAGACCACTAAGAAAAATAAATATTATTTCATAATTAAATAACGTTGCATGGATAACTACTTGCTGAAGACTAGGACTCCACTAAAGATAAGACTAGAACTTCACTAAAAGATCACGTGGTTGGGACTTAGTCCATATACTTTTGATTTGGTAGAGTAATGCGTTGGGATCTTCTTGGTAGTTTATCAATACTCCCCTAATTCACTGGAACCTTGTCCTCAAGGTTCATATTAGAAAATTTGTCTGCTAAAGTAGATGTAGACTCCCACGTGGCATTTTTACGAGAAAGACGCTTCCATTTGATCAAATGTTCTATGATGAATGTACTACCATTCCGGATCCAACGAGTATCAAGGATAGCTTTAGGTTTGAGATCGATTGAACCATCATTGGTCAGTGGGAGCAGTTCAATACAACTTACACTTGTTTCACCAATTTTTTTCTTGAGCAGAGAAGCATGGAAAACTGGGTGGATGCTAGAATCCACTGGAAGTTTGAGTTGATAAGCTACCTTGCCGATTCATTTCTCATTCTCAAAGGGTCCATAAAATTTATTAACTAACTTTTGAGACGCTCGTTTGAACACCGTTTGCTGGAGATAAGGCTATAGTTTAAGGAAAACATGATCTCCTTCAATAAATTCAATGTCTCGTCGTTTTGAATCTGCATGCTGCTTCATCCGGTTAGTAGCGGCGTATAAGTTTAGTTTGAGTAGAGTATCTTGGGAAGCTAAGTTTGGAACAATCTCGTCCACAGGAGAAGAGCCAAGCTAATAATGCGGAATCATCGGTGGTGGTCGACCGTACTAAGCTTGAAACAACGTCATGCCGGTGGAAGCATCAAAGGCCGTACTGTTCCAAAAATAAATGAATCCCATTTGCGTGGTTGTTGGTGAACAAAGCAGCGTAAATATTGCTCCACATAGCGATTGATGACCTCGGACTAACCGTTAGTTTGCAGATGGTATGCGGTCCTCTGATACCACTGATAGGTTCCAGTCAAAGCTGTATATTAGTATATAAGTATATATAATGTTGTTCTCTTCGGGTGAAAACATACCACAATTTTTCGGATTCAAAAGCTGACCTTCTTTATTCATCAAATGAGTTTAAATACACTAAGTATCTAACTATTCTTCCTACTATTAAGACCACTAAGAAAAATAAATATTATTTCATAATTAAATAACGTTGCATGGATATCTACTTGCTGAAGACTAGGACTCCACTAAAGATAAGACTAGAACTTCGTTAAAAGATCACGAGCTTAGGACTTAGTCCATATACTTTTGATTTGGCAGAGTGATGCGTTGGGATCTTCTTGGTAGTTTATCAATTCTCCCCTGTTTCACTGGAACCTTGTCCTCAAGGTTCATATCAGGAAATTTTTCTGCTAAAGTTGATGTAGACTCCCACGTGGCATTTTTACGAGAAAGACGCTTCCATTTGATCAAATGTTCTGTGATGAATGTACCACCATTCCGGATCCAACGAGTATCAAGGATAGCTTTAGGTTCGAGATCGATTGAACCATCATCGGTCATTGGGGGCAGTTCACTACAACTTACACTTGTTTCACCAATTTTTTTCTTGAGCAGAGAAGCGTGGAGAACCGGTAGATGTGAGAACCCATTGGAAGTTTGAGTTGATAAGCTACCTTGTTGATGCGTTTCTCAATCTCAAAGGGTCCATTAAATTTATTGGCTAACATTTGAGACGCTCGTTTGAACACCATTTGCTGGCGATAAGGCTGTAGTTTAAGGAAAACATGATCTCCTTCACTAAATTCAATGTCTCGTCGTTTCGAATCTGCATGCTGCTTCATGCAGTTGGTAGCGGCATAGAAGTTCAGTTTGAGTTGTTTGAGAAGAGTATCTCGGGAAGCTAAGTTTTGATTAATCTCATTCACAGGAGAAGCGCCAAGCTGATAGTGCGGAATCATCGGTGGTGGTCGACTATACAACATGAAACGACGTCATGCTGGTGGAAGCATGAAGGTCGTACTTTACCAAAACTAAATGAATGCCATTTGCGTGGTAGTTGGTGAACAAAGCAGCATAAATATTGCTCCACACAGCGATTGACGACGTTGGACTGACCGTCAGTTTGCAGATGGTATGCCGTGCTCTGATACGACTGATAGGTCTCACTCAAAGATGTATATAAATATATAAGTATATATAATGTTGTTCTCTTTTGGTGAAAACAAACCACAATTTTTTGGATTCAAAAGCTGACCTTCTTTATTCATCAAATGAGTTTAAATACACCAAGTATCTAACAACTCTTCCTACTCTTAAGACCACTAAGAAAAATAAATATTATTTCATAATTAAATAACGTTGCATGGATAGCTACTTGCTGAAGACTAGGACTCCACTAAAGATAAGAATAGAACTTCACTAAAAGATCACATGCTTAGGAATTAGTCCATATACTTTTGATTTGGTAGAGTAATGCGTTGGGATCTTCTTGGTAGTTTATCAATACTCCCCTAATTCACTGGAACCTTGTCCTCAAGGTTCATATTAGAAAATTTTCCTGCTAAAGTTGATGTAGACTCCCACGTGGCATTTTTACGAGAAAGACGCTTCCATTTGATCAAATGTTCTGTGATGAATGTACCACCATTCCGAATCCAACGAGTATCAAGGATAGCTTTAGGTTTGAGATCGATTAAACCATAATCGGTCAGTGGGGGCAGTTCAATACAACTTACACTTGTTTCACCAATTTTTTTCTTGAGCAGAGAAGCATGGAAAACTGGGTGGATGCGAGAATCCACTGGAAGTTTGAGTTGATAAGCTACCTTGCCGATGCATTTCTCATTCTCAAAGGGTCCATAAAATTTATTAACTAACTTTTGAGACGCTCGTTTGAACACTGTTTGCTGGAGATAAGGCTGTAGTTTAAGGAAAACATGATCTCCTTCACTAAATTCAATGTATCGTCGTTTTGAATCTGCATGTTGCTTCATCCGGTTAGTAGCGGCGTATAAGTTCAGTTTGAGTTGTTTGAGAAGAGTATCTTGGGAAGCTAAGTTTGGATCAATCTTGTCCACAGGAGAAGCGCCAAGCTGATAATGCGGAATCATCAGTGGTGGTCGACCGTACTAAGCTTGAAACAACGTCATGCCGGTGGAAGCATCAAAGGCCGTACTGTTCCAAAAATAAATGAATGCCATTTGCGTGGTTGTTGGTGAACAAAGCAGCGTAAATATTGCTCCACATAGCGATTGATGACCTCGGACTGACCGTCTGTTTGCAGATGGTATACGGTCCTGTGATACCCCTGATAGGTTCCAGTCAAAGCTGTATATAAGTATATAAGTATATATAATGTTGTTCTCTTCGGGTGAAAACATACCACAATTGTTTGGATTCAAAAGCTGACCTTCTTTATTCATCAAATGAGTTTAAATACCCTAAGTATCTAACAACTCTTCCTACTATTAAGACCACTAAGCAAAATAAATATTATTTCATAATTAAATAACGTTGCATGGATAACTACTTGCTGAAGACTAGGACTCCACTAAAGATAAGACTAGAACTTCATTAAAAGATCACGTGCTTAGGACTTAGTCCATATACTTTTGATTTGGCAGAGTGATGCGTTGGGATCTTCTTGGTAGTTTATCAATTCTCCCCTATTTCACTGGAACCTTGTCCTCAAGGTTCATATCAGGAAATGTTTAAGCTAAAGTTGATGTAGACCTCCACGTGGCATTTTTACGAGAAAGACGCTTCCATTTGATCAAATGTTCTGTGATGAATGTACCACCATTCCGGATCCAACGAGTATCAAGGATAGCTTTAGGTTCGAGATCGATTGAACCATCATCGGTCAGTGGGGGTAGTTCACTACAACTTACACTTGTTTCACCAATTTTTTTCTTGAGTAGAGAAGCGTGGAAAACTGGATGGATGCGAGAATCCACTGGAAGTTTGAGTTGATAAGATACCTTGCCGATGCGTTTCTCAATCTCAAAGGGTCCATAAAATTTATTAGCTAAGTTTTGTGCTGCTCGTTTGAACACCGTTTGCTGGCGATAAGGCTGTAGTTTAAGGAAAACATGATCTCCTTCACTAAATTCAATGTCTCGTCGTTTCGAATCTGCATGCTGCTTCATGCGGTTGGTAGCGGCGTATAAGTTCAGTTTGAGTTGTTTGAGAAGAGTATCTCGGGAAGCTAAGTTTTGATCAATCTTATTCATAGGAGAATTGCCAAGCTGATAGTGCGGAATCATCGGTGGTGGTCGACCATACAAAGCTTGAAACGACGTCATGCCAGTGGAAGCACAAAAGGTCGTACTGTACCAAAACTAAATGAATGCCATTTGCGTGGTTGTTGGTTAACAAAGCAACGTAAATATTGCTCCATGCTGTGATTGACGACCTCGGACTGACTGTCGATTTGCAGATGGTATGCGATGCTCTGATACCACTGATAGGTCCCAGTGAAAGCTATATATAAATATATAAGTATATATAATGTTGTTCTCTTTGGGTGAAGACAAACCACACTTGTTTCGATTCAAAAGCTGACCTTCTTTATTCATGAAATGAGTTTATATACACCAAGTATCTAACAACTCTTCCTACTCTTAAGACCAATAACAAAAATAAATATTATTTCATAATTAAATAACGTTGCATGGATAACTACTTGCTGAAGACTAGTACTCCACTAAAGATAGACTAGAACTTCATTAAAAGATCACGTGCTTAGAACATAGTCCATATACTTCTGATTTTGCAAAGTGATGCGTTGGGATCTTCTTGGTGGTTTATCATATAGGCACTTTATTTATTGTTTACTTATTCTGTTCTTATTTTTTATATATTAAAAACTCAAGGAGGACCTTGAGTAGCATCTATACGAAGGCTTGGTCATTACTTTATGGTCATAGTCATTACTTTAAAATGTTAAAGCATTGTCGAGTAAATACCAATAAAATTAATGTCATAGACAAGCTAAAGCAATATAATTAATATCTTGTCATATACTAGCCAAAGCAATAAAATTAAGGTCATATGATGCATTTCGCTGATATTGCAGACAAGTGTGGCCTTGCCACGTATATTGCAGTCACCAATATGAACAAAAGACATAGATGGCGTTGTCTCAATTAAGCTCATAAGAGCATATGTTCTTTCTTTTTTCCTCAAAAATAAAAATTACATGGAGTTAATTTCTCATCTATAGTGAGAAAAAGAATGAAACCCAAAAGCATGAAACTCAGTTTGGCCAAGATGTGCAAGTTAAAATTACACCTCACTACAGAAATGAAGGAGCACCACATAATCAAGCATCAACAATAAAGTCAAATGTCGCACAGAGATTTATAAAACATGAATTGTAAGTGCCTATTCTAAGTGTTAGTGACCATTTGATTCATCAATTGTCATTTGCAGTAACCATAAGCCAATTAGTAGCCATTTTATTCAGTGAACAAAAAAAGTTGTCAAATGAGACAGAGATGAAAATTGTGATACTTCTCCTACCATAATTATTGTAGTGAAAATATGTTGAAACTTTTGGTTTTAGTATTTAAATCTAATAGTTGAAGTATTTTAGTATTTAACCAAGCTAGTTTTTTTTAATTTCTAGTTCCAGCTATTAAACCAAAAGATTATATACACATATAAATATATATAGAATATATTAAACAAAAGTTGCAAATATGAGCAGAAAAAAATTCTGAGACATATATGTCCTTAGCAAGACAGAACATAGTGTATCCTGAGTAGAAAATAATATCAGTATAATTAAGAAAGGAACATACATTGAATCTTGAATCGTATTACCACAACACACCACCTTCATATTATATCATATAAAAACTTCAATCATCTAAATTAATCAATAATAATGCAAAATTATATTAAAGATAATATTCAGGCACACTTGCAAAGGAACACAAGAAAATGGAATAAACAAAACGAAACCTCACTGCCCCTGCAAAGCTTCAATAATCTCCAACAAGACAAGCTAACCAGGCCAGAAAAAGTCTATTGATAACAATTTGATAGTTACAAGAAAATATGACTAAGGTACTTTTAGATTAAACATTTTCAAGTATGTTAGAAATTTTAAAAACATAAATATAAATTGGAATACAATACATCATAAGCATAAAAAAGAAATAAATAACTGAGATTTGATTAATGAAAGAATCCTTTTAGAACTGTGTACATACATATAACTACATAACTTAATTTGGAAGCCAATGGATTATATCTTACGAAAACAAAGAGGCTCTTCAACAAATATGCAATTATGATCATAATGACAACCCATTACATAAAATTGTGATTTTAGATCATAAAAAAACAATAATGCTAGCTACACACCAAATTTAATCTTGGATTGGTAAATCTCTTTATCTAATGATTTGGGGACCAACCAAGGACTAAGGCTAAACTCAGTACAAGGCATTAACCTAAATTATCCTATATATTTTGTTAGCACTCAGCAGCAACCCCAAGAAAATATTATATATATTACCATGTTATCGAGAATTCATAGCCATATGCCAGCTCTTCCCCACTCAACTTCTCATTTTGCTTTTGTCTTCTTCTCACTATAGCCTCAAAACACCAGACATAAATCGTTTGTCTTATAGATAGGGCTGTTGATTAGGTCTATACACCACAAGATGCCAGCAACATGAGAAGTCAACAAAAAAATGAAAAAAGAACAGAAAACGATGTAAATGCTCACCACATCTTGTAGATTTTCCTTAAGGTCAAAACAACAATTATATATATTCAAAAAAATATGATAAACATCATTCAAGATAAAAGATTACGATTATTTAAAACTCTGTAGTAGCTGTGCTGATTGTGATTATAAAACTCATCTACATTTTGAGCTCCATAATCAAATTCCTATAGAAAAGTATGATCACATATTTGAAACAACAAAAATGAAATCATAACTATCAGATCTTTTAAGTTGAACTTTTGCAATATCTTTGGGCAATATAGGCTATATATGGCAGAATAAACCTTACATAACTCAAATGCAACACAACAACTAATTGGGCATCATAGTCACAAAAAATACATAAATTTTCAACAAAATAACTCTACAATTCTCAATACAATATTTCAAAATTTAGCAGTGGTTCGACAAAGTGATATTACATATATACCAAGAATTAAATTGCAAGTTAGAGCGTTACCAAATTTATGCACATCAACTTTTTAAAATCTTCACAAAGTGAATGACTTCCAATCTGTTAGAAACCCTATGAACACATTCATAAAAGAAAACCATTTTCATTTTCATATTTTCTCACCCAAGTTCCAACTACAAAATAATGTCAGTAAACAAAACAGAGTAAAAAAAATCAAAACAAAAGTCACAAAATTATAACTTTACTAGTTCCACTATTCATATATATACATATTTATATATATGATTTTGAATTGTATACTGCTAATATACATTAAAAATAAAGGACTCTCTGACCTCCATATTATCAGAACTCCACGGGCAAGAAAACATGAGATTTATATATATATATAGAGTTAATTAATTTGTGAGAAAGAGGGAGAACGGTGAGGTGGGGAGCCAGGGACTACCGTGAACCAATCATCAACAACAACAAAAATTAAGAAAAAAAATTAAAATACAAGAGGAAACATACCAAATCTTGCTTTCACCATGCGTCGAGGTGATGAAGACACACACAACATCGCCATGTGACCTCGCCTCTGCCTCCACCAGGCTCCGTCACCTGTTCCTTGAAGAGAGAGTGAAGAGGGGATCGACACAAAGCAGAAGGGCGAGAGGATAATAGATAAGCCTCGAGGTAGATGAGAGATAAAGAATCAAAGAAAAGAGTATTAGAGGAATCAGAATTGAAGAAAAGACGAAAAACGAAGAGGAGAGGCGGCAGCTTAGGGCATTTTCTCCTTACTGAAGCTCATTAGTGTAGGCGGGAGAGGCTAATTATTTACCAAAAAACAAATAAGTATATGTTGGTACTTGTTACACCCAGATTTCGAGAATGGAGATTTTTGATCTCGAAACTCAAGCTCGTAAGGTGTAAGCTTGAGATAAGCATATCTGTCACATGATCAGCATTAATAAGAAAGTCAAAGACGATCTCGCTAGTAGTAAATACGAGAACATCGGAATTGGTGAGCATGGAAACTATGTGGTTTCGGAGGAGTTCCGGTGTTATAAGTCATGCTCGAAGCCACAATGATGATAGTTCAACACTTGTATAAATCTCCTACAATCAGACAAAGTGGTTCAAGCTCGAGCGTCGTGAGCTCGAAGAGGATGATCTCGAAAACGTTACTTGTTGAGAACGTAGGCGAACCGAGGAGTCGAGCTTGAAATGGGAGAACGATCTCAAAGGCGGGTGAGTCTAGTATCCAAGCTTGTAAGTTGTGTGTGAACGTGTTTATTGTTGTAAAATCCCTATGTTTAAGGGATCAGATGTAGTCTGTTATTAAATCCCACATATCAGGGAATATATACGCGTACGTAGTAACTGTATGCATTTCATTGCATTTATTTTAATTGATCTGTATCATATCTTCCCGAAATCTGTGGGAAGATATTCGGTAAATCACTCTATAAATAGAGTGGAACGATTCCTTTGTAGAGATTGAAAATCTGGGAGTGGGAAAATTCTGTATAATTGCTTCCAGAAATCTTTAAGAGAATCCCAGAAAGTGAATAACACTGACTCGTGGACTAGGCAGATTTTAACTGCAGAATCACGTAAAAAATCGTGTCTATATTATTTGTTTCCTCTGGTATTTTTTATTTAATTGCTTTTCATTTCTAAGTTGATGAAAAGCGACGTCAACAACGCTTCATTTTTTTTGCCTCTATGCGTTTTCCTCATTTCTTTTAATAATGTCCAAATTCAATGTTTATTAATGTAGGTTTTTGTACTAGTGCTTACTTAACATTTTGAAGGGCACAAGTGCCCTTAATACTCTTTTAGGACACTCAAAGTGAGTCCTTAAAAGTTACCATTAGAATCCCAACTTAAATTATTTCCTTAAGTTTTTTTTAGGATCCACATATTTTATTAGGACACTCATTGCGAGTCCTAAAATGTATTTTCTTTGAGAGTCCTAAATACTCTAGAGACATTTTTTAGAGCTTATAATTAAGTGCGTGTCCTAAAAAGGTGACCTGTAAAGGGTATTTTGTAGTAGTGAGTAGTCACACGAGACAAAGAGAGAGTGAGAGAGTAGTCGCACGAAAGAAAGAGGGAAAGAAATTAAAGACTTTGTGCGTGTGGGGGAAAAATTAAAAACTATATATTTTTTAAATGGAGCAATGCTGACAGCTATAAGCTGTCGCTATTGTAAGCTGTCACTATTGGCTCCAATAGCGACAGCTTATAGCTGTTGGCGTTGCTCCAATATGTCAATTTAAAAAAAATGTAAACATATATTAAAAAAATTATAACTAATAAATTTATATATTAAAATTATTTTACAATATTTTTCCAATCAATAAAACAACTCATTTTTAACTAATACTAATTTTATAAATATGTTAAACAATAATATAGTTAAATTAAATTAAAGTCTTTTTACTCTTAATATCATAATTAATTTAAAGTTTGAAATAAAAATTATTATAAATACAAAAGTTAATAATTTGAAAAATTGAGAAACAAAAAAAATCTAGTTTTAAAAGTTTTTAATAAATACATATTTACATAATTTAGTTTATTTTTACAATTTTATTATTCATTAATTATATTTTAAAAAAAATTATTTGAATTTTGACGACATTTTATAACTGTCGGCATTGGTCTTGAATTAACTATCAGCGTTGGGATCAATAGCGATAATTTTTAACTATCGGCATTGGTCTCAAATTAACTGTCGGCGTTGGGATCAATAGCGATAATTTTTAACTATCGGCATTGGTCTCGAATTAACTGTCGGCGTTGGAGTCAATAGCGATAGTCAAAAGCAACGGTGACAATTATTAATTGTCGGTGTTGGTTTCTATGCCTACAATTTTTAACTGTCGCGCGTGGAGTCCTGCTAAGCAATTACGACAGTCAACAGAGTTGACTATCGTGGTTGGGTGTCGGGAAAGCCCAATTTTGTAGTAGTGTAGAACTGGTGAAGTGCTTCTCTAAGATGACCTTCAGACCTTTCCTAGTGGCTTTTCGAGTCTAACGATGTTTGTTTCTCACTGGATGTTCGTTTCGGTTCATGGTTGTGTGGGCTATGGCTTATGGGTTCGATGGCTTTCACGATTCATGTTCTAGGAGTAGGTCAGATGAGTGTGGCGATTGGTGGTGGCATACTACTCTCTTTGACATGTTCAGTCGAATTTCGTTTGTGTAAATTAGAGGATTTTCTATTCGTTAATTCAAGAGTCATCAAACCACTTTTTTGATTGCTTTTTCTTCATTCTAGTTCTATTTTTTGGATTTGCTATTTTAGATTTATTATTGTTATTTTTTTTTTAATCTTTTGTTTTCTTTTTGGAATTTTTCCTAGTGTGGGTTTTTGTTGTAAGTACTCTAAGAGGTGTTTATCTTTACTTACTATCGTTGATAGTTTATGTTTCTTTTGACTACCATGGTTTGACATGTATGTTGCATTGTGCTGGTCTTGTTGGCCTTTGTCATTGTTGTTTCTCCTCTCGGGGTAATGATTTATGATATTGGTTCATCGAAGTTATCCTGGATTTATTCTATGTGTTTCTTATGAATGAATCCTTGAGTTTTATTTTATTTTTATAAAAAAACAAAAATCTTGAATCTCCTAGAATGAGATCGATAGGTGCTTAGCCACCTGATCCACCAAGTAGTGGGCATTAGGTTATAAATTTTGCCAATATGTTTATGGGCATTAGTGGGATCGGACATGCTATACTTTAATAGTTACTACTACTTTGCGAAAAATGCATGACAGTTCAATAATCCAATGCCTTTGAATTAGATATATGTACATAAATATTTTATACAGTACAATAATGATGTATATTTCTCTTTTTTAACTCTTTGTAAAAGATACTCCCGAGTAAGGATGCATATTTTCTTCGTGGGAACTTGCCCATAATGAGGTGGAGATTATTGCTAAATGGAGAACAGAGTGGGGACAAGAATAATTTTCTATCCTCAAATGTTAATTAAGCGAGGCAAGAACCGAAATCACGTTTAAATTTATTTATTTGTTTTTTTAATTTTTTTACATATTTTGTATTTTTCTTTATGTATTTTTGTAGTATATTAATAACATTTTACTGATTTCAAAATTTATTTGAAACAATATTTAGTTTTTTTAATTATAAATATTATGTAATATTTTAATTTTTATGCAATTCACAATTTTATAAAAAAAATACTTTAATTTAAATTTTATTTTTTAAATAAATGAGTTCCTAAAATGATTCTCCACTCCAACGGGGATATGCTTCTAAGCCCTACTATGGTCCAAGCCCTCAAATGGGCCAAAATCCTTTGTCCATTTTTCCAATTTTATCACCTGTCCAACCAATGAAATTATCATAGCTCAATAAATATTTTTGTCCCCAAAAATATATTTTCTTCCATTACTAATGTTGCTTACAAATGTTTATTTATTTTTTATATATATCTTTCTCCAGTACCATAGTTTTTTTTCAACTTATTTTATTATATGGAAAAGTTCTCAATTGGTATTACTCATATATGGGTACCTAGATAAATGTGAAAATATGCTGACATGACATGTAGGTGACTTGGTACATCAAGTTACCAACAAGTAAATATTCTCTTTTTTTTTGCATAGATTTTTTTTTTTTTTTTGCATTAATTTCGAAATTGCTTTTTCTTTTTGTCATTAGGAATGGTGATTCCAACCAATAAGAGGTAAGATCTCTTTTCAAGTTTAAAATTAATTTAAAATTCTAAAAATTAGGGTTTCATAATAAATGCACACTCATTTCTTAAACTCTCTATTCTTCTTCTTCTTCATTCAAAGTAAAAAAAATAAACATAAAAAATCAGAATTGCACCCATGATTTCATGAGCATGTGACGGAGAGAAAGAAGAAGAAAATAAATCATGTGGGAAAAAAATAGAGGGGGAGAGAGAGAGAACGCATGGGAGTAGAGGGGAAGGGGATGAAGAATAAAAGAAATAGATCTAAGGATTTAGGAGGAAGGGTTGGAAAGAAGAGAAAAAAAATTCATGACAACTCATTGTCTTCTAATCGAATCAGGTCCAAATTGCTTTGAGATCGCACTCGTCGGTATAGATCTTCTATGAAAAGTTTGGAGTCATCCTCTTCAATGTTCAAAAGTAGAACTCGACGTTATCTTCATAGCGAGTCTTATTGTTCTTTTTGTAAGGTAATATCTTCATATCTATATATGTGTCTATGATTGAGATTTGATTTTATGTTTATGTTAGAACACTTGGATTATTATTTTTCTAAAATCTTTTTTCTTTTTTCTATTTAAAAAATAGGAATATGAAAACAATGTATGTGTAGATGAGGTAGACCGTAATGTTCCTATCCCACCATGGAGTTTTGTCATACCTGATGAGGATGGTGATGCAATGACCATTAATATACCATCAGATGTAAACAAATGGAATCTTCAAATTCCAGACCATGTAAAATGTGTATGTATTATTTTTTATTATTATTTTAATTATTTTTGAAATTTTATTTTAATTTATTTTTTACAGGTTGGGGTAGCAAAAGTAAATGCTTTGCTCACAATGGTTGTTGGTCTGTAAAATATTTTGGTTACAAAGATCCTTGAATCTAGAGATAGGTTAAATAGTTCAAATAATGTTATCCATCAACTTCGTCGCCGTCTGGTTGGGATATCTTAATTAATTTCATAATTTTACAGTATGAAACATTATCTGGTTGGTATATGTTTATCTAATTTTTATTTATTTATTTATTGTTTTGTACAGTAACAATGTGAAGAATCTCAAAGATCTGAAGACCAAAATCAGGATATCATTGTTAGTAGTAATGTAATCAATAATTAGGGAGATGTAGAGTAGTAATTTGGTTTACTTTTGTATTTTTATATTGTTGATCGAAATAAGTTTGTTTAATTTCCAATTTAGCATTTTAAATATTATTTGGTGCAAGTATATGTAATTTCCAATGTACTAATTGAAATATTATTTTTGCAATATTTTTTTAAATTTTTTAACATATTAAAATTTAATTTCGATTATTATTTCGAATTTGAGATTTTATTATTTAAATCTTATATTAGAAATCACAACTAATTAATGATTTTTAATGTACCATAAAATAATGGATGACTATTGGTTTTTCTAACAATAAATGAACATCAAAACAAAAATAAGAAATAAAATTTTCCATATTACATTATAAACTACACATTTTAAATTTTAAAAATAAAAAAAACAACTTTGTTTTATGTCAAACTACTTTGATTATATGTAAAATGAATCAATAAAACTCTTCATTTTTTCCCAAAAAATGTTAACTTAATTAACTTTATTTTTTCCATAAACTACAAAATAATACAACTTTTTAAATTTTCCATTATCAATAAATGGACATTTAATGATAAGATTAGATCATAGCCAATAACTATTAATATTCTTTACCTTGAAAATAGGGAATTAATTGAAACTTTTTTTAAAGCATTAATTTCGGCATGTGTTATTAAAAAAAATTAATTTCGGCTAGCATTAAAAAAATATTTTGATTTTTGAAAAAAGCATCTCTTTGTATTCTTTTGGGAAAATCAAATTATTGTTGTTGTGAAATTAGATATTTATTCATTAGTCTTATATTGCCCAAATTTCGAAAATATTCATTTAATATAATTGGTTACGTAATTTATAAAGTCCATTAATTTAGAGATTGCTTAATGGTCAATTATTAATTATTAATTAAAATTAAGGTATAATTTTAAATTGAAACCCAAAAATTAATATACAATTTCGGCATTAATTTTGTTTTTTTTAAATGGACAATTTCACTCCAACAAAATTATTAACATTATTAATAAATAAATAATAATAAGATTTTATTTGAAGACCCAAAAAGAAATAAAAAGTTTCTATTCATAACAAATCCTAATAAGAAAATGTCCATAAAATAAATTAAAACATAATAGAATAAAAATATTATAGTAAGACCTAAAGAAACACATGGAAACATTAAATTTAAAAATAAAAAAAAAACACTTGAAGCATTTTAGAGATTGTCATTCTTATTTGTAATTTTCTTCTCCTTCTCCTTCAAATATTTCTCCCACACCTCGTCCTTTTTCCTCTCTGCATCAAAATAGTTGGCCATTGATCCATGCAGAGTTTGCATCGCATAGGCGCATCTTGTCATCTCTCGAACATATTCACCCATGTTGTTCTTCAATTCAAGTAGACGACTGGAATTTTCATTAAGTTTTTGGAACATAATATCGAAATATATTCCATTTGGATTGTACTCTAGTTGAGCATAAAGTGGATTCACATCTTTCTCATCACCGCTAAACTTCTCAGTCTTGATATTCTTCAATTGAGACTTTACATCATTCTCAAACTTCTCATCCTTGATCTTCTTCAATGGAGAATTTACTTGATCATCTTTGAATGAAAGTGTGAAGAGTTATCTTCATTATTTGAATAGGTTGAATATGATATGTTGATAATAGACATGGTAGTTGAATGTGTGTAAAACTTGATTTTTTAAAAAAAGAAAATAACATAATCGGTTTAGGTTATATGGTAATTGTTACCCACGATTTTGGCCAACTGCGAGTAGATGCAAAACCGACAATAAACCTTGAATAGAAAATAAATAACACAAGTAATTTTATAGTGGTTCAACCCCAATTTTTTGGTAATAGGCTAATCCACTTGGAGTTGTGATATATGTATCCTACACTTAAGATCAAATGAACCTGAGCCAACTGAGTTTCTTAAGTGTAAGTAGAAAAATACAGAGTTTCTCTCTCTAGAGAATACAAGCTTTCTCTCTCTAAGCTCTCTCAAAAAATGCCCCAAGAATGCCCCAAGTAACAGTCCCAAAGTCTCAAAATTAGAGAGTCTCAAGGTCTCCAAAAGATCAGATCCCCACAATGATGTCATGAGCTCTTTATTTATAGGCTCATGGATCGTACATGAAAAATATCCCGTTTTGATGGGGTCCTTGGTTGTTTCAACCAACTTTAATTAATAAATAATAAAGAAATTCAAATTACAACAATATAGCAATTACTTTGGGATATCTTAGAGATTCGCGCGGTAGTTACGAGCGATTCAGGTTGAAGTTGTTACTGAGATTTTGTAAAGAAGTCACTGGGCAGTTAACTCCTGAGATTCTAACATATCCGGTCGGCTACACTCCTCAATTTGACACAGTTGGTCGGATGAAACCCATTCCTGAGACGTCTGGTCAGCTATATCACGTTGTTGAAGTAACTAGTCGGCCCAAAAACATTACTGGTCAACAAAGACACATCACTGGTCGGACATGGCACAGTCGGCCAAAGCACACCACTGTTCGGGCATGGCACATCACTGGTCGAGCATGGCACATCACTGGTCGAGCATGACACATCACTAGTCGGGCATGACACATCACTGGTCAGGCAAATCACTTCTGACTAGCTAAATTGATTTCGTGACTAGTAATATCACAACTCCCCAGGTCAACTCTCAACCTTTGCACTTCTTTAGTCAACACATTTACTGACTATCAATGTGTCATTTACTAACCATGCATTGCCACTTGTCCCATCCGATTGCCACGTCATCTAACTAAATTTTGGGGATAACAGTAATATATTTATAGTGTGTGTTATGAAGAAAAAATGCAACATTTCACATTCTTAATAAAATATTTTGGATTCCTTTAAAATAAATAATAAAATTTTATCGAAAGAATAAATAATTAATATGGGGTAACTTCCCAATGTTATCACTAATCATGCATTCACATTAATTAAATATTATTTCTATATTATAAAAACCACCCATTAATTTTGGCCACCTATTTTTTAATAGCCAATTTCACAAATTAAATGCATTTAACAAAAAATGAAAAAAAAATTCAAAAACCGAAAAAAAATAAATAACAATTAAACTATGTCATTTAATACAAGAACCACACTTTCTTAATTTAATGAATAAATAATTAATATTGTAACTCCCTACTCTCTTAGAGCCGTTACTTAGTGAGTTAAAAACGTGTCATTAGCTTGCTAATCAAGGTTTTAGGTTAAAGGTGTAACTAAATTGAAGTAAAAGTTGTTTAAAGACGTTAGGTATAAAATGTGGCCATTCATTGAAATCGTAAAGTCTTATACATTTGGGATCCCAAAATACTGTTTTTTTTTTAAAATACTTTACATCTCAAAACATACAACCAAAGTCGACCTAGGCGACAAAACAACCATTACAAAATTTTCCCCAAAATCACCTTGGTCGTGGCAGCCAGATAGGCCGAACATGTACCCATCACTCCACGCTCTCCATACTCATGCTTGGTCGACCTTTCCTTTGCCCTTACCTGCACCATAAAGCACCCGTGAGCCGAATCTCGACAAGAAAACTCAACACAAAACAAATAACATATGCATATACACCAACAACATATAAGAAAACAGCCAGCAGACACTTTACCAGGCCTTGGGTTCACGGTCTTCACCGAGAGGATGACTCTTGCATCCTTGGAGGGTCTCACCCTAATGACTTGCACTCTGCGTGCTCAACGCCATTCCGAGCCCCTTGTCGTACTCGGATTCCTACCATTCTCGACCTTCGTCGTTCCCAGCCTTTGTCGTTCCCGACCTTCACTGTTCACTCACAAATATACATCGCATAACTAAATAACAACATATAATTAAACATATACTAAACTTAGACATTAGGGCTATGCCCTACAATTTAGTCAATAGGGCCACGCCCTGCAATACAAACAATAGGGCTACGCCCCTCAATACAAGCAATAGGGCCACGCCCTTCTCTATGGTTACAACTGTTTTCTTACCTTTAATCCGGGTGCTAGCAGTCAGGCAAGCAATCACGACCTCTGAGAACGATCCTCTCCTAAGTCCCAGCGGTAACCTAGTCACACACCACAAGTAACATTCTCATTACTACCCGATTTTATAATTAATCCTGGGAACCAATCCCGTGCTCTCGGGATCTCCCATTTCCCCCACACGGGGTGATGAAAATTTCCCCCGAGCCCACTAAGCCTAAGCCCTAAAAACATAAAATTCAAGGCCCTGAAAATGGCCTAGTGCCACAGCACAACCATACAGGCGCCGCGACACTCAGCAAGGGCTGCTTCTCCTTAATCATCCCAGTGCCGCAGCTCAGAAGAACAGGGTCGTGACGCTCCTACGCGAACCTAGAAAACTGGGTTTTTCCATCATTTTTCCCCAAGCCAAAACTCACCCAAGCCATGCCCCAAGTGTACCCAAGTCCCAAAGGGTCCCAAAACTCCAAATAACACCACGTACACAACATATATGCATCGAAACCCAATCTAAACCCACACCTAAACTCAATTTCAATCAATGGTTTAAAATTTAACAGAAACTTAAACCAAACTAGAAACTTTTCAAAACTTGAAGGAATCCTTACCTTTAGATTAGATTTCTACCCTAAGCTGCCTCCAATTCCACTCCAAGCTTCAATCCTGAAATTCCCAAGCTTAAGTTCCTCAAAACTTCATCCCAAAACCCAAATTCAAAAATAAATTATCCAAAACTCTCAAGAACATCAAGATTTCCTAACTCTGCCTTCGTCATCGAGCTCCCTAGCCATCCAAACCATTATAAAGATTTATTCTTTATGTCAAATGGCTTCAAAAACTGCGAACACAATTACTTCAACCGACCTTGTAAGTCTTCTATCCTTGTAAATTTAGCTCGTAATTTTTTGTTCCTTTTAAGATATTTCTTTGTTTTTGTACATGTCTTGATTGAATTTGTTTCTTGTGCAACCATATTTGAGAGGACGAAAAAGTCTGTGACCCTCGGGGGTCAGTACGAGAAATTATCCAGACTTCCCCCTGGAGAAAAGGACTATCGCCAGGTCATGAATGATGCCACCATGTTGGCATGCAAGTTGATTAGAGAGGGGACCCGGGCTCTGCTCCTAACCATCCCCGAGCTTCCCGCTCCTCAAGAGGCCTTACCGGTCTGTGAGGACAGTGAGGAGGAAGAGGCCGAGGTGCCTTTTGTGCGAAAAAGATGGGCTCCCAAGGCTGTTCGGGAACCCGATCCAGATTGGGTTGCGTCAGGGGCAACAGTCAGCCCCTCTGGCCAAGGTAACCCATACCCCTTTAGGGAATTAGATAGGGTTGTTGCCAATTTTAGGTTAGTTCGGTATAATCTGAATCAGCTCGTCCACCGTTATCCTTCCAACTCAGATCTAAATTTAACCCTTCTCTAGTGCGTAGACCACCTAGTGGTACGCCATGACAATAGTTATCCTAGGGGCATAATCGTAGTTGACAACACCCTAAATTTTAGATCCGCCATTTTTGAAGAATACGGGACAAACTGTAGATCTTGGCCTTCTCTACTCCAGGGTGCATTTGCCCCTGGATTTAGACAATATGTAGATGACTCCAGCCCTGAGGAAGAACATAAACCCCTTAGGATCCATGAAGTATTAACTGTATACTCCCATTTTCCTCCATTAGTTCCAAGGCCAGAGGTCGGGCCTATCCCGGTCAAAACACCCGAGCTGGTGATAATAGACTCCTCCCCCAGCCCGGAGGGTAAGATCTTTGTTTTCTTTTTTTCTTTATAATTTCTTTTTGAAACATTCCATTTATTCTTTTTAGGCGAAGAGATGGAACAACCAGGAGCTCCGGACCTCCGAACTGCTTTCCAGTCTGAGAAAGTCGGTGCGGGCCCCTTCGTGAAAAGGCTCAGAATGGCGAAGAAGACCACCCCTACAACGGGGAACACTTCGAAGTCCCCCGCTAAGAATAAAGACACAAGCTCGACTCGGGAGCCAGCTCTAGTGGCCAACGTCGCTTTTGGGCAGCTTCCTCCTCCACCACCTCAATCCATGCCTCCTCCTCCCCAAGTCATTCAAGTTGAGGCCCCCACCGTCCGGATACCAGTAGATCCTCAGGACTTGGAGAAGATCCCTGAAGCCTTTCGGTGTATCATCTACGAGACTGCGAGCCATATGGTGGGGCACGCCTACAAAGCCAGCGTGAGGGACCTGAAGACCATTGAGGAACGTAGCCCGGAGAATGTCATGGAATCCACCATGGGGATGAGCCTCACTGTGAGTTCTCTTTCCTTGGTGAATTTTTTTTTTACTGTGACTAGGTGTATATCTCTGACTTGTTTTGTTATTTTCCAGTCTGCCTTGGCTCAGTACCGCAGCATAGCTCATGTTAAGGCCAGAAATGAGCCTCACTGTGAGTTCTCTTTCCTTGGTGATTTTTTTTTTACTGTGACTAGGTGTATATCTCTGACTTGTTTTGTTATTTTCTAGTCTGCCTTGGCTCAGTACCGCAACATAGCTCGTGCTAGGGCCAGAAATGAGGAGTCCCAAGCCGAGCTAGACACTACAAAAACCACCCTGACTGCTGCCCAAGGAACGAGTAGGCCGCCAAAACTGCTTTGATAGCTGCTCAGAAGAGTAAGCATGATGCCAAAGCTACTCTTGCCATGTCCCAAGACAACGAGCAGGCTGCAAAGAATGCACTGTCTGCCTCCCAAGCTTAGACTGAACAACTTCAGGCCGAGATTGCTGAGGTGAAAGCAAAACTGTTCAAGGATGAAGCCACAGCCAAAGAAGAAAAAGTGGCGTCATCATCGGCCATGGAGGAGATGCTGTACCATTGCTGGGCCTTCAACCTGGATGGGAACTTCTCTTTCATGGAACTCGGGCTGTGGGATCCGTACCTTGAAATATTTAAGGCTCGGCTCTTGCAAGAACTGTCAGAGACTGGTAATGCATCTGGAATGGTGGAGGGAGATGGCGAGGAGGTCATATCTTTAGGGTGAGTTGATGGAGTCCAATGATATCTCCTTTGTATTTGTTTTTCTTTGTAATTATTTATTAGTTTCTTGGATATTAAACAATTTCCTTCGGGCTCAATTTATTTTTCCTATCTTAATATATATTTAACTTTTAATCAATTTATCTTTCCTTTATTATCTCTCATGCTTATGAATCCTTAGACTTGTACATTCGAGATATTAGGAATCGATTTTTAGATTGAGATAGATTTTATCGAGCTTGGTTATATCCAAGTTTTTGTTTGATTATTTGCATCATACCTGTTAAGAATCAGGTCTCGAACCTGGTTATATCCAGGGTTTTTTAATTATTTAAACTTAGTTCGCGCTAGGTTTATTGAACACTCGAGCTTTAAAAAGCCGTTGAATACTCAATTTTCCCAAATTTCCAAGTTTTTTACCTAGTTATGACCATGGTTTTAAATGATTTAAACTTAGTTCGCGCTATGTTTATTGAACACTCAAGCTTTAAAAAGTCATTGAATACTTAATTTTTCCAAGCTTCTAAGTTTCGGACCTGGTTATGTCTAGGGTTTTCAATGACTTAAACTTAGTTTGCGCTAGGTTTATTGAAAACTCGAGCATTAAAAAGCCATTGAATAATCATTTTTTCCTAGCTTCTAAGTTTCGTAATCTTATCAAGCAGGCTTAATTTTGCCAATCTCAGGTTATGTGCCCCCCCAACCCCCCAAGTAACCAGAAAGTAGAAACTTTCTTGGTTGCTTTTACATATATTAGAACATGAACTAATACAACCTTAAAAAAAAATTATTTAATAATCCATCTATTATTTAATCAAATGGATTTTATAAATAAGCCTTACATTGATGGTAGTACTACTGATAATACTTTTTCAAATGTAGGGCATTCCAGGTTCGCGGGACTACTTCCCCATTTAGTCGAGCTATCTTGAAAGTTCCTTCACGAAAAACCTCAATGACTTGATATGGTCCCTCCCAGTTTGGGCCTAACACACCATCCTTAGGATCCTTATTCGCTAAAAAGACCCTTCAGAGAGCCAGATCACCCAGTCCAAATCTGAGCCTCTTAACTTTAGAATTGAGCGAGTGATTTTTTGTTGATAATGGGCAAGCTGTAACTGCGATTCCTCTCATTTTTCTTCAATCAAATCAAGAGATGTGTTAAGTAGCCCATCACTCTATTATTGATGTAATGTAATTTTCCTGTGAGTGCCTACCATGGCTTCGACTGGAAGCACGACCTCGCTTCCAAAAGTTAAGGAAAAAGGAGTATGCCCCGTGGTGGTTCTGTGAGAAGTTTGGTAGGCCCAAAGTACTTGCGGGAGCTGTTCGGGCCATAGTCCTTTGGTTTTGTGTAACCACTTCTTCAGGCTTGCCTTTAGGGTTTTGTTCATAGCCTTGACCTACCCGTTGGCCTGCAGATATGCTATTGAGCAGAAACTCTTCGTAATGCCACATTTTTCACAGAAATCAGTAAAGAGATCGTTGTTGAATTGTGTCCCATTGTCTGACACGAACTTTTTAGGAAGCCTAAATCGACGTATAATACTCTTCACCACGAAGTCCAGGACTCTTTTTGAAGTGATGGTTTCCAGAGGCTCGGCTTCTACCCACTTCGTGAAATATTCGATTTCCACCACCGCATAACGAACTCCCCCATTTCCCCTAGGTAGGGAACCTATTAGGTCGATTCCCCACACTGCAAATGGTCATGGGGATGAAATCATTGTTAGCTCGATTGGAGCAGCTTGGGAAACTATGGCGAAACGCTAGCATTTATCGCACTTTTGAACATACGAGATTGAGTCTTTCGTTAAAGTGGGCAAAAAATAGCCCCGCCTCAGTATTTTCAGTGCTAGGTTTTGTCCCCCTTCATGATCTCCACAAAAGCCTTCGTGTATTTATTGTAAAATTGTATTGGCTTCCTCGGGCAGAACACATTGTAGGAGAGGCAATGAATGACCACGTCGATACAAGGTTCCATCCACTATTACGTACCGCAGAGCTTGATAAAGTATTTTTCTTGCGTCTTTTCTGTCGTCAAGTAGCTTTCCTGTTGTGAGGTATTCCATTATTGGAGTCATCCAGGTCGGTCTTGTGTCGATCATTCGACTTCTATCATTTCTTTTGTTACACTCGGACTCTCCAAGAACACCACTGGCACTATATTCAATGTCTCAGCTTCTTTTGTGGTGGCAAGCCGTGCCAAGGCGTCAGCATTAGAATTTTGCTCGCGGGGTATCTGTTCAATAGAACTGTACTCAAATTTAGACAGTTCTCCCTTCACTTTAGCTAGGTAGGCCACCATCTTGGTACCTCGAGCTTGATATTCTCCCAATACCTGATTGATCACGAGTTGAGAATCACTATAGCATTGGACAGCGGTCGCCTTGAGCTCCCTTGCCACTCTCAGCCTAGCTAGTAAGGCCTCATATTCTGCTTTGTTGATGGATGCTTCGAATCTAAATCATAGAGTTGTATGAAATCGATGCCCTTCTGGTGAGATCAAGATGATCCCAGCGCCCGATCCATTCTCGTTTGATGATCCATCCACGAATATTTTTCATAACTGATGCACCGGCTCCTTCAAGAACTCCACTTGAAATCTGGTGCATTCAGCCATAAAATTAGCAAGGGCATGACTTTTGATTGAGGTCCTTGGAACGTACAATACCTCAAATTGGCTAAGCTTGATAGCCCATTTTAAAAGACATCCTGATGTTTCAGGTTTTTGCAAAACCTGCCTTAAAGGTTGGTCGGTCTTGACGTTGATTGAATGAGACTGGAAATATGGCCAGAGCTTCCTTGAAGCCAATATCAGTCAGAATGTCAGTTTCTCTATCAGTGGGTATTGTGACTCAGCTCCAAGAAGTCTCTTGCTTATATAATATACTGGTTTTTGAGCACGGTCTTCTTCTCGAACTAACACGACACTGACTGCATTTTCTATCACAACAAGATAAAGAAATAGAGGTTCTCCAGACATAGGCTTAGATAACACATGGGGGCTCGGCCAGGTGCATTTTTAGGTCGAGGAATGCCTGTTCGTACTCCTCAATCCACTCAAAATTTTTGTTTCCTCTAAGAAAGTTGTAGAATGGAAGACACTTGTCATTGGATTTTGAACTAAATAATTCAAAGCCACTACCCTTCCAGTCGGGCTTTGGATTTCTTTACGTGACCTAGCGAGGGAATTTCTAACAACGATATGATTTTCTTAGGATTTTCCTCTATTCCCCTCGTGTTGACTATGAAACCCAGAAATTTTCTAGATGCCACTCCGAAAGTGCACTTCTGAGGGTTCAGATTCATGCCATACCTCCTTAAGATTCAAAAACATTCTTCTAGATCGGATACATGGTTATCAACACTCTTTGATTTGACAAGCATATCGTCGACATACACTTCCATATTTCTCCCGATCTGATTAGTGAACATCTTGTTGACCAAGCGTTGCTTCGGCATTCTTCAGCCAGAAGGGCATAAATTTATAACAATATACATTATTTGGGGTCATGAAGATAGTATGTTCCTAGTCTGCAGGATTCATCACGATCTGGTTATATCCAGAATATGCATCCATTAAGGACATGAGCTCATGACCCGCCGTGGCATCTACCAACTGATAAATCCTTGGCAGTGGGAAACAATCGATGGGACAAACTTTATTTAGATCGGAGTAGTCGATACAGGTCCTCCATTTCCCATTTGGCTTTGGGACCAACACGGGATTGGTGACCCAGATCGGGTATTTTGCCTCGCGGATAAACCCGCACTTTAATAGTCGAGCTACTTCTTCCTCGAGAGTTTTAGCTCGAATCGTTCCCAAGCTTCTCTGTGTTTGGGATTTTTCAGGCACGTTCTTGTCCAAATTTAAGGTGTGCATTATTACACTCAGACTTATTCCCACCATATCTTCATGTGACCAGGCGAAAACATCCAGATTCTCCTGTAAGAAATTTACCAGCTCCTTCTTCCTTTTATCGTCAAGATTCTTCCCAACCTTTACGACTCTTGAAGCTTCTTTAGGGTCAATATTTACTTCCTCGAGCTCCTCTATGGCTTGGAGTTCTGACCTATCTTCGCCCATCCGTGGGTCAATGTCATCACGTTGGGCGATGTCACTATCCTCTTTTTGCTGAGGTTCTTCCGTCCCGCAAGTAACTTCCACTTCCTCAGACTCCTCACCTCCGTCATTGATGACCATTGCTTGCTTCCCAGGTTGTGATTTTCCCTTCATAGAAATGCTATATCATTCTCTGGCAGTGAGCTGATCGCCTCTGACGGTGCATATTCCCGTGGCTGGGTGGAATTTTATTGCTAGGTGGTGGATAGAGGTTATGGCTTCAAACGCCATTAGCGCGGGTCGGCCCAAAATTGCATTGTATGCAGCTGGACAATCGATTACCATGAACTCAAGTAACTTGGAAACAGTTCGCGAGTCTTCTCCCAATGTCACTACCAATCCGATCGTCCCGATGGCTACCAACCTTTCACCAAAAAACCCGTACAGAGTCATTGAGGTTGCCTTCAAATATGTTACAGAAAAACCCATTTTTTCCAAGGTGGACTTGAAAAGTATATTCACAAAACTTTCATTATCTACCACTGTCCTCCGGACCCTTCGGTTGGCGAGCTGAACGGTTATGACCAAGGGATCGTTATGTGGGAATTATATGTGGATAACATCCTCTTTTGTGAAAATGATTGGGTTCTTTTCCAATTGTTATTGTTTTGATAACCGCTGCTCCGGGACGAACTCCATTCTGTTATGAGACTTCAATTCGTTAATGTACCTCTTCTAGGCCCCGCTGCTTGTGCCTGCCAAATGAGATCCTCCGGAAATGGTAGTTATATCTCCCCCTACTATTGGAGGAGGGTCGACTTGATTTGCTTGACCTTCGATTTGACTTACTGGAGCTTCAGGGACTGATGGAGGGTTTGGTCCAGCGGGCTGATTAGGGACCACCCAATTTCAGGAGTACTGGGCCAAAGGTCCTGCTCTAATGAGAGTTTCAATCTCATCCTTCACCTGTCAACAATCATCAGTGTTATGCCCGATGTCATTATGGAGTCAACAGAACTTTGAAGAATCTCTCTTCACCCTCTGGTTCTTCAATGGCTCTGGCTTCTTCCATGGAAGGCGAGTAGAATTTACTAGGAAGATGTGTTTCATAGTGTCCGTTAGGTCGGTATAAGTAATGTAAACTGGTTTGAATTTCTCCCCAGACTTATTTTTCTTCATCCCGCTCTGGTCTCCCTCGCCATTTCCCTTCCTTTTGTTATTTCCCTCTATGTTATTCTGGGTAACAGTTTGAGCCTTAGCTTCACCATCCGTTATCGCTCCAACGGGCTGATGGGGGTCTGGTTAGTTCCCGTGACGGAAGCTCGCACCTACTCTAGATTAATCCACTCTTGAGCTCGACCCAAGAATTCATCCACACTCTTAACTCCTTTTCTTTGGAGTTCTTGCCATAGGTCGCCCCTACGAGAATTCCTATCCTCAGTGCCATTAGCTTAGAGCTGTCATCAGTATCCCTAGCCCGTGCAGCGACATTGACGAACCTACTTAGATATGCGTTCAACGTCTCACCAGGTTTCTGCTTTACGTTGGCCAGTGAATCGGTATCAACCCGAGCTGCCTATGAAGCTCAGAATGCTTTTTTGAACTCAGAAGAAAACTTCTTCCATGAGCTTATGGAATGCCTCTTATATTGCTTAAACCATTGTCTAGCTAGCCTGACCAAAGTTGCAGGGAATAAAATACACCTTAGATCGAGTTCGACATTGTGGGCCATCATCATGGTGTTAAACATTCCAAGGTGGTCCGACGGATCTCCATTTCCATTAAATTTTGACAAGTGTGGCATTCTGAAGCCTACTGGATATGTGGCCGCCAAAATATTTGGAGCGAAAGGCTCGAGCTCATCCTCTGAGTCGCAATCGTCTTTGTCTCTTCCAGATAAAATCCTCTTCATTTTCTCTTCCATCAGAGCTTGTCTCTCAAGGGTTCGGTCTCTGGTTCCTAGGTTACTTGGGGGTTGTTCAATAACACCCATCCTATCGTATGCGTTTGATGGGTTGTTGTCCCTCCAAGCTTGAGCTTGATTTTGTGGGGCATTATCCCTATTATCTCGTACTATGGATGGACCTCCCTATTGTCGAGTATAACTAACATCTTCATTCCGAGCTGGATTCCTCCTTAGTGAATTCAGACGATCATGCAAATCAGGTTGTGGATCGTACTGAGGGATCTGTGCTGAGCTCAACTGATTTCTTAGGTCCCCCTCAGACCTACCACTACAACAAATTTTGGTCTAATAACTCCCATTTGCGAAGCTTACAGCTCGTGATTGGGGCCGAGGATTTAGATTTTCAACACGTGTCTGTGGGATGTAAGTATTGGCAGATGGGGGAGGATTTCTCTTACTGTCTCCATAAGCTGGAATGTCCCGTGTAGGTCGAGGTGGTGTTGGATGTCTTATAGGTGATGGGGGATGCCTTATTGGTGAGGCAATTCTTGTTCCATCAGGGCGGACTAAATTTTCCCGCCTATAGTCTACTCCATTGTCTCTAGCTCTCTGCGCCTAACGATCCAATCGCGATGTAGGAGGGTTTGTTGGAACATTTTGTCTTTGTGAGCCTACGCAACCCCTCCTCGTGGATTGCCATGGGCATTTCTAGGGACCTGTGAAGGAGGCACCAAACTTGGGGTTGCGGTTCTAACCAACCGACTAACATGCTGATGACCCCTATGAGGGCCACTTGGTTGAGCATTCTGGCGATCTCGCCTTGTAGGTACAGAACTTGGGGTGGCAGTTCTGACTGATCGACTTGGTTTGGATCGATTATTCATGTGGGACTTGTGAGACCCACTTTGCCTCTTTCCAACATTAACGTTGGTTGTAAGAGGGGGTAGCCGAGCCAAAACCTCATCAATCTGCCTATTTTCCTTAGCGAGATGGCTTCTCAATTGCATGTTTTCCAATTCAACGACAATTAGGTAGTCTGAATTTGGATTCAGTGGAAATGACGCCGAACTCCCAGTGTCACCATGACCCGCCGAACTCCCAGATGTTGCTGGATCTCAGGGCCACGCTCGTTCAAAACAGCGGTATGATGGGCCTCCTGCTCACCAGGTTGTTCTATCTCATTATCATGCATTGAGCGAGTGAGCACCATGACGAGAATCGACTGGGATTTTGATGAAACACTAATTTGCTCTCAATGAAAGCACCAAACAGTTGTCGCGGTTTTTTGCCAACAGTGTATTAAGAAATAATAAGGCAGATTAGTGCTTAATAATAAACCGTAATGAATAATAATATGAATTCACTCAAGAACACAAAACTTTTACGTGATTCAGTGGTTAAAATCCACCTAGTTCACGAGTCAATATTATTGTTGTTTCTCTCTCTATTTTAGTAAAGTTTTGGTATTATAGAATCCCCCCCATTTCCTGTCCAATATTCCCAGTATTTATAAAGGAATTCCATGGACAGGCTTGGGTACCCACGTGAGTCAATCACGTATTTACATAATAATTACATTTAATACAAATAATTCATATTTATATTGGGAGATGCTTTGATAATAGAATAATAGGTTCCTGCTATCTCGGATAATAAATATGACAGCCTGGTCATAAATAAACGTATAAAGGGATCCCAAGTCTTTGGGGATCCGCGGGTATGCAGTATACTAGAATTACCATGAGCTGGATATCTCCTCCAAGCTCATGCTTCGACAGCTATTTAAAATTATGAGCTTGCGCTTCACAGCCATTACATCCTTAGTTCGGGATAAACTCAGGACGCCTTACACCGCGTATGATCACTATGAATCCCGAGTTGTCCAAGTGGATAATAAGCGGATATTGTTTCCCTTAGTCATTTCTCTGTATATTTATCTGCCAAATGTACCCGAGTTGAGTGCATGGACTCGTGCTAAAATCAGGGTACAATACATTATATTATAAAATAATATAACATTCTCCCACTAGATTAAATATTTATCTATTGTAACACTTATTTAATCAATCATTATATTTTAAAATATAATATATATCCCGCTTGATTAAATAAGAACTCTCTCTTATAGGAGTCATTGCATTGGTGTATAAAATAAAGTGTTTTTCAACATGAACTTTACTATAGAGTAATTATCACAAAATTTGTCGAAAATTTGGTTGCACTAGGCATTGAACCATCTTTCCATGATAACAAATCGGTGATAACACACACACCTTTGCCATGTTCACTTGAGACCTCTATGTCTCGCTTTGCACCGTTAATGGCCATGTGCACTTTTCATTCATGGAAAAGTTCTTGAGAATACTCCCAATTCTCATGAGAGGCGACACTACCCCTAGGTCCATTTAGGTAGAATTCATACAGTATTTTGTTACCAAAATACTTGTCTTCACAAGACTGGATTCTATTAAAAAATCTCTCGGTTTTAACCCTCAACTTGGTAACTCACAAGAACTCAACATCTCAGATGGGACTTGTTTTGAGTACAACTAATATTCACTTGACTGACATGTTGTTACCTATTGAACCTAATACTAGTTAAATAACTAGTGTTAAGGCAGGTTACCATCAATCGTGAATCTCTTTAGGAAGTTTAAGTACCATCCCTCAAGATGATGTAGCCACTAAATCCCTCGTTAGTGACTTAGTGAAAGGATCCGCGAAATTTTCACTTGTTCTCACATAGGATATTGAGATGACTCCTCATTGAATCAATTCTCTTACATATCCATGTCTTAGACTGATGTGTCTAGACTTCCCATTATACACTCTGATGTATGCTCTAGCCAATTTTGCTTGGCTATCACAATGTATCGATATAGTGGATACATTCTCTTTGATTAGGGGTATCTCTATTAATAGATCCCTTAACCATTCGGCCTCTTTGCTGATAGCAGCAAGAGCTATAAACTCTGCTTCCGTAGTGGAATGAGATGTGCAGGTTGGTTTCTTGGAACCCCAATAAATCGCATCCCCACCAAGTGTAAATACCCAACCAATTGAGGACAAGTTGTCCCTAAGATTGGATATCTAGCTTGCATCTGTATATCCTTCTAAGATTGAAGGAAATTTAGAGTAGTGAAGGCTTAGTCGTTTGGTTTGAGATAACCTAAGACTCTTCCAATAGCCTTCCAGTGATCCACACTTGGATTACTTGTAAACCTACTAAGTTTACTCACCGCAAATGCTATATCAGGTCTAGTACATTGGGCAGTGTACATTAGACTCCCTATAGCACTTGCGTACTCCAATTGAGCCATTACTCTTCCTTCATTCTTCTCTAGTTTTACACTATGATTGAATGGCATAATGGCATCTTTAACCTTGAGATGGTTAAATTTGTTCAATACTTTCTCAAGATAGTGGGCTTTCCCTAATGCAAAAACCCCCACTATGTTTCTTTACTTTGATACCAAGTATGGTGTCAACTTCTCCAAGATCATTCATCTTGAAGGTTGGTGATAGAAACCTCTTCGTTTCTTCTATCCCTTTCATGCTATGACTTAGAATAAGCATGTCATCCACATATAAGCAAACAATGATTACGTATCCCTTACAAGTTTTGGAATACAAACATTTGTCTCCATTGTTATATCTAAACCCATTAGACATTATGGCTTGATCAAATTTCTCATGCCATTGCTTAGGATCTTGTTTCAATCCATATAAGGATTTTACTAGTCTACATTCTTTATGTTCATATTTTGGTAGGACAAACCCTTCGGGTTCTTCTATATAGACCTCCTCATTGAGGTCACCATTAAGGAATGTCGTTTTGACATCCATTTGATGAACATACAAGTTGTGTATAGAAGCTAAGGAGAACAAATTTCTTATAGAAGTTGTTCTTGCAACAGGCCCATAGGTATCGAAATAATCAATACCCTCTTTTCGCCTAAACACTTTAGCTACTAATGTAGCTTTAAAAGTTTGGATATTGTCGTAAGTGTGGTATTTTCTCCTATATGCCCACTTACACCCAATTGACTTAGACCCCGATGGGAGGTCTACCAATTCCCAAGTGTTGTTGGAAAGAATGGAATCCATCTCATCATTGATGGCTTCTTTCCAAAATGAAAAATCTCTCGATTGCATAGCTTCTTTATAAGTCTTAGGATCATCCTCAACTTGAAGTACAATAGGAATTTTCCTAATGACTTCTTCTATATTTCCTTCTACCATGTACAATGAAATTCGTTGAGAATCTATCTCATCCACTACTAGACTTTTCTCCTTTTTAAGCCTTTGAATTCTTCTAAGTTCAAAGGGTTGCTTTACATTCTTTTGAGAATTCTCCTCTTGAGAATCATTTTTGGATGTAGAAGCTTGAGAATTATTCTCATATAAAAAATTCTCCTTTAGAGATGTTGAAGCTTGAGAATTGTTGTCACATAACATGTTCTAAAAAAATTCAACTTCTCTAGATTCAATCACAACATTAGACACTAAGTCTAATAGCCTATAAGCTTTACTATTGTTGGCATAACCAACAAAAGCACTTTTTATGGCTCTTGAGCCTAACTTTGTTCTATTAGGTTCGTTTTTCTTGCAATATGCAAGACACCCCCACACTTTGAAGTACCCTATGTTGGGGTTTCTTCCTTTCCATAACTCATATAGAGATATCTCATTTTTTTTCATTGGTATACGATTAAGAGTGTGACAAGCGGTTAACAACACTTCACCCCATAAGTAGAAATTCAACTTAGAAAACACCAACATAGAATTTATCATCTCTAGATAAGTCCTATTTTTCCTTTCGGCAACATCGTTGTGTTGTGGTGTATAAGGTGCAGTGCACTCATGAATTACACAATTTTCTTAACAAAATGTATTGAATTCATTAGAGAAGTACTCTCCTCCTCTATCACTTCTTAGCACCTTAATCTTTTTATTAAGTTGATTTTCAACTTCTAATTTACATACTTTAAAAGCATCAAAAGTTTCATCTTTATGCTTTAAAAGAAACACATAGGTATATCTACTAAAATCATCTATAAATGTAAGAAAATACCTTTTAGCACCTCTAGTTAAAACACCATTTAATTCACAAAGATCTATATGGATTAAATTTAGTAAATTAGATGATCTTTCTTGTAACGCCCTAGATAGCCAGGAACGTTACACTGTGTACTTATAAAGGTGCATGACTTGCTAATCAAGTCATTAGTTTAAAAACATGTCAATAAACATGTATGATCTAGGGTTAAAAAGGGTTTTGGTCTCAAAAGTTTCACTTCATATAAATAAGCAGTTATATACATGGGATCCCAAAAGAAACAGAGTTAAAAAGTTGGGTAACAGACTTCCAAAATAATACAAACAACTGTTAGCCATACTAAGGCAAAATGGACAATTTCTGGGTCTCGCATCCCTGCCTAAACCTCAACCGTGGCGGCTGAGCAACCGGCCATGTACATTCCGCCCGCAGAGCTCTCCAATCAAGGCTGATCAAGCTTGCCCTTGCCTTTACTTGCACCACGTAGCACCCGTGAGCCAAAGCCCAAGAAGAAAACATGTGCAACACAAACAGTAATAACAGATAACAAACTCACTAAGCATGAAATCTCATCATATAATCCACATTAATCACTCAGCATAAATTCAGAATCATGGATGCAATCAAACACTTATAACATTCATATCACATAATAATCAGGGCCGAAAACTTAGGCCGCACCCTCTGTATACCCCACTGACTCTGGCCCGCTTAAACCGAGCTCAGTGCATATTAAGCTGTCCTCGGCTACCAGTGGCCAAGCCGCGCCCTGTGCGCTAGTGTAACCCTTGGCACCCTTAGGCCATTGGTTCACTAATTAGCTTGCATGGCATAATACCATCTTTTCAAGCATACACAATAGGGAAACCTTAGTCCCATCACATATATTCAACCAGGAGCAGTTTTCTTACCTTTAATCTTTGCGGTTACTGATTACGAGCAACGCTCCTCAAGCACGATCCATTCCCGAGCCCTAGATTTTATCACCTAGCCACAACCAAAGTGAAGGATAACATCAACAAACTTAAATGAGCTTCTAGACAAATTTCTAGTCTCCGGAACATTGAACTTCACCAAACATGGTAAAAGATTAAATCCCGAGTACCCTAGGGTAAATTCCCAAGCCTAGAATCTCAAAATCCCAAAATCCCTCAAGGGTCGAGACATTATCCATCCATGCCACGGCATGGCCCCAACCAGAGGCCTCCTAAAGCACAAAAATAGGTAAGGGTCGCGGCCCTACTTAGACCATGTCGCGGCCCGCCCTCCTTCCTCAGCATCCATCAACTTCGAAGGGCCACGGCTCACCAAGAACTATGTCGCGGCCCGACCCCTTCGAACCCAGAAAAACCTCCATTTTTAACTCTAAAACCTCATGGAAACTCACTCAAAACCACCCCAAATCCACAACTCAATTATCCAAAAACTTCCCACAAGATTCCAACAACACAACCAGTTGAAACCTAGGCTAAAAACCCACCAAAAACTCATTTCAATTACTGAAACTTTCTAACTCAAGAATACAAAACCCAGCCATGAAAACACTATAACCCAACCTTTAAACCTTAATTTAGAGCTTACCTCAGCTGCAGAACCAATCCTCCAAGAGTTCTCTAACCTAACTTCCAAGGTTCCAACCTCAAATTCACTCTTTAATGCCAAGACCCATAAACACTTAGAACTCAGCTATATACACAGAATTTAACCACCAAAAATAATACTAAGAACTTACCTTAACTCTTGATTAGATCCTTTAGCTAACCCTGAGCTAATCCCCAAAGCCTCAGCTCAATTTCTCTGAATTTCCCAGCCAATTTCCTCTTGCTTCTGTGGTTCCTTTGAGAGAGAAAGAGAGAGAGAAGGAAGAAGGTCGGTTCTAACTTTTGTTCCACCGAATTCTATATTTTACTTAGTCTATCACTAATTAGTTAAGTCAATCCCAAGGCTCGGGGTACCGAAACGTCCCCGAGGGAAAAACGGTAAAATTCCCCAATATTCCCGCCTAGACTTCTAACCTCAAATATATCTCCATATATTTATTTTCATAACCCGATGGTCTAAATAACTACCTGATACCTGAAATCCCCCTGACTTATCCAGAGTCAACTATTAAGCCCCGATGTGACTTTTCCCGCTATGTAGCCCTAGGATCGCCTCGAGTTGTGCTCTGCAGATTTACCCACATAATAATGTGGTTCTCACAAGTATAACATTTAATCACATTTATATTCATATAATCATACAAGCATTCTTATCATGTAATCATGCATTAAATCAATAAATTCACACATAAACCAATTATGCCCTCCCGACACACTAATCAAGGCCCTTAAGCCATATTAGTGATTTTGGGTCATTACATTTCTACACTAGGAAATGGTTTCTTAATCATTTTTCCCTTAACACATGTTTCACATTTACCATGGTTTTTAATATTGCATGCAATCATACCACATTTTACTACTCTTTTCATGGTTGAAAAACCTATATGAGATAGTCTAAGATGTCACAAAAATAAAGAATCATACTCAACTATATAGGCGGAATTAACATTTTTATTGATAACATTGAAAGTTACATCATTGGTGCACAACTTAACCATACCCTCACAAGAGTACCCCTTTCCCAAAAATACATTGGATTTGATAAGAATAAGTTTACCGGACTCAAAAACAAATTTAATGTCGGGCTTGCCAGGCAGATCACTAATTACCAAGTTTCTACTCATTTTGGGAACATAAAGTACAATCACTAATGTAACTTTCTTGCCGGAGGTGAAAAAGACTTCAATGGTACCTTTGCCAAGTACCTTGGATTTGTCCGTATTGCCCATTTGAATCTCATGGTTTCCCTTTGACTCTTCAAAGGTCTTGAACAATGATTTGTCATAGGTGACATGGACGGTGGCACATGTATCATACCACCACCCTTTCACCTTGCCTTGGACCGCATTCACCTCACTAAGGGTAGCAACTATATTTTCCTCTTGAGTTGCGTTTACCTTAGGTCCTTGTTGGTCTTTTCTATGCCTACACTCTCTAGCATAGTGACCCTTTTTTCCCACACACAAAGAAATGACCTTTCTCGCCCTTAAACTTGTTTGGGTTGGTTCTTGGACCCAAGGATGTCTCGTTACCCTTCTCGCCTTTCCCTTTATTTTTGGGATTTTTTGGTTGTGACACTGCATTTGCTTTAGAAGTCTCTTCATTAGACCCCTCCACAAGTTTATCTCTACATATCGATTCCTCCTCGATTCGAATATTTTTTTGGATTTCCTCCAAAGAATAATCCTCATTTTTATGAAGGATTCTTTTCCTATTGCTCTTCCAAGTTGGTGGTAATTTAGCCACTATAGCACCAACTTGAAAGGCCTCGGGAAGCTCAATCTTCAAAACTTTCAATTTGTTAACAATTATTTGCTATTCATGTATTTGAGGAAGAATAGGTTTATCACAAAAAAACTTGAAATCAAAATATTGAGATATCAAAATCTTTTTGGTACCTTCCTCTTCCACCTTGAATTTTGTCTCAAGTGCATCCCACATCTCCTTTTCTGATTTGGTCTCGGTGTGGAGGTCATAGAGTCTATCAGAAAGGGCGTTGAGGATATGACCCATACAAAGGAGATTTTCCTCCTCCCTCTTCCTTCTTTTCTCCACCTTTCCGGAGTGTCCTTGTTGGATGGCGTTGGGAGAGGTTCTAGAGTGGACTCTAGAATGTAGGCGATTTCGAGAGTGGTCAAAAGGAATCTCACCTTATCTTGTCATCTAGTGAAATTGGACCCATCAAACCTATCCAACCTCACTAGGTCTTGATTCATGATCTTGATAGTCTCAACTTCCATTGAAACAAATAAAGGGTAAGCTTTTGAATGTTAGGAAAATGTAATTTGCCTCAATGGAAATTGGTAAGAAAAATACAACTCTAGACAAAATATTACAAATAAATAATTACTGATTAAAAAGTGTTACAACTCTATGAATGAAAATACAAATAGACAATAGAAGAATTAGAAGAAGAAGATAGGGAAATACAACTCTAAGCAAAAGGATACAAATAAATTAAAAGTTTGAACAAAGGAAATGAGAGGATTACAACTCTTAAACAAAAGTACAAATAAATAGAACAAGAAGAATATGAAGAAAAGAAATAGTAGAAAAATAAGAACAAGAACAAAAAACAATAAAGTCTCACTCACACATTCAAAGTGAAGAGTGTTGGGGATCACCATCTTGAACAAGGTTTGAAACCTTTGTCCAAAAGCTTATTTCGCCCTAACTTAAGCACTAAGGGATCTCTCATAGATTTTGGGAATAATCAAGCTTCTAGGTGTTTTCTAGCCAAGTGCTCTAATGGAAAGAAAAGTTGTGTCTTACAAGTGAGCAATAGGCTCATATTTATAGAGTTTAGAGACAACCTTTGAATTTCAAATTCCACCAACCCCCATGGCTGTTGCCAATGATTAATTGGATGTTTATGGAATTAAAATTGAGATTTGGAAGTTATTTGGGATTTTGGTGCCGTTCAAAAAGGTTGGAAAAAACTGAAAAACTTGGTTAATTTTTCACCTGTGGCCGCGGCCACTGACCAATTTTAGCACACAAAAATGTGTTGTTTTTCCAAACGGTTCCAACACCCTCCCAATTGATTTTTGTAACCCCCAAAACACATTATTGGGGTTAAAATCATATCTCTAACATCCATTTCACATATGGATTTAAGAAATTCATCTCAATATTGTGTAACAACAAATCTACACAATAATGGGCAATATTTGGAAGTTTAAAATTTGTGACTGAATTTGTAACACCAAATATGTTATATATTTGGATATTTCACATATATCGAAATATTGTAACTCTCTATTATATGTTACAATATGTGACACTCTTTGTCACATTTATTTAATCTCAAACATTATATTATCAAATAATATAATATTACATTGTATTATAAAATAATATAACACAAATGATGAAGATGTACCAGAAGACAATGTTAAATGTGGCGTTAATGAAGAATGGACCGAACCTGATATTGTGCAATGGAGGGGCTTGCTTCAATCTTTGGATATTGACAAAGAACCAGAACATATACATCTTTCGAACTTCGAAGGGAAGGTGTTTGTAAGTATTGAACAAGTTGAATCCTTTTATTTTTTGTATGCGAAAATGATGGGGTTTAGTGTTAGAAAAAAACTGAAGAGGGGGGAAAATGTATTTTACACATTAGAAGTTGGGTGTGTTCAAACGAAGGTTTTAGAGAAAAAAAATATTGTAATCTTGATAATAGGTGTAAAGAAGTGTGTGCTCTAACAAGAACGAGTTGTAATGTAGAGTTTAGAATAAATTTAAATAAGGAAACTAACTGTCGGATTACTAAGTGTTTTAATAACCACCACAACCATAATTTTGCCTTCTTCCGTGAAAAACCATTTCTTAGATCTAATAGAATATTTAGGGACGAGATGAGGGAACAAGTTATGTCAATGAAGAGAGTCAGAATTAAGACATCTCAAATTTAGAATTACATGGTTGAAGTTCATGATGGCTGGGAAAATGTGGGATGTATCAAAGATGACTTGTACAATGGAATTTGTAAAAAATATTCAACTTGGAATGATTATGACACGTCCACAGCAATGGGTTATCTCGAAGCAAGAAAAGGGCCAGACAATACGTTTTTCTACAAGTATGATGTACATAATGAAAATAGATTGACAAATTTATTATGGCCTGACAAGACTTCCCAAGTCAATTACCAATTATTTGGTGATGTTTGGCTTTTGATTCTACTTACAAAACCAATAGGTATTTTTAATTTTTTTTTTACCTTATATCAATTTCTTAGTAAAATTTCAAATATCATATTAATTTTTTATTCAATAGGTACGGAAAGCCATTAGTAATACTATTTATGTCTAATAATCAAGACAAAACATGTGTGTTTGGAGTTGCACTTCTTGATAATGAGACTTAGACCACATATGATTGGGTATTGGAAACATTTTTAGAGTGCATGGGTGGTAAGATGCCTTCAGCAGTTTTGACAGACGGTTGCAAAGCAATGAACAAAGCACTGGATAATATTATGCCTGGTGTTCCACATCGTATTTGCTCATGGCACATACTAAAAAATGCAATGCACCATGTACACAATATAGCATTCCATCAAGAATTGAAAAAAATTATTTTCAAGTAATACATTAAATGGTGTTTTATCTTATTCTCTCAATTATAATATGAAAACATTTATATTTTCCTTTTTTTACAAAAGTATAGGTATTACAAGGAGGAAGAATGGGTGGATAATTGGAAAGTGACTGTGAATAAATATAGATTGACAGGAAATGCATGGGTGGAAGCACAATATGGCACAAGAAAGCAGTGGGCAGATACTTTTCTTCATGGTATTTATTTTGGTGGAGCTACTGCTACCAGTAGATGCGAATCTATGAATGTATTCTTGAAAAGATATTTGCAAAATAAAATACCATTGTTGATGTTTATATGACACTTTGACCATGCTTTATCTATGTTACATTACAACGAGATGAAAGAACAATACAAAACTAATTTGGCTGAACCAGTTTTGAACCAGACAACTATGTCGTGTGTGGAGGATGAAATTTCTTCAATTTTCACAAGGAAATTTTTTACAGAGATAAGAAAGGAGATACGGCGTGGCGATACTTATATTGTCCAGAAGGACGATAAGATACCAGATTACACTCTTTGTTTGTTCAAAAAATACATTAGTTCTAGAATAAAGCGCAAAGTGTTAATCTCCAATGATGGGGATGATGTGCAATGTGATTGATATTTTTTTGAGACAAAAGGAATTCCATGTAGACATATTTTTATTTCATTGAAGAATTTGGAGAGAAGAAGTTTTCAAATTTTTTTGGTAAATATACGTTGGCTAAAAGATGCTAAAGAAGAATTCCATGTCGTCATCCTGAAGTTATTAAAAATTCTAGGTACAGTGGTGTAACCATACAAACCACTATCACGTAGTACCTTGCTACAAGATTGCGAGAAGCATTTCAAAAGGCTATGAAAGTTATATCAGAGTTGAATGCAAAATTGGGTAAAATTCCACCAGATGAAGAGTTAAAACATCCTCAAAATGACGGAGTGTTTCCTAATAATATTTTGGACTCTCACATTAAGAAAAAAACAAAAGGCAGACCAACTACAGCCAGTTTGTCGAAATCATTCGCTGGAGGTGAAAGAAGAGAAAACCAAAAAATCGTTATTACATTGCAAGTATTGTGGTGAGCTTGGACATGATTCAAGGAATTGTCCCATGCAGCCAAAGTCAACTACCCAGAAAAATGGTCATTCGAAGAAGAAGAAGAAAAATATCAATCCATGATTAGTGATGTCTTTTGTATAATTTTTTATAAACATTTTTTACATTTTAATTTTAATTTCAACTACAAAAAAATAAGGCTAATTGTTGTTGTTTTTTTTAAAAACTATATTTTAAATATGGTATTGAGATTTGGGAAAGTTAATTCAGTAGCATAATTAGGGTTTAAAGTCATTATTTTTTTTAAAATAGGAGAGAAGAAATTTAAATATGGTATTGAGAAGAAGGAATTGTTAATGCACCTGTAAAATTTGCATGATTAGGGTTTAGACAAATTATTATTTTTGAACAATTAAATATTAAATGCACCTCTTCATATTCAAAGACAATACCTAATTATCTAAACCCTAATTTTGAAAATTATAATTAAATATGTAAAATTTATTAATATCCAAACCCTAATTTTGACTATGCCAATTGTGGTTTAGAATTAATATTGAAATTTTTTAAAATAAAAATAAAAAATAATTGCACATCTTAAATATGGTATTGAGGAGTGGGAATTGATAATGCACCTCTTCAAATTGAAAGATTCAAAGACTATCTATATCCTAGCTGCGGATGCTAAAAATTCCACATCGGTGAAAGACCCACATCTCGTGTTTATGGTCCTTTGAAGGTCCAAAGCACCCATGACCAACGCCCCGTTGGTCTCTTGGAGCACTGACTAAGTGGAAAAGGAATCAAACATGGTCTCAGCATTATCACCGTTTCGGCCTTGCGTCATGCCTAACACAGCCATTTCACATGAGTGGTCTCGCAAGGCGCTCGCCTCGCGCTTGACTCAGAGGTCTCGCTCGGGTGGCTAGAAACCATGATGGCCTCGCATAGCGGGACATGCCTGACTTCGCCCAGGCGCCCAGATACCACATACCCATGCCGCGCGCCAGCACCATGCGAGACGCCATCGCGCCCCAAGTCAGCGCCTCGTGACCCCGTCTCACCAGCACCACATAAGACACCATCGCGCCCCAAGATAGCTCCTCGTGACCCCGTCTCGCCAGCACCACACAAGATTCCATCGTGCCCCAAGTCAGCGAATTGCAACCCTGTCTCGCCAGCACCACGCGAGATTCCATCGCGCCACAAGACAGTGCCTCGCGACTCTGTCTCGCTAACACCACGTGGGACACCATCACGCCCCAAGACCGTGCCACACGACCTTGTCTCGCCAACACCACGCGATACGCTCTAGCGTCGTGCACCTCGCACCACCAGCTCACGTCTCGCGCAACAGCCTCGCCTCGCACCATAGTCTATCGAGAACACTATGTGTGCCCCGCCTCATACGCCTACAGAGCAACACTTTGTGAGATCCTTGATTGTCAGGCATCTGGGAATAACATATAAGGATTTTAGCACTTGAAGCCCTTAGGAATAAGGTACCTTGCAAGGGTGAAAAGTTATTGCTCGAGGAGCTCGTACAGGTACGGAATGCACCTGCAAACCATGAGGAGTTAGAGTACGGACACGATGTCCATGCCGGACAAGTAGTGGCACTACAAGAATGGTTCATAGGAACTACTCCCCTAGCACGCCAATGGGGCTCGTACCTGAAAAGTAGTGGAGGTATAATATGGTACCAAGGCAGGAGTACTTTTGCAGACCCCGGACACGTACTAGAGCCGACCACCAATCTTCCAACACCACTACGACCTGTGCTACTATCCTAACATTGTACCCAAGTACCTTCTTGTCCCCTGGGACCACCTTGTATCAAAGGCCATTAGAGCCAGACTATAAATAAACCTCCACCCATCAAGCTAAGGGGTTGGAAAATGGATGTAATACAGGACTATTGAAAGAATAATATACAAGTTTTCTTCTATTGAAAGAAGAATATCCATATTTAATTGACGAGTTTCTACCGTCAACAGTTTGGCACCGTCTGTGGGAAGGATAAGTGCCAAGCCATTGTTCTTCCATTGATTCCAGCAGAGAAATATGTCGAGACGCTCTAAGTGACTAAGAGAACCATGAGAGGTGGAGGTCTACCTCGACGGAGATCAGCTGAAGGCCTCCTTGAAGAACCCTCCGCCACCTGAAAATGTCGATGCACCAAAGGAGCCCATGGTTCATGGAGATGAAAGGGAGACTTCATCCCCAGCTGTCCAACCTGATGAAAACCATCCAAGACCATTCGCTGCTCCCACAAAAGAGGCTAGAAAATTTCCGCTCCCAAGGCCACCGCAGGTACCGAACTCCAGCCAGCAAGATCCGAGTCCATCGACGCGCTGGCCAGACAAGAGCCCCTGAGTACATTCCATAAGCTCAAGCTCTAGGTCTCAATTTTATGAAGAGGAGATACGTGAGTTACACCGGAAGAACCAAAGGCTAGAAACCACCTTAGAAATATATGCAAGAGGTATTGAACGACCTGCTACAAGGAAAATCAAACGTGCCTCTTCCTAGAAGAAATGAGAAAGGCCAAGAGGGTGGAGAAACCAAGGTCCCTGTGGACGATGGGAGGACTCGACTCTCCACTAGTATCACCCCTCGGACAAAGTAGCACGAACGTCCTGGACAAGCGAAGCAGCCCCAAAGGCCAGGGCGAAAGAACAACGCCAACCCTCATAACGAAGTTGAAGTCACTTCCAGGGAAACACCCTCAGACTTAAGGGAAGAACTCAACAAGAAAAGGATGAATGAGAGGACTACACCTCCTATGGCTCCCCAGGAAGATAAAAGGAAAGGAAAGACCAACTCATCCGACTTGAGAGACTCCTTGAACAAAATGAGGATAGACTTAGACACCGAAATGATGAGCCTGCAGAGTAAGGTAATCACCGCATCTGGGGGACACGTTTGTCGATGATGAGTTTGATTACAAATCGCCCTTCATTAGAGAAATCCAAGCTGTGCGGCTCCCGACCAACTTCAAAGAGCCTCACATGACCCCTTACGAGGGCAATACAAATCCAAAATACCATCTGGGTGCATTCAATGACCTAATGAAGCTAAGGGGAATTACTAGCAAAGTCAGATGCCACTGTTTTGCTGTCATGTTAAATGGTCATATGTACAAGTGGTTTAAGAGACTCCGGCCAGGGTCCATCAGGTCTTGGCAACAATTTTTTGACGCATTTCTCCAGCAACATCATGCTGTGCGTGATTACACCATGCCAGGCACCAGCCCCGCTAATGTGACACATGGAGAAGAAGAGAGCCTGAAGAGCTACATCAATAGGTTCAATATGGAGGCAGCCAAAGTGGGAAGCCTGACCCATGGGGAGTTAAAAATGGCCATTACAGCCGAGGTGTGCCCAGGTAGTAAGTTGTGGGATAACATGCTAAAGAGATAGGTCACTGACTTAGATGATTTCTACGAACGAGCCCAAAAGTACATTTGTGTTGAAGACGGGCATGAGAACCTGAAGGCATCACTTGTCAAGCATTCAGCCCCCGAAGCTTCGAATGACGCAAAGAAGAAAAGGGTGTACGAAGGGCCAAGAGATGACCACCAGAGGAAGCACAAGCATGGAGGTAGCCCCAAGCAAACATCCCACACTTTCTACACAGACCTAACACATACTAGGGAACATATCTTCGTAGCAAAAAAGAATCAAGTCCCCTTCAAGAAACCCCCACCAATGAAAAGGGATCGGTCAAATAGAGATCCTGGAAAGTACAGATTTTACGCCTAAGCTTGGCCATGTGCTCAAGGTGACATATACGGGCGTTCCTCAAAGTGTCATAGTCTTGTTAAGGGTTGTTCTCGGGGGACCTCAAGTCTAAAGATAAGTCTACAAACTCGAGCCCCGGAGGAATGCCAAATGATCCCTCACATGCCATGAAACCACGTCTCGTTGGTAATAAGGGTGCAAGTGTAGGTGAAGGGCGTTCTACAAAACACAAAGGAATAGGCTCAAAACCTCTAGACATAAGTGCTCGAAATGACCAACTACGGGGTACTAGCAAGGGCATGTGTGTGGACTAGCTCACGGGGAGCTTCGGCCAAGGAAACCCATCCCGAGTAGAGCTAATTTAGAACTGTTGAACAAAAGAAAGAAAGAAAGTATACCTTGAGTAAGTAAAATCAAGCACCGTCGTGATCGGAGGAATGCAAAGGGTCTAAAGCACCTTCACGCTCAAAAGAAGGCCAAGGGTCAAAAACACTGTCACGGTCGAAAGAAGGCCAAGGGTCAAAAGCACTGTCGTGGTTGAAGGAATGCAAAGGGTCGAAAGTATGCATGTGCAAAAATAAAGGAGAAAGGTGTTTTAGTCTCCAAGCGCCTATGTAGACGTTTACATAAAAGAAAGGAATTTAAATAATAAAGAGGAAAGAATGCCCAAAATGACTTTGTGAGGAATTGAACCCCTTACCTCTTGGAGGAAGTGAAGACACCAATACCACCAAGCTAAGAAGAGAAAATGTAGATATTATGCTTGCGATGAAGCTCTATTTATAAGAACCACAAACCCATCTTAGCAGTTGGATCCAATGCTTGATCAATGGTAGAGAAGGGGGCTTAGCACTCGCCTTGGGATCCGTGGAGCACAATGATAGGCTCACATTCACTCTCAAAATTTCATAATAGTCTTCATCTCCAAAGTGTGTTTTTTCTATAATGTCAAAATGAAGAAGCAAGCTAATACCTCGCGGGCATCCCAAAAACATCGCACCTTGAAGTCTACCAGAGTGCCTGAAGACCCTCTCGTAGACTGGGGGGCAAGTGTGGATGCTAAAAATTCCACACCGGTGAAATACCCACATCTCGTGTTTTTGGTCCTTTGAAGGTCCAAAGCAACCATGACCAACGCCTCGTTGGTCTCGTGGTGCAATGACTCAGTGAAAAAGGCATCAAACATGGTCTCAGCATTACCACCATTTCGGCCTTGCGTCATGCCTAACATAGCGGTTTCACACGATTGGTCCCGCGAGGCGCTCGCCTCACGCTTGACTCAGAGGTCTCACTCGGGTGCCTAGAAGCCATGATGGTCTCACATAGCGGGACACGCCTCACTTCGCCCAGGCGCCCAGATACCGCATACCCATGATGCACGCCAGCACCACGTGAGATGCCATCGCGCCCCAAGTCAGTGCCCCGCGACCCTGTCTCGCCAGCAACACGCAAGACGCCATCACGCCCCAATTCAGCGCCTCGCATCCCCATCTCGCCAGCACCATGCGAGACGCCATCATGCCACAAGACTGCGCCTTGCGACTCCGTCTCGCTAACACCACGTGAGACACCATCGTGTCCCGAGACCGCGCCTCATGACCCCGTCTCGCCAACACCACGTGAGACACTCTCGCGTTGTGCACCTAGCACCAGGCGCCTCACGCCACACCTCGCGAGACACCACTGCCTCGCACGCGCAGCATCGCCTCGCGCCATGGGCTCACACCACAGCCTCGCGCGCGCAGCCTCACCTTGTACCACGGTCTCGTGAGAACACCCTGTGTGCCCCGCCTCATACGCCTACGGAGCCACACTTTGTGCCCAGAATATGCACTTAGGGTCGAGAGACCCTTCTCATCTCATTTTCATAGGGCCATCTCACAAGATCCTTGATTGTCAAGCATCTGTGAATAACATATAAGGATTTCAGCACTTGAAGCCCTTAGGAATAAGGTACCTTTCGAGGGTGAAAAGTTGAGGCTCGAGGAGCTCATACAGGTACGGAATGCACCTGCGAACCATGAAGAGTTAGAGTACGAACACGATGTCCACGCTGGATAAGTAGTGGTTGTACTAGAATGGTTCATAGCAAGTACTCCCCTAGCATGCCTATGGGGCTCGTACCTGACAAGTAGTGGAGGTATAATATGGTACCAAGGTAGGAGTATTTTTACAGACCCCGGACACGTACTAGAGCCGACCACCACTCTTCCAACACCACGACCACCTGTGCTACTACCCTAACAGTGTACCCAAGTACCTTCTTGTCCCTGGGACCACCTTGTATCAGAGGCCATTAGAGCCAGACTATAAATAAACCTCCACCCCTCAAGCTAAGGGGTTGGAAAATGGATGTAATACAAGACTATTAGAAGAAGAATATACAAGTTTTCTTCTATTGTCCATTTTCAATTTTCCTGCAAATTTCTACAAGTTCTTTTGAGTTCATAAGTCATTGATTAAGTCTTTGAGTTTTCCATCCATATTTCGTTGACGAGTTTCTGCCGTCAACACTAGCATTTAGTAAATAATTAATTATATAAAAATATATATTTTATCATTAATTTTAGCTACAAAAAATAGGGCTAATTATTGTTTTTATAAAAAATATATTATAAATATGGTATTGAGAATTGAAAAAGTTAATTCATTTGCATAATGAGGGTTTAAAGTCATTATACTTTTTTTATAATTAATTTCGGCTACAAAAAATTAGGGCTAATTATTGTTTTTTTTTAAAAAAAAAATTGTTTAAATATGGTATTGAGAATTGGAAAAGTTAATTCATTTACATAATTAGGGTTTAAAGTCATTATATTTTTTTTATAATTAATTTCGGCTACAAAAAAATATGGATAATTATTTTATTTTTTAAAAAGTAGTTTAAATATGGTATTGAGCTTTGTGAAAGTTAATTCATTTGCATAGTATGGGTTTAGAGTCATTATATTTTTTTATAATTAATTTCAGCTACAAAAGATAGGGCTAATTATTGTTTTTTTTAATATGGTATTGAAAATTGGGAAAGTTAATTAATTTGCATAATTAAAAAAATAAATTTCGAAATAGGAGAAGTAATTTAATCATGGTATTGAGAATACATCAAGAAAAAACTATAACATTTAAAAAAACCAAAAGCTAAACCAAAAACAGCAAGGTCAACATTATTATATTAATCATAAACTAAACAAAAAATATTTTAAAAAAATACATCAAAAAAATACTATAACAATCATAATAAAACTCTTAGAAATTTATTGACCTTGCTTTGTAGTTTTTATTGTTTCATCATCTGTTAGCATCTTCATATACATTTCAAGACGTTTTTTGTCACCACCTGTTAAAACTTTGAAGATTCGTTGTTCACCAATCTTAACTTTTACCATTTCTTCATTCCAAATTTGGATCTCCAACATCAAGTTTCTGACCATAAGCTACTTAACTCCACTCTTTTCTCTTGTTGGGCGATGGAGAAGTTGATGAGATCACAAACGTTGCTCCGTGGGACATGGTAGTCTCTTTCCTTGGCCAATGTTTCTACTATTGACAATTGCTCCCTTAATACATGAATCATAACCAGAATTGGTAATTGGAAGGTAATGAAATCATCCATGTTCAACATCTAGTCTAACTCTAACCAAATATAAAGATGTTTTTTTTTATATCTGTTTTTGAAATGTAGAATATATAGGACAATACAACTGTATTATGAAGCAATGCAACCTTTTCAAAGTTATTTTTTATATAGAATTTTGGTTTCCTTAGGGATTTTTTTTTTAGGAAATATTCAATAATATATTAAATATGGAATATATCTTAAATATTAAATGCACCTTTTCAAATTCAACTGTCTATATTCTAGCATTTAATTAAAATTTATTAAATTATTTTTTTAAACCCATATTTCGGCCACTACATTTATTAGGAGAATACTTGTTTTTTTTTTTAAATTAAATATAGTTTTGACAATTGTGAAAATTCAATTAATTTGCATAATTAGGGTTTACGCTAATTATTAGTTTGAACAATTAAATATTGAATATATCTTAAATATTAAATGCACATTTTCAAATTCAAACAATCTAACTATTTATCAAAATCTTAGTATTAAATCCAAATTTATTAAATTAATATTTTTATATACCCATATTTCGACTACAACATTATATTAGAGGGAATAAATATTTTTTTGAAAAATAATTAAATACAGTTTTGAGAATTGGGAAAGTTTAATTAATTTGCATAATTAGGGTCTACACTAATTATTAGTTTGAACAATTAAATATTGAATATATCATAAATATTAAATGCACATTTTCAAATTCAAATACTCTAACCAACTATCAAAATCCTAGTGTTAAATCAAAATTTATTAAATTATTATTTTTAGATACCCATATTTCGACTACAACAAAATATTAGAGAGAATAATTGTTTTTTTTTAAATAAATGTAGTTTTGAGAATTGGGAAAGTTTAACTAATTTTCATAATTAGGATTTACACTAATTATTAATTTGAACAATTAAATATTGAATACGTCTTAAATATTAAATGCACATTTTCAAATTCAAACACTCTAACCAACTATCAAAATCTTAGAATTAAATCAAAATTTATTAAATTAATATTTTTATATACCCATATTTCAGCTACAACAAAATATTAGAGGGAATAAATATTTTTTTTAAAAAAAATTAAATATAGTTTTGAGAATTGGGAAAGTTTAATTAATTTGCATAATTAGGGTCTACACTAATTATTAGTTTAAACAATTAAACATTGAATATATCATAGATATTAAATGCACATTTTCAAATTCAAACACTCTAACAAACTATCAAAATCCTAGTATTAAATGAAAATTTATTAAATTAATATTTTTAGATACCCATATTTCGGCTACAACAAAATATTAGAGAGAATAATTGTTTTTTAAATAAATATTTTTGAGAATCGGAGTTCAATTAATTTGCATAATTAGGGTTTACACTAATTATTATTTTGAACAATTAAATATTGAAAATATGTTATATATTAAATGCACCTCTTCATATTCAAAGACAATAACTAACTATCTAAAACTTAATTTCGAAAATTATAATTAAATATGTAAAATTATTAATATCCAAACCCTAATTTCGACTATGCCAATTATGGTTTACAATTAATATTGAAATTTTTTAAGATTAAAAATAAAAAACAATTGCACATCTTAAAATTCAAGAACTCTCCTTTTAGATAATAATAGTCTTTTTCAAGACAATATATATATATATATATATATTTGAAAGGGTGCAATAATAAAAATAAAACCAACAAAATTAAACATAAAAAACCTTGTGGAAACAATGAAGAAATAAAATAAAAAACTACTAATGTTCGACTTCCTCTTCTTATTGGCGTGATCTTCTTCGATTGTCATCTTCTTTGTTTGGTTTTCATTGTGTTCTTCATGAGGAACCTTCTCAATGTGTGTGCAACTTCTCTTGATATTTTCTAGTTCAATTTGCCATTTATTTATTTCCTCCTTCAAGTTTTCAACATATAACTTGGTTAGTTCCCTTCTCATTGTCTTTGATATACTGGCAAATGGATATGGAATTCGACTACCATCTTCGAAATGTGTACTATCTCCAACCTTGGTGATTGGTAAGGTAGGCAAAGTTTCGACAATCTTCATCAAAGATTGAAGATTTTCAATCATTCCTTCTACTAGAGACAAGTATTCTTGGTCTACATCAGACATGGCTAAGAGTAGAAAGAGATGATAAAAACTGCGTTAATTTTTTTACTAAAATAATAAGATATGTAGAGGTTCAAATTAAGGTATGTGATATATAAATAAGTGGGGTTTCAAAGACATGTGACTATTCAATTTTTTTTGAATAAATTTCGACCAATCACACTTAATAATGACATAACTTTTGGCCATTTAATAGGGAATTTGATATTATTGGAAAGTGGATAATATGATTATTTTATTAATAAATATGAAACACTTGAGCACATATGATTCAGCCACCTATGCTATTTTGAAAATAATGGTAATTGACAATTGTTAATAAATCAAACAAATTATTAACAAAATTTTGAAATTGATACTTATATTATAACATTAAATAACAAAACAACTTCCAATAAACTACATTTGATTCCCTAATGAAAATAAAGATAGAACATATGATCATTTTTTATTTGAACCATGCATGTGATTGAAAAGAGAAGACTCATGATAATTAATTTTATTTTCAACATCAAACAGTTGTTGCCTCCAAAACAAGTCTTCCTTCTCCGAACCTTCAATAAAAGATAATGCTAAATCTTTTTGAGCTTTTTCAATATCTTCCAAATCCACAGGAGTTGTTGAGTATTGTTGGATTACCTGATCTACCAAGATCATCCTTATTGTACTTCTTTCATGAAAATTTTGCCAGAGGCGCGACTGAATATCATCCCGCAAAGCATGTAAGTCTCCAATGATGAATCTTTCTTTGCATTTGGAAAGGGAATGACGACGAAATATTTCCACCATAAATTTATTGTGCATTATGTTGTGACTCATCTTGAAATATCACTTGTCAATAATGAATAATGTTGTCACTTATATAGAATGCTTTTATTATTATTCATAATTAACAATGGAAGATGAGAGTTTAATGCATTTCTCATTAAAATGGTTACGTTGATTATAAAGAGATGTAACATGTTCCAACCTATAAAAGTTAAATATTCAATTGGTAATTTCGAAAATATATTTACATATCCAAAGAAAAATATCTATGTATATTTGTTTTTTAAAAAAAGAAAAGTAATTAAGATATGCTTTTATTATAATTTCTATAGCATTTTTCATTACTATTATTACAGTTATTAAATGTATATTGATAATTTCGAGAATACCTTTTACATATCCAAGAATTATAGTTTTGTGGCATGTGTGTTTTAATATTTATTATAGTTGTGGGATGTGTGTTTTAGTATTATGTAACATTTTAGTTTTTAATAATTTTATTGTTTTCGAAATCTACAAAGATATATCAAATAAATTACTAGATTTTATATTTAATATACATTTCAATAATTAATATTAATAAATAATTATAGTTATTTTATGTAATTTTTTATTAATTTTAAAAAAAATTCAAATTCTAAAAAAAATTAAATAAATTACTAAAGTTTACATTAATTATATTTTTTGAAAATTATTATTAATATACAATCATTGTTACTTAAAATATATTAGGGTTTAGTAAGAAATTATTATGATAAGTTATTGTTAACATTTTATAGTTTACTTATCGTAACAATTTAATATGTTCATGTGTTGAAGAATATTGTAAACAAATAAATTGAAGAATATTGTTGAGAAACTAAAATTCATAAAATAAAATTCATAGATGACAAATTACAAAGAGAAGAAAGCTAATATTGTCAAAATAAAAACTTTAATAAGAAATAACAATTTTTAAAATTTTAGTAGACAATTATCTTTATTTTCATCATGAACAATCTTCAACAGTTCTTGGAGCCAAAAGTGCTTTTCCTTCTCTACAGCATGGATGAATTTATGAATGATGATATGTTGAGCAAGTTGCATCTTGCGTGCCTTAGGACTCCATAGGCGACTTGAGATGCATCGAGATGAAAAGAGAGACCCAAGTTTAGTCTTTCTGGTACAGAGAAGAACCAAGCGTTGATTGATTTCATCGTTCTTCTTTTTTATCTTGACCGGTGTGGTGAGCTCTTTAAGATTAAGAGTTGTATTGTCAGATATTAATTCAACAACTTTATTGAGGAACAAATCGTCTTGTTCCATATCCTTCACGTCTACCAATTTTTTTCCCTTTTGATTTTCCTCATTCGTAACATCTGCCCATTATCGCTTCCCTTTTGCTATATGATCAATGTCTTCAATTTTTGGCTTATCTTTCTGTACATCATTGTTATCGTCCATTTTTTGCTTGCCTTCCTCAAAAATTTTAATATCAGTCATTTTTTGCTTCTCTTTCTCCATATCGTTGACCATATCTTTGTTTTGATTCTCTTTATCGATACTCTTGATACCCTCCTTGTTTTCATTCTCTTTCTCCATATTATTGATGTACTACATTTTTTTATTATGTTTCTGTTACACCCAAATTTCGAGAATATAAATTTTTCATCTCGAAAGTCAGGCTCGTAAAGTCTAAGCTCAAAATATGCAAACTGGCCATAAGATCAGCATTAATGAGAATCGAGTTTGATAGTCTCGTTCAATATTAAAACGATGACTTCGTAGGTGGTAAGCTCGGAACCACATGATCTCGAAGGTTCGAGCCAAGCTCGAAGTTATTATGACAGGGGTTCAACACTTGTTTAATTTTCCTAGTCTGTTTGTATTAACATCAGTCAAGAAGGTTCGAGCCTGGATATTGCAAGCTCGGGGGGGACGACCTCGATAAAGATACTTAATGAGACCTAGGGAAGTCGAGCTAGCAAGCTCGTGATGATTTGTTGATCTCGAAGATATGTAAGTCGAATGTGTTAGATCGATGACCTAGTGTAGACGCGGTTACTGTTTAAAAATCTCTATATCGAAGGGATTTGTTGTATTCTGTTAATAAATTCCGAATGTCATGGGATTTATGCGCGTATTGTATATTTATATGCATTTAATTGTATTTATTTTGAGATTTGAATGATAACCCCCGAATTTCGGGGAGATATACCGTAAACCAGTCTATAAATAGATTGGATAAATTCATTTGTAGAAACACTGAAATTGGCATTGGGAATACTCTGTTGAATTGCTTTCTAAAAGCTTTGAGAGAATTTCATAGTTGAATAACATCGACTCGTGGACTAGGCAGATTTTAACTGCTGAACCACATAAACAATTGGGTATTTCTTATTTATTTTTCTGATTTTGTGTTTAGTGCTCTTCATTTCTAAGTTGACGAAAAACGGCGTCGACAGTTTGGTGCTTTCATTGAAAGCCATTAAACAAGACGTTAGCCTGTTTAATCAGAAAACCTCCTAAGTAATCAATGGTCGCCGCAAACAATCCCATCACTGGTGGGCGACCATTGCCCCGAATACCAGAGGAGCAAACTCCTCGTACCAAACACTATCCGCGATGACCTGGAAAGCAGCCCATGGCTAACCCAGGCCCTGAAGAAAGAAGTGATTCATCTAATTCTCAGGGGCCACCTGTTCCCAGGCCTGACGAGGATCTGTACTACAATCCTGAAAGGTATGTCCCTATCGTGGAATTTGAAAATCGTCAATTGCGCAAACAGTTGGCGTAGGTGATAAAGCGCAATGAGGAATTAGCCAGGTAGGCTGCTGAAGCCTAGGTACCTCCCCAAAGGCCATGAGGACGTCCTCGTGGGAGAATGGCTCCTAGGCGGGTGGAACAAGCATCGCAATTGCATCATCCAAGGCACCAGAGAAACACTCAGGCTGGGGCCACTAACAACTAGATTGCAGAATTGTCAATAGGAATGGTTAATAACCGAGCCCCTCCAGTGGCTCGAAACCCGAATCCTGAAGCTGCAAGAAACAACCTGGAACTTGTCCGGGAAAACTCTGGGCCATCTAGGCCCAACAATGGGAGACAATCACCGTCACCAATAAGGCACCCCTCACCAGTCCAAGAGTTCCCCCGACCTGCACCATGAAGACCATCTCACAGTGGCAGTTGGGATGGAAACCCGACAGGTCAGACCTGGACAAGGAAATGAAAGGGAGGCTACCTGAGAGCATAGAGCTCCTCAACCTTCAAGAAGCCAAATTTCAAGATCACAATCTATTGGGTTAGGGAGACCGACTGGGGACCCGACCCATAATTATCGAGCCTCACAGCTAGAAAGGGCTGCAAGCAACGCAAGCAGGAGCTCAGACTACACTCGGTCCGCAAACATTTATAATACTGAGCCTAGACATACATGAAACTGGGGGAACCGTCCTGATTTGCGGGATCACTAGAACCATAACCGGGAACAATTTGATCCCCCAAACCCTAATTTGCAAGAGCATCTGAACGGTCATAAACAGTCAGCATATAACCCTATGTCGAGGTAAGGGACTGGGGTTGTTATTAACGATAATTAGATCCCTCAAGCTCAAGCTCAAGCTCGACCCCCGGTGGATCTAGTCCAGGAAAGGATTGATCAGTTGGAAAGGGAGTTCAGGCTCCTACAAGATGAGCGGAGCAGAGAAAAGTCTTTAGAGTCCGATAAGGAGCTCGAGCCTTTTGCCCCACACATTTCCAACTCCCCATTTCCACAATGATTCAAAATACCTCACGTAGCACCATTCGATGGAAACTCAAATCTGTACAGTCATCTGAGCACCTTTAATATGATCATGAGATCTAGCAATGTTGGAAAAAAAGCTTAGATGTATGCTAATTCCAGCAACTCTTACAAGATTAGCAAAATAATGGTTTGAAAAGTTTCGGAGACACTAGATCTTGTCCTGGGATCAATTAGCAAGAGAATTTTAAAAAGCAATTCAAGGCTATGGTTTGTGTCAGCCTTGAAGCTTTGACCTTAACCAATGTCCAACAGCAGCAAGACGAGTCACTACAGAGTTATCTTATGAGATTTAACCTAGAAGTGGCCCGAGCCCCAAATGTCGATGATAGCGGCCACCTGATGGCCGTTAGAGCTGGTATTTTACTAGGGAGTCCATTTTTTCAAGATTTACAAAGAAAGCCCATTAGGTCACTAACCGAGTTCAATCGGAGGGCCCAGAGGTTTGTGATTGTGGAAGAGGCAAGGTTAGCATTAAACTTGACAACTCAACCCATAACTACAACAAACGTTAACTCTGCCTCAACCTCAGCGGCCCCATCAACTTCGAAACCCTCCAGGGATAACCCTTCTAAAAGGAAAAAGAACGAAGGGAATAACCTCGAGGCTAATGGAGGGAAAAAGAAGGAAGGAGATAAATATTTCTCCGTTTACACAGTATATACGAAGCTCAACGAGGCTCGGGAAAAAATATTTTTGACCACTGAAAATAGGTTCCGTTAGATGACATGATCCCATGCGAAATCAAAAGGCGAAAAGGGACTCAAAAAAATATTGTAGGTTCCACAAAGACATCAGACATACAACCGATGAGTGCCGACAACTGAAGGACGAGATCGAGTGTAACGCCCTGGTTACCCCAAGACAATTACGGTGAACTTTGAACCGTGAATTTATCTCTCTAACCGAGTTCTTTGGTTAAAAACGTGCTTCTAGGTGTGATTAATAGGTTAAGGTGGAAAACCAATCAAAAGGAAAGGATATATTTTATTTAAAACATAAAACTGTTCATGGGCCCATAAAAAAACGTTTACAAGTTATTTACAATGCAAAATGGTCACTACATTATAAAATTTACAACTCGCCGATCTAAGCGGCAAAAATAGGGTAAACCCCCTAGTCCCCCTGAGAACTCCTTGGCCGTGGTGGTCAAACGGCCACATATGTACACATCACCCCCTAAGCTCTCCACTCAAAGCTGGGTGAGCTTTTCTTTCCCTTTACCTGCACCACATAGCACCCATGAGCCAAAGCCCAGCAAGAAAACACAATATTGCATGAAAATAATATCAACAATGATCATAATAATCATCATCTAGGACTTTCAGTCCAAAATAGAGGAGTGATAGTTGTAAAAGTCAGTAAGGTGGGTTCCGTTCCCATTAGCCATGTGACGATAGGGTCACCTGGGCTTTACAAATAAGTGATCCTTTCACTAGCTTATCAAGATAGGTATTTGATGACACAACCACCATCATAACCTACCAAGTGACCATAGAGTCACAACCATGGGATTTCACTCCCTTGCCATGTGACAAACAGTCACCTAGGCCTTTGGCCCTGGCTCTGAGTAACTAGTCTTAGACTAGTCAATCGCTTATAATTTTCATCAACCTTAGGGTCGGTCCAGCATTAATGCTCCTAGAGTCATTCAACGCTGAAATCAATTAGATCTAACATTTTATCAGCTCTGCGTTCATGACACTTATGCCGTTTCTGACTCTTAGGTCAATAACACACGACCAGTGTTCAAACTGTTGTGAACTTGACAAGTAAGTCACAGCTTCACAGACGGATCTGACACCATTGCCGATTCTGACTAGTAAGTCAGTGCCATTCATAAGTAAGCAAGATTTGCTAAGCATTTAATATGCAATCAACGTCCACATTTAACATTCAACATGCCTCCAAAACAATCATGCATGTCATATACACAGGGTGCAGTTTTCTTACCTTTGGTTCGAGCGAGAATGAATAAAAGAATGACCCTTGAGAACGATCTGACTTTTAGTCCTTTAGCGGTCACCTAGTCATAACCAAATATAGGATTCCATCAATAAAATGAACAACAACGATTCCCAAACAAAAACCTAGCCTCCGAGACATCAAATCCCACTAAACCGGGCAGTAGGAATGATCCCGAGGCCTAAGGTTGAGTTCCTATGATCAAAACACCCATTTGGCCTCAAAAACCCTCATGAGCCACAGCCCCCAGCCAAACCAGGAGCAAGCACCGTGGTGCACCATATCAAGTGCCGCGGTCCCCAGCACACACAAAACCCACCATCTTCAGCTTCGAGCTTGGGCCGTGGCGCCCAAGAACAGGGTCGCGGCCCCCACCTGGGAACCTGCCATAACTCCGTTTTCTCACATTTTAAACCTTCCAAAAACATACATAAACATATCCAAATCCAAAAATCAAAGTTCCCAAACATCCCAATGTTCCAAAATCATCAAATCCCGAGGCTCAAACGAATTAAAAACTCAACAACACACAAAATCCAAATCAAAGCTTAGAAACTCTAAAAATCAAAACTTAAAGCTTAGATTACCTTTGATTGGGATGTTTCTCGCTAAAGGATCGCTATGCCTCGATCCTCACTTGATTCCGACTCCTAGAACTCAAGATTTCTTCGAAATTGCCACGAAGGATAACAGGAGAGAGATAAAGGTGTTTTTAACGTAAAGTTCTTCCTAATAGACTACTTCAGGCTTAAGTAACCTCAAATAAAACCTAATGTTCGGGGTCCCAAAAACACCCCCGAGGACAAAATAGTCAAAACTCCCAGAATTTCCTTCTAATCTCACTAACTCCCAATATATCATCAAATGATCATTCTCATTATCCAATATCCCAATAATTGACCCAGTTATGACAAAACCGCTAACTTGCAATCTAAGACCGTCTCATGCCAAATAGCTCGAATATATCCCCATAATAATGGGATCTCATCCATAAATCACAACATGCACTAAAATATACAAATATGCCCTCAATGGGCCAAATTACCAAAATGCCCATATAATCAAATGTGGACCCACATGCATGCATTTAACATCATATTATAATATAATTCACATAAACATGCATATAATCATTTCAAGAGGATATCTCGAGCATTATGTTAGGAACCAAAATTCCAATCAAGCCTCAACAAGTCAAAGGGCAGCAGCTAGACAACCTGCCCAAAATCATCACTCCCGAGTTCGAGAGGATGATCGACCGCCTCCGATTGATGGAGAGGATGTAGTAACCATCTCGGGGGGACCTCATATTGCAGGTTCGGGCAGGAATGCCCAAAAGAGAAATGTAAACAAGCTCAAGACCGGAGATGGTTCTCCCTACGAACCCCAACCATGAGCTCCAAAACAGCAGAGGGTTGAGACTCAGCCCATTACATTTACTGAAGAGGATGTGTCACACGTCAAATTTCCTCACAACGACCCTCTGGTCATTACTCTCCAGCTTGCAAATAAGAGGGTATGCCGAGTCCTGATTGATAACGGGAGCTCGGTGAATATCCTTTACAAAGCCACTCTAGAAAAGATGGGACTCGCACTTCACGATTTGAAACCATGTGCAACAACATTGTACGGTTTTTTCAGGAGAACGGATTGCTTGTATGGGATGCATTGAACTCCCCGTAACCTTGGAAGACTATCCAGTCTTAGTAACCAAGATGATGGAGTTTGTAGTGGTGGACCTCCCGTCAGCCTACAATGTACTACTCAGGAGACCTGCTCTAATTGGGTTGGGGGCAGTGTCATCTGTTTGGCACTTGGCCATCAAGTTCTCGACTTCTAGTGGCATCGGGACGTTGAAGGGAGACCAGCTCACAGGAAGGGAGTGCTACAACATTTCCATAAGAGGAAACAATCAAATGAGTGCGCAAACGCTGGTAGTTATTCAGGAGAAAGATGGGCCCATCTTCGAGATAGATGAGGAAATCGACCCCAGAGTGGAAGAAAGGGCCGATCTCGAACCTCTGGAAGAGCTCGAGGAAGTGACGCTCGAGGGAACGAATGCCACAAAGATGGTAAAAGTGGGGAAGAATCTTTCTGAAAAGGAAAAATAGCAATTAATTTTCTTATTGAAAGAAAATCAGGACGTGTTCGCATGGTCACACTCAGACATGGTAGGAATCAGTCCAAATGTCATAAGCCATGCATTAAACATTGACAAGAGCTTTCCCCCGAAGCAGCAAAAACGAAAGCTTCTGGATGATGACAGAAAGAAAGCCCTCAAAGAAGAAGTCGTTAGGTTAAAAGCCAATCGATTTATACAAGATGCCTTTTATCTAGATTGGATTTCCATGCATGCATCAGATCAGTAACATACGAGCTTCGTAACCTACAAAGGGTTATACTGCTACAATGTCATATCATTCGGGCTCAAAGACGCTGGAGCCACGTACCGAAGGCTGGTGAACAGGATGTTTGCAGAGAAAATAGGAAAGAACGTGGAAGTTTATGTTGACGACGTGTTGGTCAAGTCTAAACATAATGATAACCATGTGGATGATCTTATAGAATGTTTTGTTGTGCTTCGGAAATACAACATGAAACATAACCCACAAAAGTGCTCATTTGGAGTGTTTTTGGGAAAGTTTTTTGGATTTATAGTAAATTCACGGGGAATAGAGGTGAATCCAGATAAGATTAAGGCATTAATCGATATGCCTTCACCTCGAAAGCATAAGGATGTCTAGAGCCTAACTGGACGAATGGCAGCTTTAAGTAGGTTTATCTTGAAATCAACAGAATGATGCCTCCCATTCTTTAATCTTTTGAGAGGGAGTAAAAAATTTGAATGGACAGAGGAGTGTGAACTCACGTTTCAGAATCTTAAGAAGAACCTCGCTGAGCCACCAATATTGTCCAAGCTAATCATAGGAGAGATTTTGTATGTATACCTTTGTTGTACCCTAACTTCAGCACGAGTCCTTCACTCAGCTCGGGTACAGCTGGCAAATAAATATACAGAAAAATGACCAAGGAAATGATATTTGTTTATTATCCACATAAGCAACTCTGGTTTCACTTGGGCACGTGTGGTGTTAGGCGTCCTAGGATTAACCCGAACTACATATATGAAGGTTGTGAAGCATGAGCTCATGATATTCAAATGGTTGCCGAAGTACAAGCTTGGAGAGATATCCAGCTCGTGGTAATTCAAATATATTGTGTATCCGCAGATCCCTAAAGACTCGGGTACTTTTATACGCTTATTTATGACCAGCCTGTCATATTTAATATCTTAGATATTAGGAGACCATTTATTTTATGACCAAATGATATCCCAGTATAAATGGGAATTTTTTGTATTAAATGTAATAAATATGTAAATTCGTGATTGACTCACGCGATTACCCAAACCTGTCCATGGAATTTCTCTATAAATACTGAGAATATTTGATAGGGAAAGGGACGATTATTCTGTAATACTAAAACTCTGCCAAAATAGAGAGAGAAACAACAATAATATAGACTTGTGGACTAGGTGGATTTTATCCACTGAACCACGTAAAAAGATTTGTGTTCTTGTGAATTCATTTCATATTTTGGTTTATTCTTAAGCACTAATCAACCTTATAATTTCTAAAATACACTGTTGGCAAAAAACCAAGTCAACAGTTTGGTGCTTTCATTGAGAGGACGGAATTAGTGCTTTCATCAAAATCCCAGTCAAATCTCATCATGGTGGTCGCTCGCTCAATGCACGACAATGAGATAGAACAATCTGGTGGGCAGGAGGCCCATCATACCACTGTTTCAAATGAGCATGGCCCTGAAGTTCAGCAACGTCAAGGAAAGCAACCGGCGGGTCACGACGATACTAGGAGTTCGACGTCATTGCCATCAAATCCAAACCCAGACTACTTAACTGCAGTTGAGTTGGAAAATATCCAATTAAGAAGCCATCTTGCTAAGGAAAACAGGCCAATTGATGAGGTTTTGGCTCGATTACCCCCTCTTGCAACCGACGTTAATGTCAGAAAGAGGCAAAGTTGGTCTCATAAGTCCCACAGGAATAACCGATCCAAACCAAGTCAGTCAATAAGAACTACCACCCTAAGTTCTATGCCTACAAGGCGAGATCGCCAAAATGCTCAACCTAGTGGCCCTCATTGGGGTCATCAGCACGTCAGTCGATCAGTTAGAACTGCGACCCCAAGTTGAGTGCCTCCTTCACACGCGCCTGGGAATACCCATGCCAATCCACGAGGAGGAGCTAGGATAGGCTCACAGAGACAGAATGTTTCAGCTAACCCTCATGTGTCACGATTGGATCGTCAGGCGCAGAGAGCTAGAAATAATGGGGCAAAATAGAGGCAGGCTAATTTAGTTCACCCTGATGGGACAAGGATTGCCTCGGCAGTAAGGCATCCTCTGTCACCTATGAGACATCCAACACCACCTCGGCCTATGCGGAACATTCTGAGGGCGATCTAAGAAATCATCTAAGTTCGGCACAATGCCCTCGATACGATTCACAGCCTGATCTATGTCATCGCCTGAATTCGCAGAGAAGAAAATAAGCCCGAGATGAGGATGTTAGTCACACTCGTCAAGAAGGAGGACCTTCCATAGTGCGTGATAATGGGAATGCCCCACCAAACCAAGCTCGAGCTTGGAGGGACAATAACCCATCAAACGCATATGATAGGATGGGAGCTGTTAAACAGCCCCAAAATAACCTAGGGACTAGGGACCAAACCCTCGAGAGGTTAGCTCAGATGGAAGAGCAAATGAAGAAGCTTCTATCTGAAAAAGACAAAGACGACTATGACTCAGAGGATGAGCTCGAGCTTTTCGCTCCAAATATTTCGGTGGCAACATATCCGGTGGGCTTCAGAATACAACACTTTTCAAAGATTGATGGAGATGGGGATCCGTCTGATCACCTTGGGATGTTTAACACCATGACGATGGCCCACAATGTCAAACCCGATCTAAGGAGCATTTTATTCCCCTCGACTCTAATTGGGCCAGCCAGGTAGTGATTTAAAGAATACAAGAGGTATTCGATTAGCTTGTGGAAGAAGTTTTCTGCTGATTTCAAGAGAGCATTTAGGGCTTCCCAGATAGCTCAGATCAAGGCTGATTCATTGACTAATGTAAAGCAACAACCTGATGAACTATTGAAGGCATATCTAAGTAGGTTTGCCAATGTCACTGCACGAGCTAGAGATGCCAACGATAGCTCCAAGCTCATGACATTGAGGACATGAATCCTTGTTGGAGGCGATTTGTGGCAAGAATTACAGAGAAAATGAGTTAATAGTGTGGACGAGTTCTTTTCAGGAGCTCAAAGATGGGTTAACCTGGAAAAGACACGAGCTTCTGTCGCAGGAACCAGCCAGAACCTTGTCCAGCCCATTGGAGCGGTAACAAATGTTGCAGCTACGGCTCAAACCGTTACCCAGAATAACCAAGGGGGAAATAATAAGAGGAAGGGAAATGGTGAGGGCAACCAGAGTGGAACAAAGAAAAATAAGTCCGAGGAAAAATTCAAGCTTGTTTACGCAACCTATACTGACCTAACGGATACTAGGGAGCGCATCTTCCTAGCCAATTCTACTCACCTTCCATGGAAGAAGCCAGAACCTCTGAAAAACCAAAGAGCGTAGAGAGATCCTTCGAAGTTCTGCCGACTTCATAATGATATCGGCAACAACACTGATGACTGTAGACATCTGAAGGATGATATTGAGACCCTTATCAAGGCAAGACCTTTGGCCCAATACGCCCAAAATAGAGTGGTCCATAGTCAGCCCGCTGGACAAAACCCTACGTCAGTTCCTGAAGCCCCAATGAATCAAGACGGAGTTCAAGCAAATCTGGACGACCCTCCTTCGATAATTGGGGAGATATAGCCACCATTTTGGGAGGACCCCATCTGGCAGGCACGAGCAGAGGTGCCCAGAAGAGGTACATTAATGAACTAAAATCCCATAACTGACTAGAGTTCGTCCCGGAATAACAGTTATATAAAAAACAGTGATTGGAAAAACAACCAATCATATTTACAGAAAAGGATTCTAGTCACGTCCAGTTCCCACATAATGATCCTTTGGTCATAACCGTTCAGCTTGCCAACCGAAGAGTACGGAGGACACTAGTAGATAACGGGACACTACCTTGGAAAAGATGGGGTTGTCTGTAACAGGACTGAAGGCGACCTTAATGATTCTATACGGATTTTCTGGTGAAGGGTCGGCTGCCATCGAAATGATTGAATTAGTGGCAACATTGCGAGAAGGCTCACGAACTGTCTCCAAGTTACTCGAGTTCGTTGTGATCGACTGTCCAGATGTAAACAATGCAATTTTGGGTTAACCTGCGTTGATGGCATTTGAAGCCATAACCTCTATCCACCACCTAGCAATCAAGTTCCCCTCTGCTGGGGGGATATACATCATCAGAGATGATTAGCTCGCTGCCCGGGAATACTATAGCATATCTATAAAGGGAAACTCATAACCCGGGCAGCAAGCTATGGCCATAAGTGAAGTGGGACGGAAGAACCTCAAGAAGCAAAGGATAGCGACATCATCCCACATGATGACATTGACCCACGAATGGGCGACGATAAGTCAGAGCTCTAGGCCATTGAGGAGCTCAGGGAAGTAAGTATAGATCCCAAAGAGGCTTCAAGAGTTGTTAAGATTGGGAAAAATCTTGATGATAAAAGGAAGAGAGAACTGGTAAATTTCTTACAAAAGAATCTGGACGTCTCCACCTGGTCACATGAAGACATGGTGGGAATAAGCCCGAGTGTAATCATGCAGACTCTAAATTTGGACAAGAATGTGCCTGCGAAATCCCAAAAATAGAGGTGTTTGGGAACAGTCCGAGCATAAGCACTGGAGGAGGAAGTAGCTTGATTGTTAAAGTGCGGGTTTATTCGTGAAGCAAAATACCCGATCTGGGTTGCCAATCCCATGCTGGTCTATAAGCCAAATGGGAAATGGAGGACCTGCATCGATTTCTTCGACCTAAACAAAGCTTTCCCCAAGGATTGCTTCCCACTGCCAATGATTTATCAGTTGGTAGATGCCACGGTGGGTCACGAGCTTATGTCCTTTATGGATGCGTATTCTATATATAACCAGATCGCGATGAATCCTGCGGACCAAGAACATACTAGCTTTATGACACCAACTAACGTATATTGTTATAAAGTCATGCCCTTCGAGCTGAAGAATGTCGGAGCTACCTATCAGCGATTAGTCAACAAAATGTTTGTTGATCAGATCGGGAGGAATATGGAAGTCTATTTCAATGATATGCTTGTCAAATCCAAGGCTTTCGGTAACCATGTATCCGATCTGAAAGAATGTTTTGAGATCTTAAAGAGATATGGTATGAGGCTGAATCCCCAGAAGTGTACTTTCGGAGTAGCAACGGGAAAATTTTTGGGATTCATAGTCAATACGAGGGGGATAGAGGAAAATCCTGATAAAATTAGATCACAATTAGAAATGCCCTCACCCAGGTCACGCAAAGAAGTTCAAAGCCTGATTGGAAGGGTGGCAGCTTTGAATTGTTTTATTTCGAAATCCACTGACAAGTGCTTGCCATTTTACAACTTGCTAAGGGGAAACAAGAAATTTGAATGGACTGAGGAGTGCGAGCAGGCATTCCTCAACCTTAAAACTCACTTGGCCGAGCCCCCAGTATTTTCTAAGCCTATGTTTGGAGAGCCTCTGTTCCTTTATTTGGTCATTACATAAAATGCAGTCAATGTCGTGTTAGTTCAAGAAGAAGACCGTGCTTAAAAACTGGTGTATTTCATAAGCAATAGACTTCTTGGAGCGGGATCATGGTATCCACTGATAGAAAAGATGGCATTCTGTCTGATATTGTCTTCCAGGAAGCTCCGACCATATTTCCAGTCCCATTCAACCAACATCATGACCGACCAACCTATAAAGCAGGTATTGCAAAAACCTAAAACATCGGGTCGTATTTTAAAATGGGCAATTGAACTCAGCCAATTCAATATATTGTAGTGCCATGGACCTCAATCAAAAGTCAGGCCCTTGCTGATTTTGTGGCTAAATCCACTGGATTTCAAGATGAGCTTTTGAAGGAACTGGTGCAAGAGTTGTGGAAAATATTCGTAGATGTATCATCGAACAAGAACGAATCAGGAGCTGGGATCATATTAATCTCCCCAGAAGGGCCTCGATTCCATACAACTCTGAGATTCAGATTCGAAACATCTAACAACGAAGCCAAATATGAGGCCTTACTGGCTGGACTAAGAGTGATAAAGGAGCTCAAAACGAAGGTCGTCCAGTGTTATAGCGATTCTCAGCTCGTGGTTGATCAGGTGTTGGGGGAGTATCAAGCTTGAGGCACCAAGATGGCGGCTTACCTAGCTAAGGTGAAGGGGGAGCTATCCGAATTTGAGTACAGTACTATTGGACAGATACCTCGTGAGCAGAACTCTAATGTTGATGCTTTGGAAGGCTTGCCACCACCAAGGAAGCAGAGACTTTAAATGTAGTGCCAGTGGAGTTCTTGGAGAGTCCGAGCGTGACAGAAAAAATGGTAGAGGTCAAGATGATCGACACAAGACCAACTTGGATGACCCCCATAATGGAATACCTCACAACGGGAAGGCCATCTGAGGAAAGAAAGGATGCAAGAAAAGTACTCTATATAGCTCCGAGGTATGTGATAATGGATGGTACGTTATATCGACGTGGTCATTCATTGCCTCTCCTACGGTGTGTTCTGCCTGAGGAGGCTAAACCATTCTGCAAGAAGCGCATGAAAGCTTTTGTGGAGAACATGCCGGGGGCAAAACTTAGCATTGAAAATATTGAGGCAGGGTTATTTTTGGCCCACCTTAACGAAAGACTCCATCTCGTATGTTCAAAAATGTGACAAATGCTAGTGCTTCGCCACAGTTGCCCGAGCTGCTCCGGTCGAGCTAACGATGATCTCATCCCCGTGGCCATTTGCGGTGTGGGGAATCGACCTAATAGGAACCCTACCAATGGGCAAGGGAGGAGTTCGTTACGCGGCGGTAGCAATCGACTATTTCACGAAGTGGGTAGAGGCTGAACCTTTGGTGACCATCACCTCAAAGAGAGTCCTAGAATTTGTGGTGAATAATATTCTATGTCGATTTGGGCTCCATAAAAGGATCGTGTCAGACAATGGGACCCAGTTCAACAGTGATCTCTTCACTAATTTTTGTGAAAAATACGACGTTATTAAGAGTATCTCCTTAGTAGCATATCCATAGGCCAATGGGCAAGTCGAGGCTGTGAACAAAACCCTAAAGGCGAGCCATAAGAAAAGGTTAGTCGAGGCCAAAGGAATATGGCCCGAACAGCTCTCACAAGTACTTTGGGCATAGCGAACATCTCACAGAACCTCCACTGAACACACTCCTTTCTCCTTAACTTTTTTAAGCGAGGCTATCCTTCCAGTCGAAGCTATGGTAACCACTCACAGGCAAAAGACATTTAGCCAGGAATAGAATGATGAATTACTTAATGCATCTCTCGACCTGATTGACAAGAAACGAGAGGATTCGCAATTACAGATCGCCCATTATCAACAAAAAATCACTCGTTACTTTAATTCTAAAGTCAAGAGATGTAGTTTTGGATTAGGCGACCTGGTTCTCCGAAGGGTCTTCCTGGCGAATAAGGATCCCAAGGACGGCGTTTTAGGCCTGAACTGGGAAGGACCATATCAAATTGTGGAAGTTTTGCGTGAAAGAACCTTCAAGATAACTCGGTTGAATGGGGAGATAGTCCCACGGACCTGGAACGCCATGCATTTAAAAAAGTATTATCAATTGTACAGTCATCCATGTAAGGCTTAATTATAAAATTCGTTTAATTAAATAACATATGGATTTTTAAATAATTTTTCTTATTAAGCTCGTGTATTGATGTTTGTAAAAGCAACCAAAAAAGTGTCTACATTCTGGTTGCTTGGGGGGCATATAACCCGAGGTGGATTAGAATAAGATCGCTGGATAAGTTTAAATTACTTAAAACCCTGGATACAACTAGGTACAAAATTACCTTGGATACAACCAGGTCAAAAACTTAGAAGCTTGGAAAATTGATTATTCGACGGCTTTTTAAGAGTTCGAAATGTCAATAAACCTAGCACGAACTAAGTTTAAATCACTTAAAACCCGGGATATAACAAGGTCCAAAACTTAGAAGCTTGGAAAATTTAATATTTGATGGCTTTTTAAGAGCTCGAGATGTCAATAAACCTAGCATAAACTCAGTTTAAATCATTTCAAACCCTGGATATAACCAGGTACAAAACATGGAAAGTTGGGAAAATTGCTTAAAATCAAGGGCTTTTTAAAGCTCGAGTTATCGATAAACCTAACACGAACTAAGTTTAAAATATTTAAAATCCTGGATATAACCGGGTTTAAGGCCTAATTTTTAACATGTATGATATAAATCAACACATAAAGTTTGGATGTAACCAAGCTCAAAATATCTCGAATGTACAAATCAAAGGAGTCATAAACATGAGAGATAACAAAGGAAAGATGAATAGATAAAATTTAGATATATAAATTGTCCTGAGGAGAAAAAACCTCGAACTGAGCCCAAAGGCAATTGTTTACAAACAAATATAAAAAAAAATACAAAAGAATTTGTTTTTTTGTCACTAAGCTCCTCCAGGTTGCTCTGAGGATGTAACCTCCTCACCTTCATGTTTGCCCGCCGCAGAAGCATCCCCCGTTTCTGATGGTTCTAGCAAGATCTGAGCCTTGAAATCTTCAAGGTACAGATCCCACAGCACGGGAGCCATGAAAGAAAAGTTCCCATCCTGGTTAAAAGCCAAGCAATGGTATAACATATCTTCCATGGACGACAAGAAGGCCGCCTCCTCTTCTTTGACTGCAGGCTCGCCCTCGAGCATTTTTGCTTTGGCTTCATCAACCTCGACCTGGAGTTGTGCAGTTTGAGCCTGGAGAGCAGCCAAGGCAATCTTTGCAGACTGCTCGCTTTCCTGAGATGAGGCGAGGGCAAACTTGGCATCATATTCGCACTTTTGAGCAGCCGCAAAGGCAGCTTTGGCGGCCTGCTTGCCTTCTTGAGCAGTTGTCATGGCATTCTTGGCGGAATTTATTTTGGCTAGGAGCTCATCGTTTCTAGCCCTAGCCCGAGCTATACTGCGATATTGAGCCAGGGCAGACTGCAAAATAACAAGGCGAGTCAGATATATCTTTAGACGCAATAAAAAGAAAGATATCACCAAGGAAGGATAACTTACTGTAAGGTTCATCCACAAGGCTATCTCCAAGATGTTCTCCGGGCTCCGCTCCTCGATAGTCCTCAAGTCCCTTGAGCTAGCCTTATAGGCATGCCCCACCATGTGGCTCGCCGTCTTGTAAAGGATTCCTCGAAAGGCTTCAGGGATTTTCTCCAGATCCTGGGGATCTATAGGGATTCGGACGATCGCAGCTGGGGCAGGGGGAGCTGGAGGATCAACTTGTATTACTTGATCCCGAGAAGGCACAAACCGAGGTGGAGGAGAAGGAGGAGGAGGAATCCTCCTCTCAATGATAGAAAACACCAAAGCTGTCGAGCTCGTGCATTTCCCCTTAGCAGGGGATTTTAGGACATTTCTCACTGTCGGAGGGGCCTTCTTCATAAATTGGGGCTTCTTCACAACAGGGCCCAAGCTGGTTTTCCCAGTCTGGAAAGTGGTACGGAGGTCAGGAGCTCTAGTTTTTTCCATCTCTTCACCTAAAAAGAACAAGAAGGGATTAGTTCTCAAATAAAGTCAAAAACATACAGACAGAAAATAAATAAAGATCCTACCCTCCGGGCTGGGGGAGGAGTCTATTATCACGACCTCCGGCCTTGGGGTTACTAGAGGAGAAGGAGAGTCTACAACTAATATTACTTGGATCCTAGGAGGTTTAGGCTCTGATTCTACCTAGGGGCTAAACTCATCTACATACTGACTAAATCCAGGGGCAAAGGCACCCTGGAGCAAAGAAGGCCAGCTCCGATGGTTGGTCCCATACTCCTCAAAGATGGGGGACCTAAAATTTAAGGTATTATCAACAACAATGGTTCCCTTAGGGTAACTACTGTCATGACGCACCACTAAGTGATATACACACTGGAGCAAGGTGATATTACGGTCTGCGTTGTTAGGATGACGATGGACGAGGTAATTTGGGTTAAATCTAACTAACCTAAAATCGACAACAACCCTATCTAGTTCCCTATAAGGATATGGGTTACCTAGGTCGAAGGGGCCGGATGCTGCCCCTGATGTAGCTTGCTCTAAATCGGATTCCCAAACAGCCTCGGGAACCCGCCTCTTTTGCAGAAGAGGCACCTCGTCCTCTTGCTCCTCCTCGCCTTCGATGGTCGGCAAGGCCTCTTCTTGAAAGTGTGGGAGCTCGTGGATCACCAGGAGGGTAGCCTGGGTCCTTAAGGCCAACGTCTGGCCTTTGCCAATCAACTGGCACGCCAGCATCGTGACGTCATTCACGATCTGGCAGTAGTCCTTCTCACTGGGGGCAGCCTAGAAAATTTCTCGTACTGACCCCCAAGGGTCACGGACTTCGTTGTCCTCGCAAATATGGCTGCACGAATGATAAACTCAGTTAATACATGTATAATGGAAATATCTTGGAAAGAATAAAATTTTTAAGAGCTGAGGTTAGAGAATAAAGAACTTACGAGGACAGTTGAAGTATCTGTGTTCACAGTTTTGGAACTCGTTCGACATAAAGAACAAGTCTTTATAGTCATTGGGGTGGCTTGGGAGCTCGATGACCGGAGCGTAATTGGGGAACCTGGTGAGATAGTAGAACCTGTCGCCTTGACCTCTTTGTTCTAGGTTGGCTTTGACACAGAAGAAATATAATATATCTGTTGAAGTGGGGACCTCTCACTCATGCCTCAAAAATAGGTACTTCAGCACTGCCAAAAGCCTATAAGAATTTGGGGGGAGCTGAAATGGAGCCAACTTCACGAAATTCAGAAAATTCACAAAGTATTGGTCGAAGGGAAGGAAGGCAACTGCCTTCAAGTGTTCGTCACTCCAGGCCGCAAAATTGTCCTGGAGAGGGAAGCAGCTCATTTCCCCTTCGAAAGCAGGTCCGCCGATGAGAACTCTGGTCCTGACCTCGATATTGTGGCTCAGCATAATCTTGTTCACCCTCCCTTGAGTAGTGATCTTGGATACGATTATTTTCGCCTCTAAAAAGGCATTAAGGTCTACCACCACCTCTTTCTCCACCACAGGACCAAAGTGGGGAATAGGAGACTCAAGGCGACCTCCTTCCCTTTGTTTTTCAGCTGAGCAGACGAGGTGGGTGCGTTCTTCTTGGGAGCCATCAGATCGCCTAATGAATAGAACGACCTAATTAGTGGATGACCTAAAAGGTTTTAATGGTTATAGCGTGGAAGTAAGGAGGGGAATGTTTTACTTTTGATGTATGAGCTGAATTAGCCTCGGCCCCATCGCGTAATGTCACACGCTACCCTAAGTAACGCGCCTCGGTTTCCTAACAAACCCCTAATATTTAGGGATCTGTGTGTCAAAATGTTAGGCCACTACTTTCCTTGGGAGGCGGTTTAGTGCAAAACCACCCAAGAAGCGTGACCCCTAAGCAACTTGGTTTGGACCCTAAAAACTTTTCATCTTCTGTATCTTGAATGGGTATTTTCTAAATTTGCCATGGATTACCCAACTTTACCCAGAAATTACCTAGTTTTATGAATGTAATAGTTCTAAAGATATTTTAGGACCTACTCATTAAATCTAAGTTGAAGCCTATTTGCTAAAAACATTTGGGGAATAACCTAATATTGACTATGGTGAAGTGCGGGTGAGCATGGTGAAGAACAAAAAAGAAGAACAGTAAAAGAAAATTTTCTTCAAAACCAAAAGACGAGGCACTTACAGTATGGTCTTCGATAAAAAGAAGTAGACTTTGGAGGGGAAAGTTCCTAGGAGACTCCTGAGTAACTGGGTGCAACGAACGGTTTTTGGGTTTTTCTGAGAAAGAAGAAGGATTCAGAAATACAGAAGAGAGGAAATATAGAAAAATTTCAAATGAAAGGTGGTGAAACCTAAAAATTTCCTAGCCTATTTATACGTAAATGGCATAAATTAATTTGAGCCATCCGATTTAATTAGTACAAGATCCAAAGGCCATGGTTAAAAAGACAAAACGATGGCAAAAAGGTGACAAGACAATTATTGTAGGCCTCAAAACCCGAACAGACACCGATTATGGTATACCACGTGTCCAGTACTCGAGTAGTGGGCAGGCATGGTTTAATGAAACAGAAGTCTAAAAGTCCCTACTGTGTAGGTCAGAAGGTGACGACATGAACCATGAGCAAGAACTTAGGGGGAAAATGTTGTACCCTAACTTCAGCACGAGTCCTTCACTTAGCTCAGGTACATGTGGCAAATAAATATACGGAGAAATGACCAAGGAAATGATATATGTTTATTATCCACGTAAGCAACTCCGATTTTACATGGGCATGTGTGGTGTTAGGCATCCTGGGATTAACCCGAGCTACAGATATGAAGGTTGTGAAGCACGAGCTCATGATATTCAAATGGCTACCAAAGTACGAGCTTGGAGAGATATCCAACTCGTGGTAATTCAAATATATTGTGTATCCGCGGATCCCTAAAGACTCGGGTACTTTTATATGCTTATTTATGTTTAATGTCCCAAATATTAGGAGACGAATTATTTTATTATCAAATCATATCCTAGTATAAAAGGGAATTGTTTGTATTAAATGTAATAAATATGTAAATCCGTGATTGACTCACGCGGTTACCCAAACCTGTCCATGGAATTTCTCTATAAATACTGAGACTATTAGACAGGGAAAGAGACGATTATTCTGTAATACTGAAACTCCGCCAAAATAGAGAGAGAGAAACAACAATAATATAGACTCGTGGACTAGGTGGATTTTAACCACTAAACAAAGTAAAAAGATTTGTGTTCTTGTGAATTCATTTCATATTTCAGTTTATTCTTAAGCACTAATCAACCTTATAATTTATAAAATACACTATTGGCGAAAAACCGCGTCAATAACTGAGCACGCCATTAGTGTTGTACTAGTGCGAGAAGAGAAAAAAGTACAAAAACCTGTGTATCTCGAGATTACTCGGGTAGAATCAAGATATCCATTAATGGAAAAACTGGCTCTGAGCCTGATACATGCATCTTGAAAGCTCTGACCTTACTTCCAGGCATACCCTATTCACGTGTTGACCGACCAGCCATTAGGACAAGTTTTGTCCAAGCCAGAAGTGTCAGGAAGATTGTTAAAGTGGGCTATCAAGCTCGGGCAATTCGAGATCACATATCACCCAAGAATAACTATCAAAGGGCAGGCCCTAGCAGATTTCATTGTCGAATGTATTGGGATCTCAGATGACGAAGTAGTAACCCCAGTCAACGAGCTGTGGAAACTTTATGATGATGGATCCTCTAATGAAAATGGATCGGGGGTAGGTATCATCTTAATTACCCCGACGGGAAACCGATTCCACTTGGCCTTAAGGTTCGGCTTCGAAGCATCAAACAACGAGGTTGAATACGAGGCATTGCTAGCAGGACTTCGAGTAGCCAGAGAGCTCAAATCAAAGGATATACATTGCTATAGTGACTCATAGCTAGTAGTTAACCAAGTCTTGGGTGAATATCAGGCTCGTGGCATCAAAATGGACGTGTACCTAGAGAAAGCAAAAGCTACACTCAGAGAATTTGAATTCTACACTGTAGTACAGGTCCCCCAAGAACAAAATTCAAATGCAAACGCATTAACTAGGCTCTCCTTAACTAACGAGGCTGATACACTGAATTTGGTCCCAGTGGAGTTTCTTCCGACCCCGAGTATTAATGAGCCTGACGAAGAAGTGTATGCATGATTGACTCGCAACCAACCTGGATGACACCAATAGTTGACTACCTTGAAACTGGAAGTTTCCCAACAAACCAAAACGAGGCTAGAAAGATGATGTATCAGATCCCAAGATACACTATTGTGGAAGGAAGGTTGTATAGAAGATGATACTCTATGTCAGTACTTCGATGTGTCATTCCACCCGAGGCAAAGAAAATTTTGGAAGAAATCCATGAAGGATTTTGTGAAGACCACACTTAGGGGCATAGTTTATCCAAAAATGTGATAAGACAGGGGTATTTCTGGCCCACAGTCAAGGCAGACTCGTTTGAATATGTCAAATGATGTGATAAATGTCAACAGTTGGCCTCAGTTCCACGAGCTCCACCTACCAAACTCACCATGATGAGCTCCTTGGGGGTGTGTATAAATTAAATATATTTTTTGTGTCAATCCCTGTGCCAAAAAGTTCTACTCGAAGTCTTCCTTGTCTTGTCCAAAGAAAAAGTGGCAAACACTTTGTCAAAGCTCAATTTTACTATTGGTTAGGTTTTATAGTTAAAATACATCATTTTTTCTGAAAACAATAAAAATAAATAATCCCTCCAATTAATATTTTTTCCAAATCAATATGTGGTATTGTGTGTGAGCATATGATTCTTAACAAGTTTTTTTTTAAGCTCCAATTTATAATAGAGCTACCTGCACTATTGTGTAATCGTCGTCTTTAAGTAAGTTGGAACTACGTAACTAACATTATGTAGAAGATACTGTACCATTGTCGCAAATAGCAATGACCCTGAAAAAGACTAAAAATCACCAAACAGGGCAATGCTCCTTTGCTTTCACAATCACACACTTATGCTTAAAATTAACTGATAGTGAAAAATAATAAGATTCATACACACTCATTGACTTGTTTAAATATTCCTTGGGATAAGACTAATTTTTTGTGATATTATTTCAAATAAAAGTATGATCTATATTTAATATATTTTCTAACCTTATCGTAAAATTTTACTTTGATTAAATTATTTTCTATTTTTTCTAAGGACAAGACACAAAAAACATTGGGCACAATATCTAGGGGATGTTTCATTTCGACACATATATATATATATGTATATTTTAATAAATAAAAAACACAATAATAAAAAGAGGGAATCCAATTCATGCGTATCAAAAGAAAAGAGGCAAGTTGTTACATTTTTTTGTTTTGTCATTTAAATATTTATTTATGACCAAAAGTTTCCTTTTTCGGCTTGTTTCCCAATTTTGTTTTTAAAATGTTTGAATTTTGTTGTGTTAATGTTGACAGTTTATTTTAAGGGATATTGTCATGCAGTTTAAAAAGTGTATAATCACATATATTCTCAAAAAAAGGAATAAGATCAAATCCCTAATTATCTAATTCTTTATATACGGTCAACTAGGGTGTCATTCTCTCCTCAAGTTTCAAATCGAAATCTCCTTTCATTTCTTTCTCTTTTCAGTTTCTCTTTTCCTTGTGGCATTTTTCTTTGCTTTGCATCCATGGTGAAAACTAGAGGAAGTGGGTCACAGTCACTCAAGGACTTGAAGGCCGGTTCTTTGATTGAATCACCCTCACTCACCAAGAAAAAGGCTCGTAAGACCACCTTGTCTCAACCCAGCCTTAATGCTGCAACCACCACCACGACCAAAGCTGTGGTGATTCCAGACCTCGAGGCCCCCAAGGATCCAATTAGCTCTCCTTCAATGGCGGCTCTGCTCGCCTCTTCCCCTAGGTCCTTGAAAGATGCCCAAGCATCTATCTCTTCTGACGGTTCTGATCATGATGGTGCCTCGGCCAAGACCCATTATGACTCATCCATTTCTCCTGATGTTCTCACAGCCAAGAAGAAAAATAAAGGGTGGTTCCAGGTTTCCTCCTCACGGAAAACCTCTCGGTCCAAAGGATCTTACCCTTCACATTCCACACCAAAAGCCTCTTCTCCCACAGGTTCCACTCCTCTCTCCAAGTTTCAGACAAAGGTCAAGAAAATTCCTCCACCGTGTTCCTCCTCTTAATTTTACCCATCTGATGCATTTGTTCCCTCTGAAGACTATCCTATTGAAGATGATGCCTCTATTGATGATGAGGTCGCATCAGAAGCCGAATCTGACCCATCAGAGGACCCCTCTGCTTCTCCAACTTCAAAGAGCAAGAAAGCTGTGAAAATTCCCGAGCTTCAATCAAACTCACCCGTGGTTCCTAAGGCCACCTCAGATTCATCTTTTAAAGTTCACTCTTTGAATTTCTGTTTCAATGACAATGAGAAAAACATGAAGCATTATGTGCATAAAGATGTTATTTGTGAGAAAAAAATTTCCTTCTCGGCGCATAGAGTTTTTGGGGTCATTAAAAAAATTGAGGATAGAGGTTGGATGGGATTATTAACTGTTTTGGTGGTTTTGTCCCTCGGGTTGTTCAAGAATTCTATTCCAATCTTAATGATGAATAGTTTGATAGCAAGTCATTTATGTTTGGTCAAGTTTATGTTCGGGTCATTAGTATTTGTTTAGTGTTTCTGAAACTGCAAAGGTACTCAATCTCTCTTCTGTTATTGCCAATGAAATGGTGGATTTCAACAAAGATAGGGTATTATCTGAGTTAGTGGGATAGAATATGGTTTGGGAACAACACTCAGTTCTCAAAGTGACTGATCTTACTCACTACTATACAGTGCTTCACAAGTTTTCCATCAACAACTGGATTACCACCACTCATTCATCCACCATTAACTTTGACATGACTTTCTTTCTGTTCAAGGTTGGGACCGGTCTTAAAGTTGATCTTTCTGCTCTTATTTTTTATTAGATCACTGCCTTAGGAAATGCCAAAAAGAAAGGCCAATATTTGGTGCTTCCTCACTTGATCTACAAGATATTTGATTCTCAAAGGCCCCTACGATTGGAATACGAAACAGTGACACCTCCCATTGCTGGTCTAGATTACAAACTCAAGAAAGAGTCTTCATCTGTCAAGAAGACTAAAGGGATCGATCTCAAGGCCGAAGATACTGATCCTGTAGTTATTGAACTCATTGTTGTTAAGACCACTCTGGGAACGGTTCAAACAGAAGTTCGCAATCTCCAGAATTTTCTCTCGACCATTGAGCAACTTTAGCGCACCATTTTGTCTCAACTCGCTGTTGGTCCTTCCAAATGATGCCATTTTTCCTTGTTTATGTTTTGTTTGCACCGTTTATGGTTTCAGTAAATTGTAAAATAACGCTTTTGTGTCTTTTCTTTTGGATTGTTTTTTGTTTGTGTTGGTTTTACTCTTTTGTCTTATTGATAGACAACAAGGGGGGTAATGTTTATTTTGTTGGGTTTTTGTTGAACTTTCTCAAAAATTTAAAGTGATATTTGTTATGATTGAGACGGCTTTCGCAGGGGGAGTAATTGCATTACTTTTTTGCTCTAACCACTTTGTTTTTGCAGGATCTTTCAAAGCAAAGTCTTCAAATATTTTTGTCTATCAAGTTTCCAAAGAGGGAGATTGTAAAACCCTTTATTGGCTAACTTTATTTTAGACAAAATATTTTAAAGTGATTGAGAAAAATCAGTAGCATATCCTTATTGATTCATGATATAATTATGACTTGATTCAGCTGGTTGTAATATGAAAATATCTTTTAGTGTGAATACAATATTTCTACCATATTTATCACAATTAATCTTTATTGATGGGTAGGAAGTTGTGCCTAGCTGTAGGTCTCTAATATCTCTATCTGTATGTGTTTCTCAACCCCTTTTGTAGGATTTGGGATTGTATGTGAGCTTGCCCATGCCTGTTTGTAGGCTTGTGTGCCTGTTTGTAGGCTTGTTTCATGCTTATTTGAAGGTTTGTGTGCCTGTTTGTAGGCTTGTATCGTGCCTGTTTGTAGGCTTTTTTCGTGTATGTTTTTTGGTTTAGTTTGGACTGGTATAGTTTGAGTATAGATGATATAGTTTGCTAAAATTTAAGTTTGACTACCAGTCAAGCCTAATCTTCTAAATTAACATGATTTTAAGATGATTTTAAAACAGAATAATAACTTTTGATATTAATATACTATTCAACCAATTGATAAAATGACTTTTAAAATCCAGATTATACAATTTTCAATAAAATTTGGAGAAATCCCTAAATTAATTAACAATTTTAATTGTAAAAATAAGTATTATTTCAGCTATTAAAACAATAAGTACTATAAAATAAATAAATATCTTTTATTTTTACGAAAAATTATATAGCATTATTACCATAATTGATTTCATTATAAGACATAATCAATTTTAGTAAAAAAATTACCCATAAATCATTTATTAAAATTAAACTAATCAAAATTTAGAAAACAAAAGAATTCTTCCTAACACAATTCTATACAATTATTCGCTTTTTAAATTCAGTCAATAAATCAAATTTATTTATTTATAAATAACATAACATAAAAATCCCATAACATAATAATAAGAAATTCAATTATCCTATTAATAATTATAATAAATATCTTCCAAAAGGGAATCAATCTTCAAAATATATAAGTTGTAAATAAAGGAATCCCTAATAATAGGGAAATAAAAAACGACAGTTATATACTTAATCAAAACTTAAAACGAAAGAAGAAATGGGTCTTCTACCTATTAAGATATATCTAGAAGCTAAAATAATGAAGTAAAAAAAATGGAATAAAATCTCAACACATTAATATATGTAATAATAACTTGGTCCCTAAAAATTATACAAACACGCAAGAAATAATTTGTTAATATTCCTACGTCATTGACTTTTATTGGAATTCATAAGCAATTAATAATAAAATTAAAAGATAATGGGTATCACACAATAGTCACTGAAATAGAATCATAATCTTAACACATTAATATATGTAATAATAACTTGCTGCCTAGAAATCATAGAAATAGGCATGAAATAATTTGTTAATATACTTACGTTGTTGACATTTATTGGAATTCATAATCAATTAATATTATGGATATCATACAATAGTCAATGAAATTGAATCAAAATCTTAACATTAATATATGTAATAATAACTCGTTGCCTAAAAATATATCAATAGGCATGAAATAATTTGTTAATATTCCTAGGTTATTGACATTTATTGGAATTCATAAGCAATTAATAATATAATTAAAAGCTATTGGGTATCACACAATATTGAATGAAAGAGGAAATTTAAGAATATCATTTTATGGCTATATTGCAATAATCATGAGGAGTATAGATGATATAGATTACTAAATTTTAAGTTTGATTATCAGCCGAGCCTAATCTTGTAAATTTACATGAATATGAGAGAATAGTAAAATAGAACAATAACTTTTGATATTAATATACTATTCAACCAATCTATAAAATGCAATATTCAATCGAATTTGGATAAATCTCTAATTTAATTAACCATATTAACTGTAATCATACGTATTATTTCTTCTATTAAATTAAAACAACATGTACTATAAAATAAGTAAATATTTTATTTTTTGGAAAAATTATAAAACCATTATACCATAATTGAATTCATTATAAGACATAATCAAATCTAGCACTTTATTGTGTGATACCCTAACACATTTTGAAACAAATATACACTTTTTAATTTCAGTTATAAAATCATATTAAGTTATATATAAAGAATAACTTAATAATTCCATTACAAAATAAGAGAAATACAATTATCCTTTTTATAATTATAATAAATACCTTCCAAAAATGAATCAATCATTAATTTAAATTATCTAATATGTAAATAAAGGAATCCATTCAAAAAGAGAAATAAAATATTGACAGTTATATACTTAATAAAAACTTAAAAAGAAAAAATAAATGGGTCATTTACCAATTAAGATATATCTAGAAACTAGATTAATAAGGTAAGAATTAGAATAAAAACCTTAACACATTACTATATGTAAACATTAGCTTGTTGCCTAAAATTATACACGCCTAAAAAACTATTTTACTGCAATCATACAAAATTTTCGGTGGAATACAATAAAGAATTATTTCAGCTTTACTAAAACAAACGTATAAATTCTTATTTAATGCGTTGCATTATTATATAATATTATAATTCACCCAAATCATATTGAAACTTACAACGGAATTACGAAAAAATAAATACAATAAAAATTAATGAGGATATGTTCAAAGTAATAAGAAATGGGGTATGATTAACAGAAAAAATTGCTAGAATAAAGAGTATTTATTCCTGATTGCCGATTGGTAGATTAGGCTCAATTATAGTAGGTCAATTTTCAAATGCATTTAAGAGAATTTGTATACAAGAATTACACTAGAAATCCAAACAAATAACTAAAATCCTAACACAAAAGTAAAATTATTAATAAAATCCCTAAGATTAAGAAGCTGTCAATGGAATAAAATATGAATTTTAGATATAGAAATCAGTAGAGCGAATAAAAGGATTTTTTTACTATTAAATTGAGAATAAATTACAAGACAATTATTGTAGTATTACAAAACAAATATTCTATTATATTCCTTTAATGATAATTCTTGCTATATTAAAAAATATTCAAAATTAAATTTCATTACATTTTGCCTTTACATCTGAAGGAGCCCATTATATAGATCACCCTTTACAAATATTGCAGCATTACACAAATATCTCAACTCTCCAAAACATACTTCTACCATCTAAAAGATGAACTCTCCAAAACATACTCCTACAGATTTTCTGCAGCTTCATCCTCTAGAAGTTGAAGTAAATTCTACCCCTTCCCTTACTATAGAATCTGAAGAAATTGACCCTCCAAACGTTATCTTTGGAAGAATGTTAACGAACAAGCCATTTCAGAGGAAAAATCTGAAGAGCTTCTTCCAGGCACTATCGCGGGATAAGTTAGGGGTGATAATTGAGGATTATACCAATGACATTTTCATAATTACCTTTGAGTCAAAGACATTGATGAATAGAATCCTAAAGGGTCAACCGTGGCATTTTTCTGGTCACTTCTTCATCTTGATAGAATCAACTGGGACAAAGTAGATCTCTACGGAGGATTTCCAATACATTCCTTTTTGGATTTAGATTCATGGAGTCCCATTGTGAAACATATCCTCACTACTAGCGCAACCACTGGGAGAAATGATAGCTAACTTTATTGGAAAATTCCTTGAGTTTGATCCAAGTAGGCGGCATACCTTTCGGTGACTAGGGGTTCTTTTAGATTCCTTTCAACCACTGTCCAGAGGAATTTTCTTGAATCTAGACAAAGAAAATGACAACATATGGGTCTCCTTCAGGTTCGAGCGACTCTCCACTTTCTGTTACTATTGTGGCTATGTAGACCATTTCCAGAATGATTGTGGAGCTCTTAGAGATGCAATCGATATGGGCCATAATCCAACCTTACAGTATGATGAAACGCTAAACATAGCTGGTTTGACGAACATGATTCCAACCACCTCCTCACTCTCTCCCTTGGCCTATGAATCAAAGAAACAATCTATGGCATAGTGTGCTAAACAAGCTGCTTTATCTAGTGCACAAACCTTATCAGTGGAATCGTTGGTCAAATGCCAAAAAACGGGAACAATAGGTAAATGTTTTTACCTTTATTATTGAAATATTTTAAATTTTCTGATCGAATCATAATTTGTTTTATAAATAAATATAGGAGAAAACTCAACCTCCTCCAACAGACAGACATGTTTCGAGATTGCTATGGAAAATATGAAGACCAATAAGCAAAAGTAGATAACTTTGGGCAATAATAAAATCTCCTCAACACAGATCAAGAAGACACACAAAGAAACATATATGCCAACAACCCAAGCAGTCCCTACAACCTCTTCCCAGGATATGCATGTTCATAAAAAAGACATGTTACACCCAGTTTTCCTGATAAGAAGTTATGACCCCGAAAGCTGGGTTCGTCAGGTGTGAGCTCGAAATATATGCGGTCATCATATGGTCCAACCGTTAAACCTCTCTGAAGTTAACAACGACCTCGAGGATGTGTAACCTCAAATATTCTCTAAGCTCGTGATGGGCAATGGCACGACACTTGAATATATTTTTCACCGATTGCCTTCAGGCGAGATAGTTCAAGCTCGGGAAATGCAAGCTCGGAGGTGATAACATCGTCAGCATCTGCTTGTCCCGAGCACAGGTTAGGTGGCGAGCTCGTGATTGACTCATAGTCTTGACAGACTCAATGCCAATTGCTGATCTCGAAGATTTGATGAATCATCTGGGATAACCCATTACACGTGAACGTGTTTATTGTTGTACAATCCCCCTATTTAAGGGATATCATTTAATCTGTTATACGTTCCCGATCTTCATGGGACGTTTCCGTGTATGTAGGAGATAATGCATTTAATAGCATTATGGTAATTGATTTACAAAATATCTTACCGAAATATGTGAGAATGAATTCTGCAACATTCTCTATAAATAGAGAAGGAAACATCATTTGTAAAGGACTCAATTTCTAATTTCTTGAGAGAAAACCCTGGGCAACTCTTCTCTGAAAAGTTTCCAGAAAACTCTCAAGTCTTAATAATATAGACTCGTGGACTAGGCAGAGTTAACTGCTGAACCACGTAAAAATCCTCTTGTTTTTCCACTTTATTCATTTGCTCCAATATTTTATTGTTTAATTGCTCTACTATTTAAGTTGACGAAAAACGGCGTCAACAGTTTGGTGCTTTTATTGAGAGCCATTAAATAGTGTGTGCGAGAGTCTGTTCAGTAAAAGAGCCTCCCAAATCAACAATGGCAGCAAATGATCCCAATGTTCATGAGGAGGAAATTTTAGATGAAGTTGACTACCCCCGACGCCCTAGAAAGTAGCCTATGGTGGATTCCGATCCTGATGGGAGGAGTGGTTCATCCGACTCTTGGGGACCACCAGCCCCCAAGGACGACGAGGACATGTACTACAATCCTGAACGATATGTACCGATAGTGGAGCTCGAAAATCGTCAACTGCGAAAGCAGTTAGCGGAGGCTAATAAACGCAACGAAGAGCTAGCCAGACTAACTACTAAGGCACAGGCGGCTCAGGCCCCACCTCCACTGAATGCCCAGGCTCCACCTCCGTGGGACGTTCACGTTCCACCACGTAGGCCTCGAGGATGGCCACGCAAAAACACTGCCACCCGAAGAGCAAAGCAGCCTCCGCCACCAAAAGAACCGCCTACTCCACCAAGGCCCCGGAGAAGTAATCGAGCTGGAGGTCATGCCAACCCAACTGCGGCGGCACCAGCCGGAGTAGGGAATAAACGAGCCCCCTCGGAGGCTTGGACCCAAAATCCTGGTACCACGCAGAACGTTGCAGAACCTCTTCAAGCGAACTCAGGGCCTTCTAGGCCTAGTAATGGATGGCAGCCACCATCGCCAATAAGGCACCCACCATCGCCAATAAGGCATCCCTCACCAACTCGGAGGAACACCCAACCGACCCATGGTGATAAGGAAAGGCGAGTTGGGCGAAGGCGTGGAAATGGGGAAGCTGCTAGGGAGCATAAAGGTCCCCAACCCACGAGAAGCCAAATGTCTCGGTCTCACAATATTGAGACAAGGCAGCCGGCAAGAAACCCATCTCGAAACAACCATGCAACGAGCCATGCCAGTGAAGGCTTGGGTGACACTAGATCAGTTAGTATATATGACCAGGAACATAGAAACACTGGGAATCAAAGCAATCACCCAGATTTACGGGAACATCTGAACCATAATCAGGGGAATGATTATCCATCGAATCCAGATCTGAGGGTTCATCTCAATGGGCGTAAGAACCCTACGCCGAGGCGCGAAATTGGAGTTGTAATCAACGATAACCAGTTCCCACTGCTTCAAGTCAAACCTCCCGTAGATCCAGTCCAAGTAAGGATTGAACAATTGGAAAGAGCGTTTAGGCTCTTACAAAACGAACGAGGTCGGAACGGGACGAAGAGTTCGATGAAGAACTCGAGCCCTTCGCCCCTCATATTTCCAGCACCCTGTTTCCTCAGGGATTCAGAATTCCTCATGTCCCACCATTCGATTGGAATTCGGATCTGTACAATCATTTAAGTACGTTCAACACAATCATGTGAGCCAGTAATGTGGGCTATGAGCTCAGATGCATGTTGTTCCCAGCCTCGCTCACGGGACCAGTGAAAAACTGGATTGAGAAGTATAAGAGACATTCGATTGCTTCTTGGGATCAATTATCAAGAGATTTCAAGAAGCAATTCAAGGCCATGGTCGGAATTAGGCACAAGGTGTCTGCTTTGACCAATGTCCGACAGCATCCGAATGAAACATTGAAAAGTTACCTCACGAGGTTTAATTTGGAAGTCACCCAAGCTCGTGACATCAATGAGAGTGGCCATTTAATGGCTGTTCGAGCCGGAGTAATGCCTGGAAGTCCTCTCTGGGAGGATATGCAGAGGAAGCCCGCAAGGTCCTTAACCGAGTTCAATCGACGAGCTCAGAGGTTTGTTAATGTAGAAGAGGTGAGGTCAGCATTAAATATGACCTCTCAGCCCATAACCACAACAATAAATGCAAACTCTGCCTTGACCTCAGCAGATCCTACAACCTCAAAACCCCCTGGGGACAACCTTTCTAAAAGGAAGAAGAATGAAGGGAATAATCCCGAGGCAGAAGGGGGAAAGAAGAAGAAAGGGGAAAGATATTTCTCCGTATACAAGGTGTATACCGAGCTCAATGAGTCTCGGGAGAATATCTACCTGGCTAATGAAAACCAAGTCCCTTTCAGACAGCCTGACCCCATGAGGAACCAAAAAGTGAAAGAGACTCCAACAAGTACTGCAGATTCCATAGAGATATCGGACATACAACCGATGAATGCAAGCAATTAAAAGATGAGATCGAAGGCCTGATCTCGAGAGGATATTTCAAGTAATATGCTAGGAATCAAAACCTCAATCAGGCTTCCACCAGCTAGAGGGCAGCAGCTGCACCGCCTGCCCAGAACAACAACTCCCGAGCATGGGAAGATGAGTGATCCCCTCCGATTGATGGAGAAGATGTCATAACCATCTCGGGGGGTCCGCATATTGCAGGATCGGGCAGGAACGCCCAGAAGAGATATGTGAATGAGTTGAAAACTAGTGACGGGTCCCCTTACGAACCCGAACCCAGAGCTCCAAAACAGCAAAGGGTCGAATATCATCCCATAACTTTCACTGAGGATGATGCGTCTCATGTACAGCTCCGTCACAATGACTCGCTGGTCATCACCCTTCAGCTTGTGAATAAGAGGGTACACCGAGTCCTGGTTGATAACGGGAGCTGAGTAAATACCCTCTACAAGACCACCTTAGAAAAGATGGGACTTGCGCTTCACAACCTAAAGGCATGTGCAATGACGTTGTACAACTTTTTAGGAGAAGGGATTTCCTGTATGGGATCCATTGAACTCCCCGTAACCTTGGGAGACTTCCTAGTCTCGACAACCAAGATGATGGAGTTTGTAGTAGTGGATCTTCCATCGGCCTACAACGTACTGCTCGGGAGACCCGCCCTAGTAAGGCTGGGGGCAGTTCGTCTATAAGGCATCTGGCCATCAAGTTCCCAACTTCTAGTGGCATCGGGACTCTGAAAGGGGACTAGCTCACAGGACGGGAATGTTATAGCATTTCCGTGAGAGGAAAGAAGCAGACAAGTGCCCAAGCACTTGTCGTAATTCAGAATAAGGATGGGGCAGTCTTCAAAATAGACGAAGAGATTGATCCAAGAGTAGAAGAAAGGGTCGATCTCTAGCCACTAGAAGAGCTCGAGGAAACCAAGCTCGAAGAGGTCGATCCCCCAAAAACTGTGAAGGTAGGGAAAAACCTGTCAGAAGAAACAAAGTAGCAATTAATCTACTTCCTAAGGAAGAACCAGGATGTCTTCGCATGGTCACATTCGGACATGGTGGGGATATTCCTGAATGTGATAAGCCATGCCCTTAACATTGACAAGAGCTTCCCCCCGAAGCAACAAAAATGAAGACTCCTGGACGACGACAGAAAGAAAGCCCTAAAAGAAGAGGTCGATAGGTTAAAGGCGAATCGATTCATACGAGATGCCTTCTACCCTGATTGAGTAGCCAACCCGGTGCTATTTTCAAAACCTAATGGAACATGGCGAACCTGTATTGATTACTCTAACCTCAATAAGGCATGTCCTAAGGATTGCTTTCCGTTACCTCGGATCGACCAGCTCGTAGATGCCATAGCCGGGCACGAACTTATGTCATTCATGGACGCTTATTTTGGATATAACTAGATTTCCATGCATGCCCTGGACCAAGAGCATACAAGCTTTGTAACAGATAAAGGGTTGTATTGTTACAATGTCATGCCTTTCGGGCTCAAGAATGCAGGAGCCACCTGCCAAAGGCTCGTAAACATGATGTTCTCCGAGCAGATAGGAAATAACATGGAAGTGCATGTTGATGATATGTTGGTCAAATCTAAACATAACGATAACCATGTGGACGACCTTGAAGAATGCTTCACCGTGCTGCAAACGTTCAACATGAAGCTCAACCCCCAGAAATGCTCCTTTGGAGTATCGTCGAGGAAGTTCCTGGGTTTCATTGTGAACGCACGGGGAATAGAGGTTAATCCTGACAAGATCCAAGCGTTAATTGACATGCCCTCACCTCAAAAGCATAAAGATGTCCAGAGTTTGACTAGACAGATGGCAGCATTAAGTAGGTTTATCTCAAAATCTACAAACCGTTGTCTTCCATTTTTCAACCTTTTGAGAGGAGGAAAAAAATTTGAATGGACAGAGGAATGTGAGCTAGCATTTCAGGAACTCAAAAAGCACCTCGCGGAACCTCCTATCTTGTCGAAACCTATCACAGGAGAAATTTTGTACCTATATCTTGCTACAACCGAGCACGCCATCAGCGTCGTGCTCGTCCGAGAAGACCAGAAGGTACAAAAGCTAGTATACTATGTCAACAAAAGGTTACTGGCGGTAGAATCGAGATACCCCTTAATGGAGAAAGTGGCTCTAAGCCTAATTCACTCATCTCAAAAGCTCTGACCTTACTTTTAAGCACACCCCATCCAAGTGCTGGCTGACCAACCACTTCGACAAGTCTTATCGAAGCCAGAAGCCTCGGGTCGATTATTAAAATGGGATGTTGAGCTCGGGCAATTCGAGATCACTTATCATCCGAGGACAGCCATAAGAGGACAGGCCTTGGCAGACTTCATAGTGGAATGTACTGGAATGACTGACGACAAAGTTATAACCCCAGTCCGCGAGCTATGGAAACTTTATGTTGATGGGTCTTCCAACGAAAATGGATCGGGGGTAGGAATCATATTGATCACTCCACCTGGAAGCTGATTTCACTCTGCCTTGAGATTTGACTTCGAAGCTCTACTGGCAGGACATTGAATAGCCAAGGAACTCAAGGCTAAGGCGATGCATTGCTACAGTGACTCGCAGTTGGTGGTCAACCAAATTTTAGGGGAATACCAGGCTCGTAGGACAAAAATGGCTGCATATTTAGAAAAAGCAAAAGCAGCTCTCGAACATTTTGAGTTCTACACAATAGAGCAGGTTCCCCAAGAACAAAATTCGAATGCAAACGCCCTAGCCAAGCTCGCCACATCCACCGAGGTTGACGAGCAGAATGTTGTGCCAATCGAGCATCTACCAACACCAAGTATAAGCAAGCCTGAACAGGAAGATGTCTGCATGATTAGCTCTGAGCCAACCTGGATGACCACAATAGTTGAGTACCTTAAAACTGGCATTCTCCCAGCAGAACGGAACAAGGCTCAAAAACGGATGTATCAGATTCCCAGATAAACTATTGTGGAAGGAAGGCTATATCTGAAAGGATACTCTATGCCGCTACTCCGATGTGTGACTCCACCCGAGGCCAAGAAAATCCTAGAAGAGATTCATGAAGGATTTTGTGGGAACCACACTGGGGGGGCATAGCCTATCTAAGAAAATCATACGCCAAGGATACTTTTGGCCCACTATCAAAGAACTTGGGTTCAATGAGTTTCACTAATCTCTCAAGAACAATACAATATCACTAGGAGAATCACTATAGTATCGAATGATTCAAAAGCCAAAAAAAAAGTCCCCTCCCTTGAGCTATCTCTTGCTATTTATAGGCTCAAGGGGGATTACAAAAGATTGTTACAGATATTCTTTCCTGAATAACCGGATACTCAAGAGATTGTGTGAGATAAATTTGGGATTCACAAAGATCTTCCCATTAATGTTGCCTTGTATGCGGAACCATCGACCAGGCTGGTCGCAGGTAAGGCAGGTTCACACTGCTTCTAATGTGTCTTCTGGTCGATACTCTAGTAGAGCGTTTCCAGGTGTCAGCCACGTGTCCAGGGATCACTTGCCACGTCACAAATGCTAATTTTTTGGATAACATTTGCCCCCAAGTTTGTTTACTACGAGCAGTAAATAAACTTTTGAACGAACGACTCTTAGGTAACCCCGCCTGACATGTCAGAACCCTTCGTGTGTTCTTGAAAAAAGTAACCCACTTCTGTCTAATCATGTCCTTTTGGTTCCCCAGAAAAGATTTTGACGGCCATCCCGCTTCCCCATATTTTGAAAAAAGGGAAACTGATGATTACATCTTTTTAATGCCAGAGACAAACTTATATAAGACATTCGAAATCTTTATTTTCTTTTTACGCACACCATCGTCTTCACAAGAAAACCTAAAATACAAAGCTCTTAACGTTCCCGAAGACCGTTCCCCCTGTACTTTCAGGACCCCGTCCGAGAGCCCCTTGATCTCCGAAGACCCTTCTTCCATCTTTACGATCATTTTTCTTGGTAAGTTTTCGAGTTCCCACGCTTCTAATTTTTCGTGGTGCATGCTTCTGAATGTGTACTGTTTGAGTTTTATCTGTTTCTGGTTTGAGACGCTTGTAGACAGAATATTTTGTAGGCACAATAGAGTTACAAGTTAGTTTAAAATCCAGGATCATGCTTTTTAGGACGTAAAATCGAAGTAAAAATTCAATCTTTAAGCTAGTTGAAAAAATAAGTTTTTCCCGTCCTAAGGGGAGTTGAAAAAGCTTTTTCATAAAACTTTTTACTTTCACCCTTTGATTCGTTTTTCAAACTGTTCGTGTAGAAAAATTTAGCTTTTTGTTAGAATGTTGTTGTATAAAAGCTTAACTTTTATACTCGACCAGCGTTATTTTAAAAAGCTTTTAAAAGTTTTCTATTCTCACCTCCCCATTCTTCTGTATGCAGACTTTAATGCCAGATTTGTGGGGAGGTGAATGGCCTATTGACGACGACCTTCTCGCCCAGCTGCTCGAGGGAGAAGAACAACCAGCTGACCGTGTCCACGAGATTCCTTTTTTGCGATCCTCTTCCAGACCCCATTCTTCTCCTCCAATGGCCCGTTCCAAATCTTCAGGCAAGAAAAGACCCGAGTCTGAAAACAACCCAAATTCTCCCGCTCGGCCTGATTCACAGGCAAGGGCTCCCTCGACCAGTGGTCAAGAAAATCTTGCTCCTGACCCTAATATCCAAATCACGGCCAGCCCTCGCCATCAGAACTTGCCTGATGTCGAGTGGTATACTTCCCCGGCCAGTTCAGTGACTCTTCGGATGATTGCTAACTGCTTCAGGAGATTCCCTCTGATAGGGGTTTCCATTATACGTCCTGCCGCAGACCAGAGGGCTAACCTCCTCGGAGGTGTAAACAGCGCCTGGTCTCGGTATCATATTGAGGCGGGAGCTTATCTCCCTCTTCATCCCTTTTTTGTGGGGGTGGCCAATTATTTCGGTGTCGCCCCCTTCCAAATAACTCCAAACGGATATAGAATGCTAGCCGCACTCTATATCCTGTATAAACTTAAGAAATGGCCAGAACCTTCACCCCACGAGGTCAACTATCTCTTTGACCTCAAGTCTAACCCGCAACAACACGGAACGGGTTTCTTCCATTTTTGTCACCAGGAAACCGATCGAACATTCCTGAGTGACACTACGCATATCTCAAATGTGGGGCAGTACAATAAGGAGTACTTCCTTACCCCGGACATAACCAGCAACAACCTGGCCTTCACCCGAGGAGGTAAGTGCTTGTCTCCAACTGGTCGATATTTTTCGTCGATGTGTTCCCTTCCATTTTTCTTAAACTGTAATCTGTTTTTCAGGCCCCTAGTTACGCCCGACCCCAACACCAGACATGGTGTTGAGGTCCAACACTTTGGCCAGGATTTCTGACGCAGCAAAAAGCGTCAAGACCCTGGTGACTGAAGAAAACTTGAGGCTGTCTGGCCTCCTGGCTCCTCGCCATGAAACTAGAGGGTCCGTGGTGGACGAAGCCACTGCCGAGGGGGTTCCCGAGAAGCAACCTCCTGTGTCTCCTCGGAGGAGGAGGCCAACGGGGATTACTATTAGGGAGCCCACGGGCAATCCTTCCGTAGAAAGGCCTTCTGCTCCCCAAGGCAAGGGGAAACAAAAGGCCAAAGAGCCATCTGTGGACTTGGGAGAGTCCTCTGATGAGAACGGTAACACTATTTTACTTTTAAATGGTTTGCCATTTCCCTGTCATTTGTTCGACGGGGAAGGCAACTTTACATATACTCCAAAATTAGGGCCAGACTTCTTCATGCCAGATAATGAGTATATGACTAATAGAGTCAATAGTGTAGCGACCAGTAGTTGTAGCTCAGGTATTCACTTTGTTACCTCTTTTCTGTTGTATAACAACTTTTCACCTGCCTCTTGTCTTATCATTTTCCTGTGTTTACTTGCATGCAGACATGGCCACTCCCAACATTTTTGACATGTATCAGGCTGAGGAGGAGGAGGAAGTTCCTCAACTCCACCGGAGGTCCAAAAGGAGAACTGGTGAATCCAGCCGAGGTCCTCAAGCCAAGAAGGGTCGAACAAAAGACCTTCCCAAGGACGCGCCAACTGGGCAAACTTCTGTCCATCCTCCAGCTCCTACTGAGAAGCAGACCCCTCTAGCCCCACCAAATCCTCCGGCTACGCCCACCAGAGAGGAAATTACTCGTGAAGAAGCTCTCGAGGCCAAACTCATGAGCCGTGCCCTTTGATCCGCCAAGGATCGCCTTGAACGCATCAGTAAAAGACACCGCGTCAAGGATGCAATGGTCGAGGCTGAAAACATGGGGGCCGACCAGGTTCTGAACAGGACCTTGAATGAAATCTCCAGTGTGAGTACTTCTTCACTTCTAAAGCCTTAGTCTTTTATTCTTCACAGCAGGCTCTAACTTTTTCCTTTATTCATAGGCTTTGCTGTCTGCTATCACTGCTCATACCCGTGTCCAGGCTTCCATTGAGCAGGCTAAGGCAAAGGCCACTGAGAGGCATCAGGTGAAGGCGGCTGAGGAGCTTTCGGCTGCAGAGGCTAGGCACGCCAAGGAGTTGGAGGCAATGACTCGGGAGAGGGATGCTGCGGTGACTAAGCTGTCAGAAGCTGAAGCTGCAAAGGAAGCTGCAATAAAGTCGTGGCAGCAGTATCGAGATGCTAGCGTAACCCATCTTCGCAAAATCAAAAGGCTGGAAGAGACGCTCAAGCCCAAGGATGAGGCCATTTCCACTCTTGAAGGCAAAGTGAAGCAGTTGGAGCTTGACAACTCCAAAAATCTGGAGAGGTACAAGAGGACGATGCTCTGATGTTTCTACAATTTCTGGAAACACAATCAGGGTGCCGACTTCAGCTATCTTTCGGAGGAAGTCAGGACTGCCGAGTTGGCCCGCTGCGCTGCCCAACTGGCCGAAGAGGAGGCAAGAGCGAGGACCCCTGCCTCTCCCAGTATTGTTGCTGTAGGAGAAGAAGAAGTTGCTGAGGACGTGACCAACCAGGATGCTGCTCAGGACCCTCCAGCCCCAAATGCCTCTTAAACTTTTCCTTTATTTTTTTTTTCTTTCTTTTTGGCTACACGACCCACAGGTCGTGATGTAAAGACAATATATTTTCGTTTTAAACTTTGCTGCACGGGCAGTAAATCTTTTTCTTTTTACTTGAACAGTTACATCCAAGCAGCGATGCTTGCGGTGTAAAGGCTTAAATCTTGATGCTATAATATCTTTATTTATTATAACATTTGTCCGTATGACCGAACTTAGCATAGAACTTTGGCATGATTTAACAAACATAAATTTTGAAAAATACTCTAAGTACTGTAGCATGCTTTCACTCATTTTTTTCATGTGTTTACATACCTTGCGAGTATGCTTTGCTATCGATGTGCCTTATATGCCCCCCAAGTGATCGAGGAGCTTTAGGTCCTTGGTCACTTGCCCTGACCATGGCCTGTTCGAACATTCCAGTTCGTATGAAAAATGATACTTGTAATACAGCAAAACAACACACGTAATGAACAAATACTTGTAAATTTAAATTCACAATGGTTGGCAAGAACGACTGGCTACGCACAGTCCTTTATAATCTCATATTAAAAATGGACTAATCATGTCTTTACGAGCGATTCTATAATAGAACCTTACATATACGAGCAGTTAGCCATACAACGTGGCTAACCCTCTTTGCAAAACTTGTAAAAATTGAAATTTAATGCAAGCCAGTCTTTTAAAAAGGACTGTTACTGATAATACTTGCGCAGGTGTTCTCCATTCCAATAGCCTGGAACGAGATCTCCATTTAAGCGTGCAAGTTTGTAGGTGCCTGGATGAAGGACTTCTTTAATCTGGTAAGGTCCTTCCCAATTGGGTCCGAGTACCCCAGCAATAGGGTCGCGGGTATTTAAGAAAACTCGTCATAACACCAAGTCACCGACGTTGAATTTTCTTTCTTTAACTTTGGAGTTAAAATACCGGGCGACTTTTTGCTGGTATGCAGCAACTCGGAGCTGAGATTTTTCTCGTATCTCATCGATTGAGTCTAGGGACTCCATCATTAGCTGGCTGTTCTGATCCTGGTCGTAAGTCAAACGCCGATGTGAGGGGGGATCTAACTCAACAGGCAACATAGCCTCATACCCATAGGCTAAGGAAAATGGAGTATGTCCTGTCGCTATTCGGTGAGACGTTCTATACGACCAGAGGACATCAGGCAACTGCTCTGGCCATGCTCCTTTAGCTTCCTCAAGTATTTTCTTCAGGGTGTCTTTAAGGGTTTTATTCACTGCTTCGACCTGCCCATTCGCCTAGGGGTGTGCAACTGAAGAAAAGCTTTTAATAACTCCATGTATTTTGCAGAAATCGGTGAATAAATCGCTGTCAAACTGGGTTCCATTGTCTGAAACTATCTTTCTGGGCAAACCATACCGACAGACAATGTTTTTAATGACAAAGTCGAGAACTTTCTTGGTCGTGATGGTTGCAAGTGGTTCAGCTTCGGCCCATTTGGTGAAGTAATCAACTGCCACAACTGCGTATTTCACTCCGCCTTTCCCTATAGGTAGGGATCCAATCAAATCTATCCCCCATACTGTAAAAGGCCACGGACTCTGCATTTGTTTCAGTTCGTTTGGAGCCGCTCGCAGAATCTTTGAGAACCTTTGACACTTATCGCACCTTCGTACAAATTCCATGGAATCCTCGTTCATCGTTGGCCAGAAGTAGCCCTGCCTTAGAATCTTTTTTGCCAAACTTTGCCCCCCAGCATGATCCCCGCAGAAGCCTTCATGCACCTCTTTCATGAGTTCCTTAGCTTTTTCTGGTGTAACGCACCTGAGTAGTGGCATCGAATATCCTCTTCGGTACATCACACCATCGACCAGTATGTATCTAGCAGCTCACCTTTGTAGAGTCCTAGCCTTGTTCCTATCTGTTGGCAGCGTACCTTCATCAGATACTTCAAGAAAGGACCCATCCACGTATCTTCCATCCGAATCTCCATACTGGATTCCGTGGTTTGTATGCTCGGCTTACTCATTCTTTCTACTGGCACGATGTTCAAGGTGTCAGCATCCTTTGCGCTCATGAGTTTGGCTAAGGCATCTGCGTTTGAATTCTGATCTCGCGGGATTTGCTGGAGGGTGTACTTCGTGAACTGGGCTAACAAGTCTTTTGTTTTATTTAAGTAGGCCACCATTTTCAAGCCTCGCGCTTGGCATTCTCCCAGAACTTGATTCACCACCAGCTGTGAATCACTGTAGATATCAAGCGTCTTTATGCTCATATCCTTTGCCATTCTCAATCCAGCGAGGAGTGCTTCGTATTCCGCTTCATTATTTGATGCAGTGAAGTCGAACCTGATGGCGCAGTGAAATCGATGCCCTTCCGGCGTTATCAATATCACTCCCGCTCCAGCGTGGGATTCGTTGGATGAGCCATCCGTGAATAGCTTCCACGAAGGAGTTTTATCTTGAGGCACAAGTGCTTTAGGCTGTTCACACTGCTCGCTGTATGGGAGTTCGGTGAACTCTGCAATAAGATCGGCCAAGACTTGTCCCTTTATTGCTGCTCGCGGTGAATAAGTTATATCGAACTGCCCTAGTTTGACTGCCCATTTTAACAATCGCCCCGCCGCCTCAGGTTTTTGGAGGACTTGCCGAAGGGGCTGGTCAGTTAGAACTGTGATAGGATGGGCTTGGAAGTAAGGACGTAACTTTCTAGAGGCTAGAATTAGGCAATATGCTAACCTTTCAATTGGCGGATATCGTAATTCTGCACCGATCAGCCTCTTGCTGACATAATAGACTGCTTTCTGTACACCTTCTTCCTCCCGTAAAAGTACCGCGCTAGCAGCAACTTCGGTAGTCGCTAGATAAATGAACAAAGTTTCTCCTTCGATCGACTTCGACAAGATGGGAGGTTGTGCCATATGAGCTTTCAACGCCTGGAATGCTTGCTCGCAGTCTTCCGTCCATTCAAACTTCTTATTCCCCCTAAGTAGATTGAAGAATGGGACGCACTTGTCTGTTGATTTCGAAATGAATCTACTTAGGGCCGCGATCCTCCCGGTCAAACTTTGTACATCTTTGATCTTTTCTGGCGATTTCATGTCGATCAGGGCTTTTATCTTGTCGGGATTGGCCTCGATTCCTCTTGAGTTCACGATAAATCCCAAAAACTTCCCTGATCCGACTCCAAAGGAACACTTGAGGGGATTAAACTTCATCTGGTACCTGTTTAACACATCAAAGCACTCTTGTAAATCCCTCACATGTCCTTCTGCCTACTTAGACTTTACCAGCATGTCTTCCACGTATACCTCCATGTTTACACCGATTAGCTCCTTAAACATGTGGTTGACAAGCCGTTGGTAAGTCGCACCTGCGTTTTTCAGTCCAAAGGGCATTACTTTGTAACAGTACAAGCCCGTATCGGTCCGAAAGCTGGTGTGATCCTCATCAGGGGGATGCATTCTAATCTGGTTGTAGCCTGAATATGCATCCATGAATGAGAGGATCTCATGTCCTGCAGTAGCATCGACCAGCTGGTCGATCCTTGGGAGTGGGAAGCAGTCTTTTGGGCAGGCTTTATTGAGGTCTGTAAAATCCACACAGGTCCGCCACTTGCCGTTAGGCTTGGGGACCAGCACCGGATTGGAGACCCATGTCGGATAAAAAGCCACCCGTATGAACCCATTCTCCTTTGGCCTTTCGACTTCTTCTTTTAAGGCTCGTGATCTGTCTTTAGCAAGCAGCCTTCTCTTTTGTTGCACGGGTGGAAAGGTTTTGTCTATATTCAGGACATGGCTGATTACTGCAGGATCTATCCCAACCATGTCTTTATGCGACCAGGCGAAGACCTCCTGGTTTTTTCGCAGGAATTCCACCAGTGCGTGCTTCGTGGTAGGCTCTAAGTTTTTCCCAACCTTTACGACTTTGGTTGGGTCTTCTTTGTCAAGTTGGACCTCCTCCAGGTCCTCGACGGGTCCAACATTTTCTTCAAAATCCCCAAAGCGAGGATCCAGATCTCCATCCTCACTTTGGGCAACACCCTATTTGGTGACTTCATCACCGGATTGGGCTTGCGTATCAACTGCCATCTGCAATCTATCTGGGGTAGTGCTCCTCAGCGTTCCACTTTTTGCCTTTGTGATCGAGGCGTTGTAGCACTCCTTGGCTTCCCTTTGGTTTCCCGAAACGCGTCCTACCCCCGCGTCTGTCGGGAACTTCATGGCTAGGTGCCACATAGAGATGACGGCCCGTAGATCAACCAGTATGGGCCTTCCAATAACGGCGTTGTACGCCGAAGGACAATCGACCACTACAAAAGTGGCGAGTAATGTCCTTGTTGCAGGCGCTGTACCCGTCGTTACTGGGAGTTTGATCAATCCGGCTGGGGCGAGTCCTTCTCCAGAGAAGCCGTATATCGTTTGATTGCAGGGCTCCAAGTCCTTCACGGACAATTTCATGCGTTCCAATGTTGATTTATACAGGATATTCACTGAACTTCCTGTATCGACCAGTACCCTCTTCACCATCATATTGGCCATCTGGACGTCCACGACCAGCGGATCGGAATGTGGGAACCTGACGTGTTGGGCGTCGTCATCAGAGAAGGTTATCTCTCCTCCCTCTAACCGAGCCTTTTTTGGTGCACTGTCCTCCACAGTCATCATCTCGATGTCCTGGTCGTGGCGCAGAGTCCGAGCATATCGTTCTCTGGCCTTTCCACTATTTCCCATGAGGTGCGGGCCTCCACAGATGGTTAAGAGTGTTCCAGCCACGGGGGCAGGCTGTAATGGTGGCGAGCGTTGGCGTGTGGGCGCCTGCTCGTTGCCACCTGTAGCTTCTCATTGGGAACTTCCCGAGGCCCGTACGTATCTTCTCAAGTGTCCTTGTATGATAAGGAACTCGATTTCGTCTTTTAACTGGTTGCATTCATTAGTGTCGTGTCCGTAGTCATTATGGTAACGACAAAACTTGGTGGTGTCTCTTTTCGAATGGGCCCAGGTTTCTTGTAAGGCACACTGGAACTTGTGGCCTGGTAAACCACTCCCCGAGACTCAACAAGGGCAGTGTAGTTATTGAACCGAGGTTCATAACAATTACTCTTGGCTCGTTTGTTGTCAGAGGTGGAAGGCTCGTTATACGGCCGTTTTCCACCGTTCTTGCCATTACCGTTGCCGTTCACGTTTCCTTTGCCGTTGCCACTAGGTTTGGACCCATTGGCGGCCTTGGCGGGTTCGGAAGCCTTCTTATCCTTGCCTGAGGGCTTTCCATCGTTGGCAATGGCCTCTTCAAGCTTAATATAGCGATCAGCTCGATCCAAAAATTCTTGGGTAGTTCTCACCCCTTCCTTTCGGAGACTCTTCCAGAGGGGAGAATGAAATTTTACTCCTGCAGTTATGGCCATCATCTTCCCTTCGTCTCCGACCGTCTTTGCTCCAGCTGTTGCTCGCATAAAACGTTGGATGTAGTCTTTCACTGACTCCCCATCCTGCTGGCGAATTTCGACTAGCTGGTTTGCTTCGGTCGGGTGTATACGACCAACATAGAACTGTCCGTAGAACTCCCGTACGAACATTTCCCAGGAAACAATGCTTGCGGGAGGGAATTTGAAGAACCACTCCTGCGCAGCTTCAGAAAGTGTTGCAGGGAAGATCCTGCACCGAGCGTCTTCGGACACTTTCTGAATGTCCATTTGAATTTCAAACTTATTGACATGCGAGACTGGGTCTCCATATCCGTCAAAGTTTGGAAGCGTAGGCATCTTGAATTTGTTGGGAGTTTCGGCGTTAGCTATCCTTTGTACAAAAGGAGTGCCTTTCCTCCTATCATGGTCGATGTATGAAGTCCTTCCCCCGACCAGTTGCTGCACAGCCTGGTTGAGGGCGTCTATCTGGGCCTGAACAGCGGCAAGAATCGATGTGGCCTCTGTTGCTGGGGGGACGTTCTCGCCATGTCTCTCATGACGATCATTGAGTACATCTCTCAGGTCCTCTTCTCTTCTCCGCTGCTCGCTACCCCCGAGCCGGTTGAAGACATTATTTTGTCTGGGCTGCCCCCCAGCATCCTGTCTATTTGGTTGGTCATCTTGAGGTACCTGGCTCCTGCCTTTACCTCTTTCTTCATTCCTCCCACTGACATTTCCTTTGCCTGAGTCGGCCTCATTATATCTGTGGCCATCTCTGAACCTCGACTGGCTATGGTGAGATCGACTGTTCCCTCGATGTCCGTTCCTGGCTGAATCATCCCAAGCGTTAGAGGGTGGCCTGCGCTGGTCGTGGTGTCCTCGTGCATCATCGTGCCGTGGGGGGCCCCGGACCGTAGAGCCTAACTCTGAGTCCCTCCTGTTGCCAGGAGGGTACTAACCTCTGTTCGGTAGGTTCGGCCCATCATCCCTACGGCGCCTAGGGCTGAGAGGCTGATGCTCGGCCCTATTCTGCCTCTATTGCGGAGGATTACCCCGAGCAGCTTGGGATGGTGGCTGTGCCTCTGGATCCAGTGGGACATCGTCATGGGGCATCTGAGGCTGCTCGGGCCTTTGCGGACTCGAAGGCTGGATCGGTGGGCTTGGATTTGGACCCCTCTGGGGTGGTCCATTCACCGGTTGGTGAGGCTGGGAGGCAGGTGCAGCCTGATTTCTAGCCAATAGCAAGGCTGCCTCGAGGGCTGCCATGGCTTCGCTCTGGTGGCGGTCTACCTTTGTCTGCCTTTCGCTCAATTCCGCGCGCTGCCGCTCAATCTCCTGCTGCTGTCGCGCCATAACCTCAGCGGCAGTTTCTTGACTGGCCCTCAGACTAGCCAATTCTTCCTGCAACGCGCCCAGGGTACTCTTCAGCGTTGCATCATCCATTTCCTCCTCCTCAAAGTCCAGTTGTGGCTCATCCTCTGCCATGCTTGCAGGAGGAGGAGGAGGAGGTGGCGGGTTTGACGGTGCAGCGGCGGCCGCCTGTCCAGTTTTCTTTCTAGCTTTCGCCATTAGTTTTCTCAACAACGATAAATCAAGCTCTCAATGAAAGCACCAGAATGTTGACCCATGATTTGGCCAACTGACACGGAGTCAGAATATGCTTGATATGAATGAAAGTAATGAGAAGAACGTAATGACAAAGGTAAATAAGACACAGTATTTTATAGTGGTTCGGCCCCAGGATCTGGTAATGACCTGCGTCCACTTAGGTTGGTATTGATATAAAGATCAAATGAGTGATCAAAGAACTTGGGTTCAATGAGTTTCACTAATCTCTCAAGAACAATACAATATTACTAGGAGAATCACTATAGTCTCGAATGATTCAAAAGCCAAAAAAAAAAGTCCCCTCCCTTGAGCTATCTCTTGCTATTTATAGGCTCAAGGGGGATTACAAAAGATTGTTACAGATATTCTTTCTTGAATAACCGGATACTCAGGAGATTGTGTGAGATAAATTCAGGATTCACAAAGATCTTCCCATTAATGTTGCCTTGTATGCGGAACCATCGACCAGGCTGGTCGCAGGTAAGGCAGGTTCGCACTGCTTCTAATGTGTCTTCTGGTCGATACTCTAGTAGAGCGTTTCCAGGTGTCAGCCACGTGTCCAGTGATCACTTGCCACGTCACAAATGCTAATTTTTTGGATAACAAGTGTCAACGGTTCGCTACAATTCCACGAGTTCCACCTTTTGAGCTAACTATGATGACGTCCCCGTGGCCATTCACGATTTGGGGAATTAATATCATAGGCTAATTGCCAACTGGCAAAGGGGGAGTCAAGTATGCAGTGGTCGCGGTCGACTATTTTACAAAATGGACCGAGGTCGAACCGTTGGTAACAACACCTCGAAGAAAGTCTTGGACTTTGGGGTGAAAAACATCATCTGCCCATATGGGATGCCAAGGAAGATAGTGTCTGATAACGGTACTCAATTCGATAGTGACTTGTTTACCAGTTTTTGTGCGAAAAATGGGATAATTAAGAGCTTCTCCTCTGTGGCTGATCCTCAAACAAACGGCCAAGTCGAAGCTGTGAATAAAACTTTGAAGAGTTCTATGAAGAAGAAATTGGAAGATGCTAAGGGAAAATGGCCAGAAGAATTTCCCTAAGTCTTGTGGGCATATCGGACTACAGCTCGCACTTCGACAGGACATACCCATTTTCCTCTGGCATATGGATGTGAGGCTATGCTACCAATCAAGGTCGAAATACCCACTATTCGTAGCCATGCTTACGACCAAGCCTCGGACCAATCCCAGCTCGAAGTAAGTCTGGACCTGATCTGCAACGACCCAAATTTCCTAATAAGGTTTAGGATCTTGATTAGGAGGCCGGGAGGGCCATAATTAATTTGTTGTGCCATTATATGATTATATGCATGTTTGTGTAGATCATATTATTATATGATGATAAATGCATGCATATGGGTATATATTTTGTTATGAGGGAATTTTAGTAATTTGGCCCATTGAGGGCGTAAATGTATAATTGTATGCATTTTGGTAAGCTATTGTTGAGGCCACATTATAATGTGGAGTTGTTCGAGCTATTCGGCATGAGACGATCTTTGAGTATAAGTTAGCAGTTTGGTCATAATGGGATTAAGTTTGGGGCTCGAGGTGAGTCTCGGGATAATTTGGTGATTAGAGCGTTGCCAAGAGTTAACGGGTAACGGGATATGAATTATTGGTATTCGAGAATATTGAGAATAACGAGAATTTGAGGGTGTTAATTATGGTTAACGAGATAGGTGCGAAAGGACAATTTTTCCCTTGGTGGTTATTAAGGATTTTAATTAAACTTGAGGGCATTTAGGTCTTTTTACCTTGAAGGATATATATCAATACTTAAAACTAGAAAGTTGTAGAAGACTTAAGAAAACAGAGCATCTCTTCCTTCATCAACCGTTCAACATTTCTTCACCTTTTCTTCTTCAATTTTGAAGCTTCTCTTGAAGAATTAAGCTAGGGAATCAAGTGTTGAGGATCTATGGCATTGTTCCATCATTGAAGAGGAGTTCATACCGAGCTTGAGGTAAGATTATAACCATTAGAACTCCGGTTTTCTGCTCTATTTTATTATTGAGTTCAGTTGAGATTTTGGGTTTGAAAGTTAAGCATTCAATGGAGTTTTGGCAAAGCTTGGTTAGGTTATGATGTCTAGGACAAGTATATATGGTATTTGGGTTCAATTGGGCATTTAAATGGTGTTTGGAAGCTTTTGAATCAGGTTGAAAATGGAGGATTCGAAGGAGGAAGAACCAGGGCCATGTCTGCCTGGTCCTAGCGCTATAGCGCCCAGAGGGTAGCGCTACAGCGCTAGCCAGTGCAAAATGCCCCTGGTTGTAGCGCTGGGGTGCTAGGGGGGTAGCGCTGTAGCGCTACCCTGTTTTCTCAAATGCATATTTTGGGTGTTTTTAAGGGTTTTTGGCTCGGGGTTTTAATCCTTAAGGCTCGGGATCGAATCTACTCACCGTTTGGGTACAATTCGGGGTCACGGGAGTGAGGTTTAGGTTAAGACCCATTTATTGATATCTTCATTAATTGGATTCCATATTTGGTTATGACTAGGTGACCGCTAAGGGATCAAAGGATCGATCGTTCTCAAGGGTCGTTCGTAACGTATTTCTCGCTCGAAAAAGAGGTAAGAAAACTGCACACGATTATGTGGTTAGGTTGGGACTAAATATTCCCTGTGTTTGTATGCATTGTTATGTGATTGTGATAAACCATGTGAATATAATGGGGCTAAGAGCTCCCTATACTTGAATATGATGTCATGAGATGGAATTATGCCATGGGGACATATGATAAACGACCTAAGAGTGCCGGAATCAATATTTGCGCACAGGGCGCGGCTCAGCCACTGGTAGCTGAGGACAGCTTATTAATCACTGAGCTCAGTTAAGCTGGCTGGAGTCAGTGGATATAACACTGGGGGCGGCCTAAGTGAGCCAACGACAGTGGATTAAATAAAGGGTACGACCTAAGGGCGCCGACCCTGAATATTGTGTAATGGTTATGATAGATTATTGATTATGAATGTGATTATTGCTGTTAATTTGATGAGTATGAAATGTTGATTAACTGGATGACAAATGGTGATTTGTCGATTGTTATCACTGAATAGGTAAATGTTATGAATTGGTTACGTTTTGTGGAATATCTTGTTATTTATATTGATCGTTCAATGATATCATGTTTTCTTGCTGGGCCTCGGCTCACGGGTGCTACGTGGTGCAGGTAAAGGCAATGATATATTGGATCAACCATGAGTTGGAGAGCTCTGGGGCCGAGGTGTACATTGTCAACTGCTCGGACGCCACGATCGAGGGTTTGTACAGGGACGGAAACCTAAAATGTGTATTTTGTCATTAGAGTTGCCTAAGTTATTTATAACTTCTGGTATTTTTGTAAATATGTCATATAGCCCTGTTTTGAGTTTCCATGTATTAAACTTTCAATTTTAACAAAAATAACCTGTTTATGACCAAAATCTTTTACTCCTAATTCGTTGTTGACGTTAGATTCACATTTTGTTTAAATGACTTGATTAGTAATAACTTGATCCCTAAAAATTATACAAACAAGCATGAAATAATTTGTTAATATTCCTACGTTATTGACTTTCATTGGAATTCATAATATAATTAAAAGATAATTGGTATCATACAATAGTCAATGAAATAGAACCATAATCTTAACACTTTTATATATGTAATAATAACTTGTTGCCCAAAAATTATACAAATAAGAATGAAATAATTTGTTAATATACCTACGATGTTGACATTTATTGGAATCCATAAACAATTAATATTATAATCAAAAGATAATGGATATTTTACAATAGTCAATGAAATTGAATCAAAATCTTAACATTAATATATGTAATAATAATTCATTGCCTAAAAATTATACAACTAGGCATGAAATAATTTATTAATATTCCTACTTTATTGACATTTATTGGAATTCATAAGCAATTAATAGTATAATTAAAAGTTAATGGGTATCGCATAATAGTCAATGAAAGAGGAAATTTAAGAATATCATTTAGTATAATTACTAAATATTATCATTTTTAAATAATAATTACTACATAATATTATTTAATTGTGTAATTTCTAACTATCTTGCCAAACATCAATTAAAAAATTATATTGCCAAACATAACTAGCGAAAAATATAAAACAAGTTTTATAAAGATAAATATTTTGTCTAATAAATAAAATCCCACAAAATTTGAAAATTATTAAGTCTAATTCAAGAGTTAAAACAAATGATATCAGTTTGATATGAAAATAGTTATTATAATAAATTGCATGAAAATTGAAGGAAATATTCATTATTAATTATGATATGAAAGAGATCACCATTAAAAAATATTATCTTCATGAAAAATATTCTCTTTAGCCTACAATAATTATAAATAAAGTAGTAGATATCACAAGCTTGATCCAAAGTTTCCATTAGTCCCATATTTTCTTTCTCTCTAAATGCTATTGTTAGTTGGAATGCCAGAGGACTTAATGGAGATGAAGCTATGAGACAGTTAAGATTCCTCATCAAGAAAAATAGACCGGAAGTAATTTTTATAATGGAAACAAAGCTTACTAATGTTAAAGTGGAAACAATGTGTAAGAAACTCTCTTACGATAATGGTTTCGAGGTTCCAAGGACAGGGCTAGGTGGAGGGTTAATGATGCTATGGAAAGAAAATGTAGTGATCTCAGTACAGTCATCATCCTCGAATCACATAAGTTGCTTTATAAGTTTTGATAATCAACGTTTGTCTTGGAATTCCAGTGGCTTGTATGGAGACCCAGCAATATCCAATAGACATATGACATGGGAGTTGTTACAAACTTTGCGAATAGTAGCACATGGGCCATGGTTAGTGATGGGGGATTTTAATGAAATTCTAAGTCAAGCTGATAAAAATGGAGGAAGGCTTCGAAACGAACAAAAAATTGAAGCGTTTCGAAACACACTAGAGGTATGTGAATTACAACATTTGGGTTATATAGGTAATCAGTTTACTTGGCAAAGATTTTGTGAGGATGGCCTCTTACAAGAGAAACTGGATTGGGCAATGGTCAATGAAGAGTGGACAAAGAGGTTTAATTTAGCCTCTTTAACACATCTAGACTTCTACCATTCAGATCATGGAGCTCTTCTCTTAACTCTACAAAATGAAACTAGGTCTGACTTTTTAAGAAACAGAAAAAGACCTCGTTTTAAATTTGAAAATCTTTGGTCAAACGAGTCGAAATGCAAAGAAATTATAAAAAAGTGTTGGAAACCTTTTTCTTCTTCCTCCCCCCTTCTCTCAACTATGAGTAATATTCAGGCGTGCACAACTAACCTTTCCGCATGGCACAAGTCAAAATTTGGATCCTTATCCAAAGACATCAAAGAAACTCATTCACATATTATCCGATTGCAAAATTTACAAAAACATATGGAATATCATAGTGAGTTATGCCAAACAGAAAGAAAACTAGATGATTTGTTGCGCAAAGAAGAAGTTTTTTGGCATCAACGATCCAAAATACAATGGTTAAAAGCAGGAGGCCAAAACAAAAAATTCTTTCATCAAAAAGCAAGAGAGCAACAAAAGAACAATTCAATTAAAGGTATTTTACTTAATTTTACCTTATATTTCGATTTCCAAATATCTTCCCCAAGAAGCTTAATTAGTCAGCTGTGAAATATTGGCTAACAAAGTCTATATAAAAATTGGGGAACCTCTCAAGGCACAATAATAGATAAGAACCAAAGAAAATCAAGGAATAATTATAATATAAAGATACAAAACCAATAATAAACTAGTATTCCATTATCATCTATAACAATCTTTATACCATTAAATATACAAGCTAGGATGGGCAGGACATAAATTTTTTACTTATGAAAATAATTTTTCCAATATTATATGACAGGCCTTTTCAATGATGGAAATGAATGGTGCACAAGTGATAGTGAGATCAGCGAGATCACAATGAAGTTCTACAATTCTCTCTTCACTTCTTCGTCTCCTTCAGAAGAACAAATTGAAGAATTATTACAAGGAGTTCATACTACTATATCAGATGAGATAATCATGAGCTTAGAAGCCCCATTTTCTCTGGAGGAAATAAAAGATGCAGTCTTCTCTATGCCTGCAGATAAAAGTCCAGGTCCAGATGGTATGAGTGCACTGTTTTACCAAGAACATTGGGATATTGTTGGCCCGTTAGTATAAAAAACTATTTTAGAATGCTTAAATGGAAGTGAAGATTTTTCTACAATTAACTCAACATTGGTTACTCTGATTCCAAAGGTGAAAAATCCAGTTGCTCTCAGTGACTTTCGACCAATCAGTCATTGCAATGTCCTATACAAATGCATTTCCAAGGTATTAATTAATAGATTAAAACCTTTCCTAGCTTCACTCATCAACTCTACGCAGAGTACTTCTGTCCCAGGAAGACTCATTACAAATAATGCACTTATTGCCTATGAGTGTCTTCATAGTTTAAAATCTAAGAAGTCAAGGAGGAAATCATTCGCAACAATGAAATTAGATATGAGTAAGGCGTACGTAGAGTTGAATGGATTTTTGTGGAGAAAATGTTACTTAAGATGGGATTTCGGCCATACTAGGTTAAAAAATTAATGAAATGTGTATCTTCGATCCAATATTCATTTCAAATTAATGGACTAATCTATGGTGAAGTAATTCCATCAAGAAGGTTGAGACAGGGGGACCCTCTATCACCTTATCTTTTCCTGGTTTGTGCAGAAGGTTTTTCAGCTTTAATTCAACAGGCGGAAAGTAGAAAGGAAATAAAGGGACTAAGAATAGCTAATAGAGTTCCTTTCATTACTCATTTATTCTTTGCGGATGACAGCCCCATTCAAGCTATACAAAACATATTTTCTCTATACTCGACATGTTCAGGACAGGTAAAGTTTTAAGCCATTGTAATCAAGTTCCGAAAGACACAATAAATGCATTCACTAATAAATAGCTCTAATTAGAGATATCAATTCATAGGTTTCCAATTATTCAAATTTATCCAAAATCAGTGTCTTTCTTTCTACACAGATGATCAACTTTACAAAGTCTTTATTATACTTTTCTCCAAATACTTCGGAAGAGATTGCCACTTTGTATACATCCTCTCTAAATATGCAAAGGACTGATTCCATAGAAACATATCTGGGTCTACCCATGTTGGGAGGTAGAAATAAGAGAATTCTGTTTAATTCAATAAAAGACAAAGTTTGGATGAAGTTACACTTATGGCAATCAAAGCTTTTTTCACAAGCTGGAAAAGAAATCTCACTTAAAGCTGTTATCCAAGCTATGCCAACTTATCTAATGTCATGCTTCCGTATACCAGAAGGATTGTTCCAAGAAATTGAAAGACTACAAACCCGATATTGGTGGGGTTCTACAACTGAACAAAAGAAAATTCATTGGCGTGCATGGCATAAAATGTGTAGACCAAGTGTGAGGGAGGATTAGAATTCCGAGGTTTTATTCAGTATAATCAGGCACTACTGGCAAAATAGGCTTGGTGATTATTAATAAACCCTACCTCCCTTCTTGCAAAAGTATTCAAGGCAAGATACTATCAATATACAAGTATATTGGAGGCTAGAGAAGGTCACTATCCTTCAATAACATGGATAAGTATCATCTGGGGTAGGGACCTTTTACGTATAGGATTGCGAAGACGTATAGGAAATGGAAAAGATACTTTGGCTTTTAGTGATCCATGGATCCCAAGACCTCCATCTTTTCTCCCGAGTACAGTTGATAAATCTGATCCCCTTAGAGTACATGATCTCATAGAAACTCCTAGTTCATGGAACATGATACGAGTCCAATAATTTTTTAATGTTGCTGATGCCCAAAATATCTTAACCATACCTCTAACTCATTTTGATCATCCAGATTCATGGCTTTGGCACTATACAAATCATGGGAACTATTCTATCAAAAGTGGGTATAATCTAGCTTCGACTATGGACACTGCACTGCCCTCTTCATCTGTTACATTATTAGCAATATGGTGGAAGTCCTTTTGGGGAATCAAAATACCACGTAAAATTTTACATTTTGCTTGGAGAGGATACCATGAAATTTTGCCCACTCTTAAAGGTTTAAATCGACACAATATCTCTTCACACTGTGTTTATCCACTATGTGGATTTGGAGAGGTTTTTAATGCACATGCTGTCTTTTTGTGTCCTTTCTCTAAAGAAATATGGGATCAGTGGGATTATCCATTCATGTCACATAGGAAAGGAGATATTTCCTTTAAGGAAATTCTATTTTATGCCTCTGAAATTATGGAAAAAGAAAACTTTCAAAAAATGCTAATCATAGCTTGGGTAATTTGGTGTGAGAGGAATAAAAGAACCCATGGACACCCAGCAAGACAAGGATACCTAGTGTTTGAATGGGTAACCCAATACTAGGAATAAATAAGAAGCACACAGAGAACGACAGAGCAACCCTTACAAAATGCAAAATCTCCAAATCAAAGAAGAGAAGATTCGGGGAACCAACCCATTATCTTATCAGTGGATGCTGCAATATCTAATCAGACAAAAACGATAGGATTCATAGCAATCATCCTCTCCCCAGAGAATGAAGTTATTGCAGCTCTATCAAAGCCTTTAAAAGGTAAGAGTCGTCTTTCTTTAAGTTAAAACTTACTATAAAAACTCAAAATTAAAAGATAGAGGCATTCCTATAAGTGAACAAAAAAGGTAAATGGTTATTTCGATTTTAGAAACCTTAACCAAAGGGAGGTTATTTGATTGCATTAGATGGAGGTTTTGTTTTTATTTTTTCAATTCCTATGACATACCTTTGTTTTGTCCTTACCTAAACTCTCCACTGAATTGTATTGTGGGAATGTTATCAGCCTTTCAAGCAGAAGTTATAGGACTGTTGGTTGCGTCAATTGGGCTCAAAGGTTTAGACTTCAGCTAGATGTTGTTTTTTCTGACTCCCTTAATCTTGTTTTGGTTTTTTTCTAACATAGCATACCAAAATGAACTAGGGATTATTTTTTCAGATATTAAAACTTTATTGTCTACTTTTTTGAGGGCATCTCTATTGCATATTGGTCGAAAGTTTAATAATGCGGCCCATGGATTGGCAAAGCATGCCCTTAGGCTAGACGATGAGTTTTGCTGGTTGGAGGAAATCCCCCCTCCAATTTGTACTCTTTTTCCGCTACAATCTAAATAGTATTAAACTCTATTCCCGACAAAAAAAATCTTTATTGATGAAATAATATATTTAAATTATCTTGTTAGAATATTTTTAGGGATTATGTCCACTCAGAAATAAGGATGTTTTCGAAAATGCACATGGTCAAAAGAAATGACCAAGTTCGTTCTGCCAGATAAGACTGATGTCATTGCTGACTCAACAGTTTCCTTTTCCGTCGACACAGAATTAATCTGGTTGGCAGATTTTCTAAATCAAAGAAATTTCCAAATATTCTTATATTGATTACAAGATCTCAGAGAGAGCTGGCCTTGGACGATTTCTTCTCCTATAAATACCCTACCAAGGCCTTTGGAAATTTGTAAACATTTTGCTGTTATTTTGAAGAGTGTTTCTTTGTAGATATTAAATTTGTTCACCTTAATCTTTGTGAGAGTGTTGAGTGTACTTGTGGATATCTATCTAGTTCCTTGTAAACAGGTAGTGTCTGTTAAGAACGTGTTCATAAGAATCTTCGGGAGAGGATTCTATCTAAGTCTCACTTCGGGAGGAAGTGAGCACTTGCTATTTTTTTAAGGGAGTTCAAGAGAATCAACATGTCATCAAAATCAGATTAGTAGAGAAGGGTACAACAAGATTGTATCAATAACTTAAGAGTGAGTCTTACACTGTTTAAGCCAATACTTTTGTACACATTATTTATTTACTAATTGGTTTAGTCTCTGGGCATGGCCCCGTGGATGTAGGTTATCTGAACCACATAAAAAATTTCCTGTGTTGAATTTTTACGTGTTTTTTCGTTTCTGTTTTAACAATTGCATAAGTTGTGTTAACAACACTAAAATCAGTTTAAACAACTTAATAAGTATTTCACATTTAATTAAGTTATTTATCTTAATTCACTTGGTAATATTAAAATACAGGATTTCATCTTTTATAAGATCTTTGTTAAAAATTAAATTTTAAAATAATTTTGATTATTTAAAATTATGATAAATTTAATTATATATATTGTTTTTCTTTTTATAACATGTATTATTATTTATCTAAAAAAGAAAAATAATTAACAATTAATTTCTACCCAATACAATATTTATGAAATAATATGATATACATTTTAGAAAAATTCTTCTATAGGGGCTTCACTTTAATCCCTACCGGTAGGGCTTTCAGTATTTCTCGACCCGTGAACAGTTTTCGGCGCGACTTTTTTTTCTGACCGTGTATATTGTAGCTATTTACAGCATCCTGCAAATTTTCAGAAAATTTCGAATAGTTTACAGTACCGAAAACTAGGTTCAAACGTGTTGTTTTCCACGTGCATAAAAAAAATTAGTCACGCATGCAACTACATGTTTGAATCTAGTTTTCGGTACTGTAAACTATTCAGAATTTTCTAAAAATTTGCAGGATGCTCTAAATAGCTATGTACGCCCTGATTTTCCACGGACTATTAGCGAGCTGAGATATGGCCTAATTATATCTCAGCCGTGGATACCACATGACCAGAGCTACTGTCGTTAGGTCCTACCTCTTTAGCTCGAGGTAGCCAAAGGTTCGCCAAAATTATTTAAGGGCCGAGACAGGAAGATAAAGACCGCAGGCCGAGAAGGCGTCCAGCTTGGGGCATGAGCTGGAGGTGGAAGCCGTGACCCCTTATAAAGTCAACCACACAATGTAAATGTGCATATATCAAACATCACATGTCTGATATATCCCTGAATTCTAGGACACGCAGCATGAATGTGCGTATTCAGGCACCCACGACTGGGTTGGGCCGTGCTGCCCATTATCCCCCTCACCTGTTGATTAGACCACACTTTATTTGTTAGGTTTTAGGAATTAATCATGAATGTCACAGAAGTGACATGATGGGTAAGAGGGTCACGGGATGACCCCTCTTACCAACTCCCAGGTGCCCTCTCCTATAAATATGGAGACCCTGGGAGTTGCAAAGGGTTGGATTCTATTGTGTAAGGAAATACCCTGTAAAGAATACCAGACATATAGCAATAATATTGGCTGGTGGAGTAGAAGGATTTTAACATTTGAACCACCTAACAATGTAGTTGTGTCATCAGTCCATTTTAAGATCATTTATCTATTTTGGTTCATTATTAAGCACTAATCTCTTTCTCTTATTTTCTTAATTACCTGTTGGCAAAGAACCGCGTCAACAGATTGGTGCTTTCATTGAGAGCTAGTTAGATTGGTGCTATCGCAAACATCCAACTATGGTGACCACTTGATCAAGACACGATAACGAGACAAAACAACATGATGGGCAGGAGGCTCATCATGCCGCCATCTCCGGTGAGCAAAACCTTGAAGTTCAGCCGCAGGCTGGGAAAGCAGCCAGTAGGCCAGGATGACACTGGAAGTTCGGCACCCCGGCCACCTAATCCAAATCCAGACTTTTACACGGCGGTAGAGATGGAGAATGCTCAGCTGAGGAGTCAACTGGCGAAAGCTAGTTAGCAGATTAAGGAGGTGTTGGCCCGACTACCCCCTCTTCCAACCGACATTAACGTCGGAAAGAGGCAAGGCGAGACTCGTAAGTCCCGCCGGGGTAATCGGTCTAGGCCTAGCCGCTCGGTCAGACCTCTGGCGTCCAACTCTACTCCCTCATCGCACCGCTGGGAAGCAAACTTTGAAGAAATATCCAGAGTCGAACAAAAGTATAGCCGCTCGGTCCGAACTTCAACTCCCAGCTCACTGCCAGCCTTGAGTGCACACAGGAGGGCTCGAGGGAATTCTAGAAGGAGATCCGGGGAGGGCTCACAGCACCAGCCCGTCCCGGCCAGCCGTCTTGCACCTCGTCCAGATCGCCAGGTGCAAGGCCTGCAAGTTGGCAGGGCCGAAAGGCCCCCACCAAACCTGATCCGCCCTGACAGAACTAGGATTGCATCCCCAGTCAGGCATCCTCCTTCACCGATAAGATATCCATCTCCTCCTCGGCCTATCCGAAATATTCCAGCTTATGGAAGCAGCAGGAGAAACCCGCCATCCGCAGGACCTTCACATCGTAGCAGGGTGCCCAGAGGAAGGTACTGGACTCACCCCTAGAGGCGGGCTCCGAGCTTCTCTAACGGGAGCTACTGGACCGGAGGTCGCCGGAGTGACCTTTCTGGCGGAGACCTGCGTTAATGCTTAAGCTCGACGCAAAGTCCTCGAGCCGCCTTAACTCTCACAGGGAGGACCCGGTAGGAGGCGGCAGCCATGCTCGCTCAGGGGGGGACCTGTCCGAGGTACGTAACGACGGGAATGTCCCAAATAACCTATCTCAAGATAGGAGGGGCAATAACCCACCAAACGTATACAATGGATCCGGAGTTGTTGAATAGCCCCGGAATAACCAAGGAAATCAGGACAAAACCCTTGAGCGCCTGGCTCAGATGAAGGAGCTAATGAGGAAGCTCCTGTCGGAGAAAGAGAAAGACGAATATGATTCGGGGGACGAGCTTGAGCTCTTCGCCCCCAGCATAGCAGCAACGGCATACCCGCTCGGTTTCCGTATGCCGCACTTGTCCAAATTCAACAGAGATGGAGATCCGTCAGATCATCTGGGTATGTTCAATACACTGATGATGGCCCAGAACATTGGCCCTGAGCTGAGGTGTCTGATATTTCCCTCCACACTGACTAGGCCGGCCAGACAGTGGTTCAAACAGAACAAGAAGCAGTCAATCAGCTCCTGGAAAACTTTCTCTGCTGACTTCAAAAGAGCATTCTGAGCCTCCCAGGCTGCTCGCGTCAAGGCCGACTCCCTGGCTAATGTGAGGCAACAACCCGATGAGCCTCTGAAGGCTTACCTGAGCAGGTTCGTGAACGTCGCCGCTCGGGCCAAGGACGCAGATGACAGCTCCAAGCTCATGGCTTTGAGAACTGGAATCCTCGTCGGAGGGTGACCCTAGAATGAAATACAAAGGAAGGGAGTCAACTCAGTAAACGAATTCCTAAATAGGGCCCAAGGGTGGATCAACTTGGAGGAGGCCCAAGCCTCAGCTGTAGGAACCAGCTAGGTCCCTGAGTAGCCCGCTGGAGTGGGAACGGAGGTTGTGACAGTGACCCAGAACGTTACACAGAATAACCAGTTCGGTGGAGGCAAGAGAAAGGGGAAAGGCGAGGGCAACCAGCACGGCCCAAAGAAGAATAAGTCCGTAGAAAAATTTAAGCCGGTCTACGCGACTTATACGGAGCTCACCCACTCTAGGGAGAACATCTTCCTAGCAAACTCTGTTCGCCTCCCCTGGAAGAAGCCGGAGCCGTTAAAGCACCAGAAGGGGAAGAGAGGCACCTCCAAGTTTTGTCGTTTCCACAACGACATTGGCCACAATACCGATGATTGTAGACACCTGAAAGATGAGATTGAGACTCTCATCAGAGCCGGCCCTTTGGCTCAGTACGCGCAGAACAGGATTCCAACAAGCCGACCTGCTCTGGAAGTCTCAGCCAATCAGCCCGGGTCTCGGGTAGATCAAGACGTCCCTCCTCCAGTGATAGGAGGAGAGATATCCACAATATCGGGAGGTCCGCATTTGGCTGGCACGAGTAGGGGTGCCCAAAAGAGGTACGTCAACGAACTCAAGGCGCATAATGGAGTAGAGTTCATCCCCGAGCAGCATCTGCCAAAGCAGCAGCGATTGGAGAGGCAACCAATCATTTTTACGGAAGAAGATGCTAGCCATGTTCAGTTCCCTCATAACGACCCTCTGGTCGTAGCAGTGCAGCTCGCTAATTGGAGGGTTAGGAGAGTGCTGATCGATAATGGGAGCTCGGTAAACCTTCTATTCCGGTCCACGCTGGAGAAGATGAGTTTGACTGTTGCCGAGCTGAAGGCAACCTCCATGATGCTGTATGGTTTTTCGGGAGAAGGATTAGCGGGTATAGGGATGATCGAGCTGGTGATCACCTTAGGAGAGGGACCTCGGACAGTCTCAAAACTCCTCGAGTTCGTGGTCATCGACTGCCCCGCTGCATACAATGTCATTTTGGGCCGACCTACACTTATAGCTTTTGAGGCCATCACCTCCGTTCGCCACCTCGATATGCACGGTCTGTGGCGATCAGCTTGCTGCCAGGGAATGCTATAGCATTTCCATGAAGGGGAAATCGAAACCCGGGCAGCTAACGATGGCCATCCAAGGTGGAGGAGATGAATCTCAAGAACCTTTGCCTAATCCTGAGATTGAAAAACCTCAGAGTGCCGAAGGGGAAAGTATCATCCTAAGTGAGGATATTGACCCCCGAATAGGCGAGGACAAGTCTGAGCTCCAAGCTATTGAAGAGCTCAAGGAAGTAAACATCGATCCACAAAATCCTTCACAGATGGTTAAGCTCGGGAAAAACCTCTGTGGCAAGAGGAAGGCGGAGCTGATCAAATTTCTGTAGGATAACCTGGATGTGTTTGCATGGTTGCACGAGGACATGGTGGGAATCAGTCCAAATGTCATCATACACACCCTTCATTTGGATAAGAGCGTTCCTGCAAAGTCCCAGAAGCAGAGGCGCCTGGGAACAACTCGGGCTGAGGCCTTAGAAGAAGAAGTAGCCCGGCTCAAGAAATGTGGCTTTATCCGTGAAGCCAAGTTTCCGGTTTGGGTCGCCAACCCCGTGCTGGTCCCGAAGCCCAACGGGAAATGGCGGACCTGCATCGACTTCTCCGACCTGAATAAAGCCTGCCCCAAAGATTGTTTTCCCTTGCCAAGGATTGACCAATTAGTGGATGCCACGGCGGGGCACGAGCTCATGTCCTTTATGGACGCATACTCAGGCTATAATCAGATCGCCATGAACCCGGCGGACCAGGAGCACACCAGCTTCATGACCCCGACTAACGTCTATTGTTACAAGGTCATGCCATTCAGGCTGAAGAACGCCGGTGCTACATACCAGAGATTAGTGAATAGAATGTTCACCAACCAGATCGGGAAGAACATGGAAGTGTACATTGATGACATGCTGGTCAAGTCAAAGACTGCCGATAACCATGTTTCCGACCTGGAAGAATGCTTCAAGATACTAAGAGAATACGACATGAGGCTTAACCCTCAGAAGTGCACTTTCGGGGTTGCGTCTGGAAAATTCCTGGGTTTCATTGTCAACACTAGAGGAATCGAGGCGAACCCCAATAAGATCAGGTCATTGCTCGAGCTTCCCTCACCCAGGTCGCGTAAGACATCCAAGGCTTGACAGGAAGGGTGGCAGCCCTAAATCGGTTTATTTCAAAATCCACCGACAAGTGCTTGTCGTTCTACAACCTGCTCCGAGGAAATAAGAAATTCGAATGGACAAAGGAGTGCGAAAGTGCTTTCCTCGACCTGAAGGCACATCTGGCCGAGCCACCCGTATTGTCCAAATCAAAGGCAGGAGAGCCTCTTTTCCTCTACCTAGCTGTCACAGAGGATGCAGCTAGTGTCGTATTGGTCCGAGAAGAAGAACGGGTTCAGAAACCGGTCTACTACATCAGCAAGAGACTTCTCGGGGCTGAATCCTGATACCCGTTGATGGAAAAGTTGGTGTTCTATCTTATCACGGCCTCCCGAAAGCTCAGGCCGTATTTCCAGTCCCACTCGATACACATCGTGACCGATCAGCCTTTAAGGCAGGTTTTGCAAAAACCTGAAGCATCGGGACGCCTGTTAAAGTGGGCTATCGAACTCAGTCAGTTCGAAATTTTGTACACCCCACGAACTGCTATAAAGAGTCAGGCCCTGGCTGATTTTGTGGCAGAGTACACAGGATTCAGGGAGGATCCTATGGAGGAGTCACCCCAGGTCACCTCGCCCCAAGCATCATGGAAGGTCTTCGCGGATGGCTCATCTAATGAGAACGGGTTCAGGGCTGGAATCATTTTGATATCCCCTGAAGGGCATAGATTCCACTCGGCGTTGAGATTTGAATTCAAGGCCTCCAACAACGAGGCCGAATACGAAGCTTTGCTGGCCGGGCTAAGGATAGCCCAGGAGCTGAAGGCCAACTCCGTTCAGTGCTTCAGCGATTCCCAGCTCGTGGTAAACTAGGTGCTGGGTGAGTATCAAGCACGTGGAGCCAAGATGGCTGCTTACCTGGCCAAGGTAAAAGTCGAGCTGTCCGCATTTGAACGAGGCTCAATCGAGCAGATTCCTCGAGAGCAAAACGCTAACGCAGATGCCGTCACCAAGCTCGCTACCTCTGGGGAGACGGAGACGCTGGGGTTAGTACCGGTGGAATTCCTAGAAAAACCAAGTATAGAAGAGATTAGGGCGGAGGTCGAGATGATTGACGCCAGACTGACCTGGATGACTCCCATCCTCGAGTACCTCACCGAAGGAAAGTTACCCGAGGGACGTAACGACGCACGGCGGGTACTGTACCAGGCCCCAAGGTATACGATGATAGATGGGATGTTGTACCGACGTGGGCATTCCCTACCCCTCTTGCGATGTGTTCTGCCAGGCGAGGCGAAGGCCATCTTGCAGGAAGTGCACAAGGGTTTTGCGAGGATCACACTGGGGGGCAAAGCTTGGCCCTAAAAGTCTTAAGGCAAGGGTATTACTGGCCCAATCTATCAAAGGACTCGATCTCGTATGTCAAGAAATGCGACAAGTGTCAGTGATTTGCCACACTTGCCCGAGCTCCCCCGGTCGAGCTGAAGATGATCTCCTCCCCATGGCCATTTGCAGTCTGGGGAATCGACTTGGTTGGCGTCCTCCCTACTGGAAAGGGCGAGGTCCGCTACGCCGTGGTGGCTATCGACTACTTCACAAAGTGGGCTGAGGCAGAGCCTTTGGCAACGATCACCTCCAAGAAAGTCCTCGACTTCGTAGTCAAGAGCATCATCTGCCGATTCGGGCTGCCCAAGAAAATCGTATCCGACAATGGGACTCAGTTCGACAGCGACCTCTTCACCGTATTTTGTGAAAGGTACGGCATCATGAAAAGTTTCTCCTCCGTGGCCTATCCTCAGGCGAACGGCCAGGTCGAGGCTGTCAATAAGACGCTAAAGGCGAGCCTTAAGAAGAGGTTGGACGAAGCCAAAGGGGTCTGGCCGGAACAGCTCCCTCAGGTACTGTGGGCATACTGGACCTCGCATCGGACCTCTACGGGGCATACTCCTTTCTCCCTGGCTTATGGGAGCGAGGCGGTCCTTCCTGTTGAGTTAAAGGTATATTCTCATAGAGTCCAGGCATATGACCAGGATCGCAATCATGAACTACTTTGCTCATCCCTCGACCTGATTGATGAAAGGCGAGAAGAGTCACAAATCCAGCTCGCGCATTACCAACAAAAAATTACGCGTTATTTCAACTCAAGGGTCCGAAAACGCGCTTTTAGCATTGGCGACCTGGTCCTCAGGAGAGTCTTCTTAGCCGGCAAGGATCCCAAAGATGGAGTACTGGGACCAAACTGGGAAGGACCTTATCAAATAGCCGAGGTCATAAAGGAAGGAACCTACAAGTTAGCCCGGCTTAATGGAGAAGCGGTCCCACGAGCTTGGAATGCCATCCACTTGAAGAAGTATTATCAATGACACCCTTGTAAGGCTTACTCGGAAAGGCCATTTCTTATGTATTAAGCAATGAGAATTAAATCTTCTTTCATTATTGTGTATATTTGCAAATGTAATCTCAAGTAACCACGAAAGACCCTTTCCTAATTACTTGGGGGGCATATGGTACCTGGCTAATATAACCAGGTCGCCTTAAAGACTTACAAGTTGATTCAAATCGATTGGTTGATGTTTTTCTTAAAAAACACGACGTATTGATGAAGGATTAACACAAACGAAGTCCTATCCTGGATATAACCAGGTCCTAAAACTTAGAAGTTTATTCAAATTGATTAATCAGTGTTTTTCTTAAAAAGCACAAGACATTAGTCAAAGAATTAACGCGAACTAATTTTCAAAATAATGTCCTGGACATAACCAGGTCCTAAAACTTAGAAGTTGATTCAAATTGATTAATCAGTGTTTTTCTTAAAAAGCACAAGATATTAGTCAAAGAATTAACGCAAACTAAGTTTTTAAAGCAAGGTCCGGGATTCAACCAGGATTTGTCTTAAAAATTGGATCGAGATTGGTTAATATGTTTTTCCCAGAAAAATATAAGAGTATCAATCATGGTACCACGAAAAAGAAAAGCAAATTAAGGTGCATATAATAAAAAATTGACTAAAACCAAATGTCTCGAGGTGAAAAAACCTCATACAAAGTTACAAAATATATATATATATATAAAAAGCAAAAAAATGAAGGCCCTAGGCTCCACCGGGCTGCTCCGTGGAGGTCGCCGTCTCACCCTCCTGCTCGGCCACTGTGGAGGCCTCCCCAGTCTCAGAAGGCGCCTCTTGCTGGAAGCGAGCTTTGAATCCTTCTCAGAAGTCCTCCCAGTCCGCTCCTAAAAAGGAGAAGTCGCCGTCCGAGTTGAAGACCCAACAATGGTAGAGCATGTCCTCCATGGCGGAGCTGGAAGCTGCCTTCTCCGCTGCCAAGGCGGCCTTGGCCTCCTCGGCTCCAGCCTTCGCAGAGTCCAACTCGACCACCGCGGCAGCAAGGGCGGCCTTGGTAGCCTCGACCTCTTGGAACTTAGGACGGGCTGCGTCCAGCTCAGCCCGCGCGACCGCCAAGGCATCCTTGGCCTCTTTTTCCTACTGTTGGGCCGCCTGCAGGGTGGCCAAGGTCGTTTGATGGGCGGCCAAAACCACCTCGTGCTCGCCCCTCATGTCCTCGAGCCGAGCCTTAGACCGGGATATGCTCCGGTGAAGAGCCAGAGCGCCCTACAAAACAAAGAGGCAACTACCTTAGAAATAAAAAAGAGAGACAAGACAGAGCATGGTAACCAAAATATAAAAGAGCAAAGCCAGCTTACCATTAGAACCATTCCCAGTGAAGACTCCATCATGCTCTTCAGGCTCCTTGTCTCGATTGTCCGCAGGTCCCTTTCGGTGGCCCCGTAGTAGTGGTCGACGGTGTAGGTCGCCGTCTCGTACACCATCCCCCTAAAGACATCAGGGATCTTCTCCAGGGCCTGGGGGTCCATCGGAATGCGCACCCCGGTGGCGGCAGCTGCCAAAGTTCTGGGCTCTGTCTCCCTGTCCAGAACGAAGGTGGGAGCTCGTGGTGGAGGCGGTGGCATCTTCTCCATTGCTGCAGGAGGTGGAGGTACCTTGGCCAGGGCAGCTGGGTCTGGTCTTTCCCCTTTGCAGGGGACTTGGTTGGTGTCCCAGCGACCTTCTTTGCCACCCGGAGCTTTTCACCATGGGCCCGGAGGTCCCCGCGGAGGAGTTCCCTCCGGTGAACCTAGCTCGCAAATCCTTGTTCCCGGGCTGAGACATCTCTTCTGGAAAAATAAAGGCAACATTAGTATACAAGTTAGCATTTATGCAAGAATAACAAGAATAAAGAGAAAACAGAATTCAAAAACATATATCATGAGGGATCCTACCCCCCGAGCTAGAAGAGGAATCTATGGTCACGACCACCGGCCCCGGAGCTTCTGCGGGGGAATCTAAGACAATGACTTCACGAGCTGGCACGGGTTCTGGGTCCGAAACTGGCTCAGGACTAGACTCTTCTACGTACTGCCTAAGACCCGGAGCTACGATACCCTCTCGGAGCGAGGGCCACGACCAGAGATTAGTCCCATACTCCTCAAAGAGGGCCGGCCTAAAGGCTAAGGTGTTGTCTACGACTACAGTACCCCTAGGGTGGCTACTCTCGTAATCCAGCACGAGCCGTTCGACACATTGGAGTAGGGTTACGTCGAGGTCGGGGTTGTTTCGATGGCGTTGGACGGGCTGGTTGGGATTAAACCTAGCTAACCGAGGATCGGCGGTGGCCCTATCTAAGCCCCTGAACATGTAAGGATTACCTTGCCTAGAGGGACCTGCAGCTGCTCCGGACCGGATCCTCTCCTCGTCCGTTCTTTGGGTGACCTCCAGCGCCCGCTTCCTCGTCCTTATGAGGGGCACCTCGTCCTCCTCGTCCTCATCCTCTCCTTCCCCCGCGTCCTCCTCCTCGGGGATGGGCCTCATCTCGTGAGCTGGGGGAAGCCCCCGGGGTCTCCTCAGGGCCAAAGTCTGGCCCGGAGAGATCAGTTTGCACGCCAACATCGTCTCGTCTGTCACGAGCTGGCGATAGTCCTTTTCACTGGGGGGCAAACCGGCCAGTGTCTCGTACTGACTCCCGAGGATCACAGACTTGTCTGTCCTCGCGAAAATAGATGCAGAATTGTTCTAAGTCAGAAACTGATAAAGGGGAGCTAACCAATACTTAACTCACGAGCTAAGAGTAAAAGGCACTTACGAGGACGGTTGAAGTAGTGCAGTTCGCAGTTGCGAAACCCCTTGGACATAAAGAACTGGTCTTTGAAGTCATTGAGGTGGCTGGGCAGCTCGATGACCGCAGCTGTGTTTGGGAAACAGGTCAGGTAGTAGAACCCGTTGCCTCGCCCCTGCTGCTCCGGGCTGGCCTTGAGACAGAAAAAAATATAAGATATCTGCCGGAGTGGGGACCTCCCACTCCTGTTTCAAGAACAGATATCTCAACCTCGCCAACAAACGGTAGGAGTTGGGGGGGGGGGGGGAGCTGGAAAGGAGCCAACTTCACATAGTTGAGGAAGTCGGCAAAGTATTGGTCCAGCGGGAGGAAGGCCCCAGCCTTGAAGTGCTCGTCACTCCAAGCCGCATATTCCTCGTCGAGCGGCGCGCAGCTCCGCTCACCTTCTAGGGGAGGTCAGGCGACCAGGGTGCCCCTCCCCAGCTTGATGTTGTGGGAGAGGAATATTTTATTCACTCTCCCCTGGTCGGTGATCTTCGAGACAATCCTCTCGGCCTCGAAAAAAGCGTCGGGCGCCACCTCGAGCTCCCGCTCCACGGCCGACCCAAAGACGGGGATTGGGGAGTCTGTCATCACCTCCTTTCCTTTGGACTGTTGGGAGAACGAGCTGCCTGCAGTCTTCTTGGGAGCGTTCTTCTTGGGTCCCATCTGGTCGCCTAGCGAACAAAAGAAGAAATTTCAGAAAGGGCGACCTAAGCATAAGAAAGAATCTGAAGGAGTGTTTCCTTTGCACGGGCTGAGGTAAGCTCAGCCTGTGGAGAGTGAGACCACACGGTCCTATGAACATGCGCCTGTGCTCCCAACAGATCCCCGATTACTCAGAATTCGTGTGTCAGGAGGGTCAGGATAAAAGTTTTCCTTGGAAGGAAAGTTTCAGTAGGCAAGAGGTGCAAAACCGCCTGTGAAACGTGTCCCCTAAGCTACCCGGTTTTGCACCCAAAATGCTGGATATTTTGAACAAGCATACCCAAAAATCTACCCAGAAGGTTTCCCCAGAAAATGCACCCTATGAGCCATGCTCCTAAATGGTTTTCTTCTACAAGCGATACCCTAACCTAAAGGTCTACACCCTTCATACCCACAAACAACCAACAAAACCTTGCATGCAGCTACAGGAACTATTTACCTAAGCTACAGTGAAAAGAAAATTTAAAGCGTGCACAGTCAGAAAACTTACGAAGTATTTTGCTGTGGGAGGGATGAAGGGGTCGTCTGGGTTGGGGCCTCGACGGAATGACTGGTTCCAAAACCTCAAAGGAACCCTTGCGCCTGATCTTCTGGAATGCTGGGAACGGTAATCGGGAGAAAAAGAGGGTTTTTTGAGGATGAGAAGAGAGAAGAAGAAGGGAAATTCATAAAATTTTCAAATAAACGGGTGGCCCATGCGTAAGGTGGCCACCCCTTTTATATACGTGAAAGGCCACGTGAGGAGGGCCGTTGGATTGCCCTGATGTGGGATCCGAGGCTCTCCACTCGAAAGGCGAAACGACGGCCGAGTATAAACTACGCCATTTAATGCGGTTCTAGGAAGATGTATCGTCACCAACCACGATGTTCCACGTATTCGGCGCCTGCGTAAAAGGTGGAATATGGAGAGTCCATGGAGAAGCCTAAAAGCCCCTACTGTGGCCCTAAACGACATCATGTACCACGAGCAGGGGCTTGGGGGGCAAATTTACGCCCTAATTTTCCACGGGCTATTAGCGAGCTGAGATATGGCCTAATTATATCTCAGCCACGTGGATACCACATGACCGGAGCTGCTGTCGTCAGGTCCTACCTCTTTAGCTCGAGGTAGCCAAAGGTTCGCCAAGATTATTTAAGGGCCGAGACAGGAAGATAAAGACCGCAGGTCGGGAAGGCGTCTAGCTCGGGGCACGAGCTGGAGGTGGAAGTCGTGACCCCTTATAAAGTCAACCACGCAATGTAAACGTGCATATATCAGACATCACGTGTCTGATATATCCCTGAATTCTCGGACACGCAGCATGAACGTGCGTATTCAGGCACCCACGACTGGGTTGGGCCGTGCGGCGCATTATCCCCCTTACCTGTTGATTAGACCACATTTCATTTGTCAGATTTTAGGAATTAATCATGAATGTCACAGAAGTGACAGGATGGGTAAGAGGATCACGGGATGACCCCCTTACCAACTCCCAGGTGCCGTCTCCTATAAATATGGAGACCCTGGGAGTTGCAAAGGGTTGGATTCTATTGTGTAAGGAAATACCCTGTAAAGAATACCAAACATATAGCAATAGTATTGGCTGGTGGAGTAGAATGATTTTAACCTTTGAACCACCTAAAAACGTAGTTGTGTCATCAGTCCATTTTAAGATCATTTATCTATTTCAGTTCATTATTAAGCACTAATCTCTTTCTCTTATTTTCTTAATTACCTGTTGGCGAAGAACTGCGTCAACAAGCTACAATATACATGGTCATAAAAAAAAATCACACAAAAAACTGTTCACGGGTTGTAAATACTGAGAGCCCTACCGGTAGGGCTTAAAGTGAAGCCCCTATAAGAGAATTCCCCATACATTTTATACTGTTTTTCTTATGAGCAAAAATATATAAATAATTTTTTATAATTTTGTACAGATTACACATTTATTTAATTACATTAATGCTTCTCTTTTGTCCTTGGTTCGGTTTTGGAATAGGTCAATGCTTAATTGTATAAGTTTTAATTTATCTATTTCTTTGTTTTTTTTATAACCCACATCATTAATCATTTAAAAAAAATATAATAAATAAAATAAAAAATTAATACTTAATTGATACTACTTTTTCAAAATTAATTTCATATATACCGATATAAATTTTTTTATGAGCAAAATTAAATAAATAACATTTTATCAATTTATTTGGATTACATATTTGTTTTAGTAGATCAATATTTTTGTGAAAGGTTTGGTTTCCTTTTTTATTATCAAACAAAATGTTAGAGGTCTGGTAATAAAAACTATATGAAAAATGTATATTATAGTATTTTATAAATATAGTATTGGCTAAACATTAATTGTTTATTCTTTTTCTTCTTTAGATAAATAATAATGTAGTTTATAAAAGGAAAACCAAAGTATATAATTAAATTTATAATAATTTTAAATAAGCAAAATTATTATAAAGTTTAATTTTTAACAAAGATCTTATTAAAAAACACTACATCATTATTCATCTAAAAGATTTTAGAAAAAAATTAATACAATTTTTCTATCATAAAAAGTATATTAATAAATTTTATGATTTTATAAGAATTTGTTTTTCTTTCCAAATACATGAATGTGTAATTATATATATATATATTCTGTATAATAAGTGTGTAGATAGAGGAAATTTTTTGTTTTAACATTAATTTTATTTTTTTAATGTTAACTTTAATGGAATATTCTTATATTTAACAGAATATTCTTATACTTAATGGTAGTTTGTAAACACTTAAACTTAAATAAAATAAAATAAATAAATAAAAAAATTAAAATATGATATTTTTGAGATATCTTACAATGCTAATTATTTAAAAATAATAAATAATTAAATAAATTAAAATATGATATTTTGAGATATTTTACAATGATAATTATTTAAAATAATAAATAATTAAAAAATTAAAATATGATATTTTTGAAATATTTTACAATGATTATTATTTAAAATTAATAAAATCATATTTTTAAAACTTAAATAAAATTTAATTAAATTTAAACTCACTTATTAGAATAATATCATATTAAATATATAATATAATCTATTGTCAATTAGCAACAAATTGCTTTTAAAAAAAAACTAGCAAGAAACTTAAATTTAAAATTCACATATAATATTTAATATTACATTAAACATAAAATATATAATCTCTTGTTGTCACTCTCAAATTTAAAAACTAAAACAAACATAAACTTAAACAAAAATAAATAAATTATTTAATTAAAATATAATATTTATTTGAAATTTATATGACATTAATAGAAATTTAATAAAAATAATTAATAAATTATATAAATAAAACTAAATAAATATATATATTACACGTTATTTGTATCTAGTATATACTGAATATTTTATGAATAAGCTCCTCAAAGTTGTCATTTTTTTTTTCAAATACCTCTTAACAAACTTTCTTTCTTTTACCTATTACTTCATTGATCACCAGCCACATGTACTATAATTAAACTTTCTTTTGTCTTATTTGATTTATTCACAAATAAATAATATAAATAAAAGTTATCACATCACAAATAATTAATATGCTCCACTAATTACACTACTGCATCTTTATACATGTAAACCGACATTAATATTTCTTTATATTATTTGTTTATTTTATCTTCGTATATTTTGTCTTTATTGTATTTTGTTTACATTTTCTGAATTCATGAAAATTTCATACTCATCTTTCATTATTGATACCATTTGCTTGTTATATTTTTGGTCATCTTATTTTGTTTGTCAAGCTTTTTTTCCCTCTCGAGAACCATTTTTCATTCTATAAATTTTTTATACTATCATTATATACTTTTATTTTTTCTGAAATTAATTAATCAATTAATTTATTCGAATATTTATATTTTTCATTATTATTTTTATTCCTTTTTTTTTCTTATTTTGTATTGAGCTTTATATTTTAATAGTATTTTTTAAAATTAAGTAAATAAAATTTGTTCTCTTTATGTCATAATTTTTTTTAAAAAAAATATACTAACATTATAATATTATATGATATATGTTACTTAATTACTTACTATCATATTTTATATTTTTTTAAAATATCATTTTTTTTTATAATATTCACTTTTTAAATTTAGTAAATAAAATTCGTTCTCGTCATAATTTAAAAAAATATATTAACATTATAATATGATATATGTTATTTAATTATTTACTATCATATTTAATATTTTTTAAAATACCATAACATAATTTTGTTTAAAATTATTTCAAATAAAATCATACTATCTCTACAAAAACCATATTATTTTCATATTAATTATAAACCTACATATTATAACTTTATAGAATTATTTAAACTAATAAACAATAAATAATAATTTATGATTTTTAAGGCAAACGTCATCATTCATCTATTTATCAGTTATTTATTTTATTTTAATTTAATTATTTTATATTATTAAGACTATGGGAAATTTCTACGTTAGGGTCTTAAAAAAGATCTCTATTAGAGAGACTCTTTTATATTCTTAACTTGTGAATAAGTTTTGGTATGATTTTTTTTATATCCGTATATATTGTAGTTGTTTAGAGCATCTTACAATTTTTTTAGAAAATTCTAAATAATTTACAGTGCCGAAAACTAGTTTAAAAACAGATTATTGTACGAGTGACTAATTTTTTTTATGCATATAGAGAACAACATATTTGAACCTAGTTTTCAGCACTATAATTATTCAGAATTTTCTGAAAAATTTGCACGATCCTCTAAATAAGTACAATATACACATTCATAAAAAAAAAAATTACAACGAAAACTATTCAGTAGTCCAAAATACAAAAAATCCTACGATACGAATCTTTTTGAAACCCTACCATATAATCCTCCAAAACTATGTAGGTATATTATTTAATTGACTCATTGAGAACATGACTTTTGAGCTCTTGAACCTTCACCATGTTCCTTCATCACGTTACTTGATCCCGTATTTGTTCTGGTGCTAATCCAAATTGCTTGTCCGTCCAAGAGTGTTTTGTGGCAGTGATTAGTAAACTACTATTTGCATATTTACCTACTGCATTAACTTCTCTTAAATTTATGTAGCATTAATTGCTTAGCTTCTTTATAATTTTAGGGTTTCTCTTATCACATCCCTCTTTCTTCTGATTCTCCGACTATCTTGAGTCTTCTTAACTGTCATTTTATGGTTTCTATGAAATTATTGATAATTATGTCTACAATTAGGGAAATAGCCGTGAGAGTTGAAGTTTTTGGTTATCATTGCCTATTTTGTGTATTTCGCCAATAAGAAGGTATGTTTTCCAAGCTTATCTCTATTTTCTTTGGGTTTAACTTAGATCTCTGCTAAAATTTCTCTCTGTTTGCAACACTTGTGTAATTTTTCTGTTTGATGCTTCTCAGTTGAATATGGAGAATATTGTTAGTTCTTAGTCTAGTGCTCTTAATCTAACCAAAGAAGAAAACAATGTGCATGCCTTAGTCGAGTCCACTGAGGGACTAGCTGTTTCTGATGTTTCCTTCTACTTTGTTTTTAGGGTCCTAACCACAAAATCATTTAAGAAGGAAATCATGAAAATAACTCATATTGAGATCTGACCAACCTCTCTTCCTGCTACCATTATTGATCATTCTCTTGGGATTTTTTTTGCCCAATTCGGGTTTGAGGGGGATAGGAAAAGGGTTTTAGAAGGAAAACCATGGAATTATGACATAAGTTTATTCCTCTTTGGGATCCCAGATGGATTATATACCATAGAACTCTCTCTATTACACTTTGTTCCACTCTGGGTTCAGGTTTATTCAATCCCTTTTGGTAGAAGATCTTCGAACCTAGGCAAATTAGTAGGAGCTGCAATAGGTGACCTTATTGATGTTGATCTATATACCCTATTTCAAAACTCTGGGGCTTTTCTTAGAATCAAGGTCATTTTGGATGTGAACAAGCCAATCTGTACGGGTATATCAGTCTCTTTCCCTAGGTTGCAAGCTCCCAAATGGCTTGAATTCAAATATGGAAGGCTTTCTGATTTTTGTTATTTCTGTGGCATGCTAGATCATGTTTATACCCACTGTGTTAAGTATCTCCAAAAATGTGATGATTACATGATCAAACCTGAATTTCCATACCAACATTCCCTTCGAGCCACTGCTAAATCTATTGTGAAACCCACCCCATTTAGCATTCCTTCTTCCATCACCTCTCCAAATCCAAACAATGGGTCTTCATCCTACTGCTTCCAAATCCAAACAATGGGTCTTCATCCTACTGCTTCCAAATCTACACCTTTTCTTAATGCTCCACCTCATGTTTATAACCCGACTGTAATGGTTCCTTTTCCTATTAACCTCAACTACATTTTAGATGTTATTGTGTCTTCAAATACTAGAAATCAAGTTGTTTCTATCTTGATGGAAGTTTTACCGATCCCCGTTTTATCTGGTACTACCATGTCTGAGGTTGTTATGGTAATAGTTGAATTGATCCGAAGCTCTACTGGTCTATTGAACCCGATTATTCCAACTAGGAATACAGTTTGTGTTGCTAGAAAAGGTTTCTCCACTACTTCGGGGGTGAAGAGACATTTTTTAACCAAAAAACCAATTGTCATTGGTGGAACAACCTGTTCCATCTTCGAAAGAGCGACAGTAAGAGGTAATGAAGACTCCCAAGAAGATCCAAATTGTATTGTAAGCATAAATGCACGAGCATTGGGGAGTTGTCATGCATTTTGACAACTCTCCCTTTTAGTCAGGCAGCATAGACCTTTTATTTTATTTCTATCTGAAACTAAGCTTTGTAAGGGGTCTTTAGATAGGATTAAAAAATAGTTGCATTTTGATTTTAGTTTTGAAGTTCTTAAGCAAAATCTAGGAGGAGGGTTGATGCTTTTGTATTTAAATAATGTAAATATTTGTTTACTTTCTTACTCCCTAAGCCGTATTGACTATAATATCTCTTTTGATAATAGTAATGCTTTCCATTTTACTGGTTTCTATAGATCTCTATCCTGGACTTTTCTTGCTAGAATCCATGATAAAGCTCATTTTTCTCCTTAGCTTATTATAGGAGACTTTGATGCTTTCTTGTCTTCTAATGACTTAGTAAGGTTGTAAATAATGGTAGAACTATGAAAGATTTTAATGATTTTATAAATAGATTTATTCTTTGTCTGATACCTTATAATGGCTGTAAATATACTTGGACTAATAACAATGTATATGAAAGAGTTGATTAGTGTGTTTCAAATGATAGTTGGAATGATTTGTTTCCTTATTCAACTCTATTTCATTTAGACTTTTATGGTTCAGATCTTAGAGCTCTTAAGTTGATTTTGTATGATAATGCAGTAATTGATAATAGAAAGACTAAAAGAATGTTTCTGTTCGAAAATCATTGGCTAACTGAACCATCTTTTTATTCTCTAATAAATGACAATTGGATTGATGAGAAGAATGGGGCAGCTCCTAGTTCCAATCCAATTAACTTTTTGCTTTCTAAACAGAATTCTTGTATCTCATCGCTTAAATCTTGGAACAAGTTAAATTTTGGCACTATAAAACATAGAATAAATAAATTAGAATCTGATCTAGCGCACTTATAATCTAATGTTCCCTTTTCCCATAATAATATAAATAATATTAAAAAGGTACAATCCCAATTAGATGTTCTTTTATTTAAAGAATAACTTTTTTTGGAAACAAAGATCCAGAGTGGATTGGTTGAAAGCTGGAGATAAAAATACACAATATTTCCATAAGAAAGCTTCTCTTACAAATAAGGCTAACATCATTAGGAAACTTGTTTTGGATCATGGTTCTCAAATCACTGCCCTTAAGGATATTATTGTTGTTGTTTGTGATTACGTTTCCTCTCTTTTTACCTCACAAGGTGTTAATAATAATGATATATATTTTTTGCTTTCAGGAAAATCTAAAAGAATTTCAGAAGAAAATAATACTAGCTTGGTGTTAACCCAAAAAATATGAGATGAATTACTCAGCACGGGGTGCAGCTGACAGGGGCGTATGAAGAAAGTGAGACGCTGACTTTGAGGTGAGCAGCTCAAGTCAAGCTTGACGACTTACGACAACCAGATAGTCTCTAGATCGCTTCTTGCGCCAACTACTTAGTTCGAGATGTATGTTACCCAGATCGCCTTCACGAAGCTCTAAACATGACCCAAGCTAGTTCAGATTAGTCCGACGACATCCAGCTCGTAGGAAGGGTTCAGCTCGTGGAAGTCATGATGCACAGTGAAGGATGCCAAAAGACTTGAGATTCTTTATACACCTAATAAATGCCCATGTGTTATTATGCAATTATTACCTGATACAATGAGTATAAATTTAATAGGTGATCCTATATTTATGTAAATGGGAAGTTACCCAAATTGGGCAATTACCATATTAATGCACGGTTACCAAAAATTGTTCAAGAAAATCTCCTATTAATATAGGGAGAATGGACAGTTAAAGGGATCGACTTTCTATTTGCAAATACTCTTCGAAAATTGTCAAACAATTTTCTCTATAGTCCTAAACAGATCAATAAGAGTGATTCGTGGACTAGGTAGATTCTAATCATTGAACCACGTAAAATTGTGAGTATTTTATATTCTTGTTTTTTGCTACTTTTTATATATTTGATTTACAAAAAGCTTAATATACAACACCCTGGATAACTAATACCGTTACATTGTGTATTTGAAATAGTGCATGACATGCTAATCAAGTCATTTGAATAAAAATATGATCTTAAAGTCATAATCACATTAGGGTTAAAAGATTTTGGTCATAAATGGTTAATTTTCATTGAAATAAATATTTGGTACATGAGATCCCAAAAAGATGGTTCAAAAGACAATTTACAAACTCTCAAAAGTTAAATACAATCAGTGGCCACACTAATGGTAAAATACAAGTTTTAGGCATCTGTCCCTGTGCTTTCCCTTTGTCGTGGCGGACGAACAGCTGACAATGTACACTTCGCCCCCAGAGCTCTCAAACTCTTGGTTGATCCAACTTAATCTTGCCTTTACCTGCACCACTTAGCACCTGTGAGTCAAGGCCTAGTAAGAAAACCATAGCAATAATACATTATCAATGAAGATAATCAATTAATTCACCAGACAGTTAACCAGATATTCAACAAGCCATAGCATCAAGCTAACACAGTAAACATTTATACTCAACAATTCATCTCAATCAACATGCACTACTTAGGGTCGACGCCCTTAGGCCGCACCTTCTGTTTAATCCACTGACTCTGGCTCGCTTAGGTCGAGTCCAGTGTTTATCTAGCTGATCCCGACTCATAGTGGCCAAGCTGCCTCCTGTGCACAAATTATCAGCCCTCGGCTCTCTTAAGCTGTTCATTTTCATATGCCAAATCATTCATTTAGCCATACAACAAACATGTTCAAGTATTGGGAAACTCAGTCCTGTTAAAACCACTCGAGGGTGCATTTTTCTTACCTATAATTCTGAACGAAGATAATGGAATGGTATTGAGCACGATCCTCAGTCCCGAGCCTTGGCGATAAACCTAGTCATAGTGTCCAATGGGTAATTGTTAACTTCCGATCCAAATAAATACTTAGGAGACAGAAACTAGCCTCCGGCACCTTAATTTATACTAAACCAGGTAGTAGAAATTGTCCTGAGCGCCTTGGTTCGAACCCACGAGCCTTACCAATTTGAAAAACCACTCCAAGGCTAAAATCCCTAGGTGGGTCGCGACCTCGCTTAGTGGGTCGCGACTTGCCCCCAAGTCAGAGAGCAAGGACCCAAGCTAAAGGGGAGGCGGGCCGCGACTTGGCTTAGTGGTTCGCAGCGCACCCCCATCTCAGAGAGCATCCCAAGGCCAGAAGGCCACACGCATCGCGGTGCCCCAAGGCTGGGTCACGGCACGCCCCTTCGAGCCCAGATATTCTGGGTTTCTTCCACACATTTCCCAGCCAATTAACCCATAATTTCCCCTAACAAACCTCCCTAATTCAACACCAAGCTAGCTACGAATTCAAGATTAAATCACACATTTTTAGACAACAAAACCTTTGCAACTATACCAAAATCACTATCCCAATTCATCAGCCATACTCACCCAAAAACCCAGTCTAATTCTACGCAAATACCAGAATTCTTCAACGTGATTAGTGATGAAAACTTACCTCAATTATGGTTGAATCTTTCCAAGCTACAACCTCCAAGCCTTGAGCTTAAATTCCAACTAAACCCAGCTTCAAGCCCAAGCTTTTGCCCCTTTTCTTCTTGTGTTTTCCCTTCAGTTTCCAGCTCAATTCCCTAGCATATGCTCCTTCAATTCTCCAAGTATCAAAGCTTCAACTCCTTCAAGAGTGAAAGAGAGTGAAACTGTGAGATTAAGAGAGGGAGAGAGTGTTCAATAGCTTTCCTTCAGCTTCTGGTTTCCTCTATTTTTCCCTAAGAATCTAAGTATATCCTGAGGATTACTAAGCTTATCCCCTGCCAAACAAATGACCATTATGCCCCTCCTATCATACTTAATCCTTTAATTATTCTAAGGGTAAAATAGTCATTTTCCCTAAGATCCCGCTAATTCCTCAAATATTCCTAATATTTACCCATTAATCCCGTCATTCCAATTGATTACCACTCACTTATTCATTATCTAGAAATTCCCGATATATTCTCCAAATTCTCAAAAATACCCCTAGACTCCCCTCCCCCTGAGCTGGGTATTGAACCCGCTATGACTGTTTCGCCAATCTACTCACTAGGACCGTCTCGAGCCATATGCTGCAGATATATCCACATAATATTGTGGTCTCAACAATTTATCATATATAATCACATTTATGCCCTCAATGGGCCAAAACTACAAACATGCCCTTATAAGCTAAAGAGGCCCACATGCATATCTAATACTCATAAACATGCATATCACATATCCATATAATCATGCATGCCACATAATCATGCATTTAACCATTAAATCACACATATACCAATTATGCCCTCTCGGCACGCTAATCAAGGCCCTTAAGCCTTATTAGTGATTTCGGGTTGTTACAATTATCCTCTCCTACTGAGAATTTCGTCCTCAAAATTTACCTGAATAACTCGGGATACTCATCCCGCATCGCTGACTCAAGCTCCTAGGTCGTTTCCTCGACCTTGCTATTCCTCCATAACACTTTGACTAGAGGAATCCTCTTGTTCCGTAGAACCTTATCTTTCCTGTCTAAGACCTGAACCGGTCGTTCCTCATAAGACAAATTTGTCTGCAATTCTAAGTCCTCACACTTCAACACCTGAGTTGTATCTGAGACGTACTTCCGAAGCATAGAAATATGGAATACGTCATGAACTCTCGACAACGACGGTGGAAGAGCTAATATATAGGCCACCTGCCCGATCCTCTCCAGGATCTCGAAAGGTCCAATGAATCTAGGGCTCAGCTTGCCCTTCTTCCCAAACCTTCTCACCCCCCGCAGAGGTGAGACTCGCAGTAACACGTGGTCCCCTACCTAGAACTCCATGTCCCTATGCTTAGAATCAGCGTAGCTTTTCTGTCTACTCTATGAAGCGAGCATTCGAGCTCGAATCTTCTTGACAACCTCATTTCATTAGTCTTCTAAACCATGTTCGGTCCCAAATATTTCCTCTCACCCATCTCATCTCAATGAATGGGTGATCTACACCTCCTCCCATATAACATTTCATATGGAGCTACTCCAATTGTTGATTGATAACTGTTGTTGTATGAAAACTCAATCAACGGGAGACACTTACTCCAAGACCCCTCAAAGTCTATTGCGCATGCTCTGAGCATATCCTCCAATACCTGAATCTTCCTCTCAGACTATCCATCAGCCTGAGGATGAAAATTCGTATTGAACTTCAACTGAGTCCTCACAGCCTTCTGCAATCCACCCCAAAACTTGGAGGTAAAGATAAGATCCCGATCCGACACTATAGACTTGGGAATCCCATGGAGACGTACAATCTCCCTGACATACAACTTTGCATACTGATCCACAGTATAAGTTGTCTTCACTGGCACAAAGTGAGCTAATTTGGTGTATCTATCTACTATCACCCACATTGAGTCATGCAGCCCCACTGTCCTGGGTAAATCTCCCACAAAATCCATTATAATATCCTCCCATTTCCACTTGGGAATACCCAAAGGTTGTAGCAACCCCACGGGTCGCTGATGCTCAGCCTTCACCTCCTGATAGGTTGAACACCTGGCCATGTACTCCACCACATCCTTCTTCATCCTAGGCAACCAATACAACGTTCGTAGATCCCGATACATCTTCATGGTGCCTAGATGGAGTGAGTACGTGTAGTACAAGATTCATCCAATATCTCATGTCTAATCCCCAGATCAGTCGGAACACAGATCCGACCCTTGCACCGTAACAAACCAATCTCCGAAATGGAATAGTCCTTAGCCACTCCCGCTAAGACATTCCCTCTAAATTCCTATAGCTGTACGTCAGCCATCTGACCCTCTTTAATCTGCTTTAGTAGGGTCGACTGTAAGGTAATATTGGCCAATCGGTCCACAACCAAATCTATCCTCACTCTGGACATCTCCTCTGCCAATTCTCTTGACATCTGAGCAAAGCTAAATAACTTTCCTGAGTCCTTCCGGCTCAGTGCATTCGCCACTACATTGGTTTTCCCTGGGTGGTAAAGAATTTCACAATCATAGTCCTTTACCAACTCTAGCTAATGCCTCTGCCTCATGTTCAGGTCCTTTTGGGTGAAGAAGTACTTCAAACTCTTATGGTCGATGTATATCTCACACTTCTCTTCATACAGATAATGTCGCCACAACTTTAGTGCGAATACCACCACTGCCGATTCCATATCATGGGTAGGGTACCGCTTCTCATATTCCTTCAGCTGTCGTGATGCATAAGCTATAACCTTCTCATTTTGCATCAACACACAACCCAGTATTAGTCTCGATGCGTCACAGTATATCACAAACTTTCCTTTCTCTGAAGGAAGACTCAACACAGGTGTCGTAATAAGTCGTCACTTCAATTCCTAGAAGCTACTCTCACACTTGTCTGGCCAAATGAAATTCAGATCCTTCCGTGTCAATTTTTTCATCGGCGTAGTAATCTTCGAGAACCCTTCACCGTCTATAATAACATGCTAACCCAAGGAAGCTCCTAACCTTTGAGGCATTTCTTGGTCTCGACCAATCTCTCACTGCCTTCACCTTAGATGGATCCACCTTAATCCCATCCTTGCCAACAATATGTCCAAGGAATGTCACTTCTGGTAGCCAAAACTCACACTTCTTAAACTTGGCGTATAACCGGTGCTCTCTCAATCTCTGCAAGACCTGTCATAGATGTTGCTCATGTTCTGCCTCTTAACTGGAGTACACTAGGATGTCGTCGATGATAACAATCACAAACTGATCCAAGAAGTCCTTGAACTCCCTGTTAATTAGGTCCATGAATGCTGCTAGGGCATTGGTAAAACCAAATGACATGACTAGGAACTTGTAATTCCCATACCTAGTTCGAAAGGTCGTCTTCGGTATATCCTCATCCTTGATCCTCAGCTGGTGATAACCACACCGTAAGGATATCCCAGGTATCCTTTAGGGTCTCGCCCTGGCAATTCGCACTCCGCGTGCTAAACGCTGCTCCCGGCCCCTTGCCGCACTCGGCCTTGCACTCCACGTGCCTAACGCCGTTCTTGGCCCCTTGCCGTTCCCGGCCTTGCCGACCTCGGCCTGCGTCGTTCCCGGCTCTTGCCGAACATTCACACATATGCATACATAGCATAATAAAGCAAATACCAAACATGAATAAACTCAATCAAAGGGCTACGCCCTGCAACACAATCATATAGGGCCCTGCCTTGCATACAAGCTCTGTGGGAACAGTAGTTTTCTTACCTGTGTCCCAAGCTTCCCAAGCACCACAATCACGAGCACAGTCATTTAACCCGAGCCTTGAAGAAATCCTAGTCACAACACATGAACCATAATCAACCATCACGTTCTAATCCATTAAATAGTTTCGAGTCATAATTCTAACCTCCGGGACCTTGGTTTCTACCAAACTGGGTAGTAGGAACCTTCCCGAGCCTTAACGTTCAAGTTCCTGAGCTAAAAACCCTCATTTTGCCAAAAATCCACATTTGGGCTGCGACTCAGCCTCCCTTAAGCACCGCGGCGCGCCCCTAGACAGAGAGAAAATTGCCTCACATCTGCCAACCTAGGGCTGCGACGCCCAAACCTTGCGTCGCGACGCCTGGGAAATTCCCTCGAAGGCCACTAGCCTAAAAACGCACGCAGGCCGTGGTGCTGAAGAACAGGGCCGCGGCACGAGCCCGAAACCCAGAATTCCCATGCAAACTTTTCGAGCTAACTCCCCTAAAAATCATTCCAAACACACCCCAACAACATAATTGAATCCCATAATCACCCCAATACACTTTAAGCAGCACATAAGCCCAGAAAAACCAACCAAAATCCTACTATAACTCAAGTTCAATTATCTAAACTTTAACCCCTCAAACTTCAACAAAAACAGAAGAAAATTAGACAAAGTTCAAGCTTAGATCCTTACCTCAAGAATGGTTTCGACCCCGCTGTTTATAATCTGCTCCAAGCCTTGATTTCCCCAACTCCCAGCTTAAATTCAGAGCTTTCTCCTCCAAAAATCTCAAAAGCCTTCCAAGCCTCAAGAGAGTGAGAGAACCAAATTCAGAGAAAACTAAGAGAGTTATCTGACTTTTGCTTCTTTCTTTTCTTCCAGAATGTGCCTAGAGACTAAGGATAACCCCAGCTGCCTAACATAAGTCTAACCTTTAACCAAAATGACCAAAATAACCCTTTACTTATCTTTGTTCCTTAAGCAACCCCAAGGGCATTTCAGTTATTTTCCATACCCCGCTAAGTCCTTGAATAGTCTAATAAATCCATATTAATCCCGACATATCCCAAACATTACTTAATTGCTACCCGTTATTAAATAATTCCCAAACACATTATAATATCCCCGAAATACCCCTAAGCTCCCCCTGAGCCGAGTATTTGACCCCGTTGTGACTTTCTAGCTAAATTGCTCCCTAGGACCGTCTCGGTTCGTGCATCACAAATATCACATATATTTCATTTATGCCCTCAACGGGCTAAAATTACAAACATGCCCCTAATAACCAGACGGGACCCTCATGCATATTTAATTCGCCTACACATGTATTTCTAGTCACATACTCATCAAATTCACATATATTAATAATAAATCACTTATTGCCCTCTAGGCATGCTAATCAAGGCCCTAAGCCTTATTAGCAAATTTGGGATGCTACAAGTCCCGTCCTTCTTCAAAAACAAAACTAGAACACCCCATGGCGAGTAGCTAGGCCTGATAAACCCTAAATCAAGAAGCTCATGTAATTGTATCTTCAATTATTTTAGTTCCGCCGGAGCCATCCTATATGGTGCCCTTGACACTAGCTCTGTCCCCGACGCTAATTCAATGACGAACTAAATCTCCCTATGCGACAACAGCCCTAGTAAATCCTCAGGGAACACGTCCAAGAACTCACGAACTAATCTAGTCTCTCCCGACCCTGCTGGCAAAACTCTGGTAGTATCCACCATACTAGCTTGGAAACCTATACAACCTCCCTGTAATAGGTCTCTAGCTCTCAATGTTGATATCATGGTTATGCGGGGTCCATGTACCACACCCACGAAAACAAGGGGATCCTCTTCCTCAGGCTCAAAAGTCACCATCTTCTTCGTGCAATCAATGGTAGCCCCATATCTAACCAGCCAATCCATCCCTAGAATCATTTCAAAATCCTCCATACCTAACTCAATCAAGTATATTGATAGCTCCCTACCATCAACCATCATTGGCAGTGCTATAATCCATCTCCTAGACACCACTAGTTCCCCGGTAAGCAGTATAGTCCTGAACCCCGCAGTATAATACTCACTAGGTCTACACAACCTCTCAATTACCTTACTAGAAACAAACAAAAGTGTAGCACCAGAGTCAATCAATACAGTAAAAGGAGAGTCAGCACTAGAAAGCTAACATCTCACCACCTAGCCTCAGCCTCTGCTTGCGTCAAGGTGAACACTCGAGCTGGAGTCAAGTTGTCCACCTTTTCTGCTTCCTCTCTCTTCACTGTTGGACAGTCCTTCTTGAGGTGTCCCACCACCCCACACACATAACAAGCCTTTCCCCGACATTCACCCGGATGGCACCTTCTACACCTCGTGCCCTCTAGGTAGCTTCTCCATGTCTCACCGCCTCCCTGGCGGCTACCCTGAGCTCCCCAACCCCTCCTATCAAGACCAGCAGCGGTCGAAGTGTCAGGGTCTTCCTCTTCAGATCATTTGGGCCTCCGCCCCTACAAGACTCTGAATATGGAGGCACCACCATGCAAACCTCCCGTCTCGCAGCGTTCTCCCTCCAAATCTTATTCTACACCTCCTCAGCGATAAGAGCCTTCTCAACAACCTGGGCATAAGTTGTCCCCTAGGTACTGTTGTAATTCTCACATCTCGGGCTATCATAGCATTAAGCCCTCTAATAAATCTATCATGTCTAGCTGCATCAGTAGGCACTAGGTCTGGTGCAAACTTTGCAAGCCTACCAAACTTCAGTGCATACTCTGTAACTGTCATATTGCCCTACACTTAGCCCACGAACTCATTCACCTTCGCCGCCTTGATGACAACATTATAGTACTTCTGGCTGACCAAGTCTCTGAACCCATCCTAAGTCATAGTAGAAATATCCCTGGTCTATGATGCCACTTTCCACCAAATGTGGGCACATGCCACCCTGTCAATACCTTCCACCCTCGTGAAATCTAGGATAGAAGTTATCATACTCATCCATTGTTTAGCCTTCAGTGGGTCTGGTCTTCCCTCAAAGGTTGGAGGATGCTGTCTCCAGAACCGCTCATACAAGGGTTCCCACCTATTCCCAACCTCAAGTGTCTGTACAACAGTTGCCACAGTAGGTGGCACAAATGGTGCAGCACTCCCTGACGGAGCCTGCTATCTCAGTAAGCAAATCTGCTCTTCTTTACTCTGTAATCGAGCGTGCATGTCTGCAAGTATCCGCTGCCAGTTCTCAGGGACTGGCGGAGGGTTCTGGCCCTGGTCATCATCTCTAGCCTTAGACACTATGCTGGTTAGGCTATATATCACCTTAGATGCATAGCTATCCAAGTTTATCTACAATCAACGACTCAGCGGTCAGACAATGATGACAGGGTAACAATCCTTCCATGATCCATTGTTGGAACTCAACCAACCACAAACAATCAAGGTGCAATACCCGCCATGTGCGATAAGAAGAAGCATCCTGGAGAATGCCACGCAAACACCAAGGAGTGTTTTAACTGTGATCAGGAAGGGCATCATAAAAGAGATTTTCCTCAGCAGAAGCCAGAAGGGAAGAAGGACGAAAAGATGGTTCCTGCTAGGGTTTTTACTTTAACTCAAGGAGAGGCTGATGCTAGCAACAAGGTGGTCACAGGTCAGGTTTCTATCCTCATTAACTTATGTTATGTATTATTTGATTCGGGAGCCACTCATTCGTATATCTCATTAGGAATGATAGAAAAACTAGGAAAACCTTGTGAAATATTTAGAACTAGGTTTGTAACCGAGTTGCCTTCGGGCAAAGTAGTTCTATCATCACGGATAGTACGAGGCGTACCGATCAAGATTGAGGACATAGAACTAGAAGGAGACATGATAGAACTGGTGATCAAGGACTTTGACGTGATACTAGGCATGGATTGGCTAGCACGACATGGCGCAACCATCGACTGCAAACGCAAGAAGGTGATGTTTGAGACTCCTGACGGCCAAAGACTATGCTTCATGGGACAAGCTTCAGGATTGCGCACCCCGTTAGTATCATCTCTCAAAGCTCAGAGAATGATGGAGAAAGGATGTCAAGCGTTCTTAGCCAGCATCACGAATGTGGAAAGGGAGACACCACTTAAGGTTGGAGATGTCCGAGTTATACAAGAATTTCCAGAGGTTTTTCCCGATGACTTGCCAGGATTTCCGCCAACTCAAGAAATAGACTTCACGATAGAATTAGTACCAGGCACCGAGCCTATCTCTAAGGCACCATACCAGATGGCACCTACGGAACTCAAGGAGTTAAAGACGTAGCTACAAGAACTCCTAGACTTGGGTTTTATTAGGCCAAGCCATTCACCATGGGGAGCCCCGGTACTATTCGTGAAGAAGAAAGACGGGAGTATGCGGATGTGTATAGACTATCGTGAGCTGAACAAAGTAACGATTAAGAACAAGTACCCGCTACCTCGGATCGACAATTTGTTTGATCAACTCCGAGGCGCGACTGTATTTTCAAAGATCGACTTACGGTCCGGGTATCATCAGCTCAAGGTAAAGGGGGAAGATATTCCTAAGACAGCCTTTAGGACTCGTTATGGACATTACGAGTTCTTGGTTATGTCCTTTGGTCTTACTAACACACCAGCCGCGTTTATGGACTTAATGAATAGGGTCTTCAAGGATTACCTAGATAAATTCGTCGTTGTGTTCATCGATGACATTTTGATATACTCCAAGGATGAAGTAGAGCACGAGGAACATTTGAGGATGATTTTGACACGATTGAAGGAGCATCAACTCTACGCAAAATTCAAGAAATGCGAATTTTGGCTTTCGCAAGTGGCGTTCCTCAGGCACATTATATCGAAAGATGGAGTTGCAGTAGACCCATCAAAGGTAGAACCCGTGAAGGATTGGCCCAGACCAAAGAACGCATCTGAAGTAAGAAGCTTTCTAGGGTTAGCAGGTTATTATAGGAAGTTTGTAGAGGGCTTTTCTAAGATAGCCACTTCGCTCACCAACCTGACCCGAAAGCAACAAAAGTTTAACTGGAATGATAAGTGTGAAGAAAGTTTCCAGTTGCTTAAGGATAAGCTTTCCTCAACACCAGTACTCAGTGTACCGACACCTAACGATAAGTTCGTTGTCTACTGCGATGCATCAAAACAAGGATTGGGTTGCGTACTGATGCAAAATGACAAGGTGATAGTCTACGCCTCACGACAATTGAAGGAGTACGAGCAGCGCTATCCAACTCACGATATGGAGTTGGCAGCGGTGGTCTTTGCGTTAAAAATCTGGCGCCATTATCTTTACGGAGAACGGTACGAGATTTATAAGGACCAGAAGAGTTTAAAATACTTCTTTACGCAGAAGGAGCTCAACATGAGGCAGCGCAGGTGGTTGGAGTTAGTAAAGGATTACGACTGCGAAATCCTATACCACCCGGGGAAGGCGAATGTAGTTGCCGATGCACTTAGCAGGAAAAGTTATGGAAATTTAGCAGCTTTATCCAGAATAGAAAAGCCGCTACAGCAGGAGCTGATCAATGCTGGAATAGAAGTAGTTATAGGCAAGCTGGCTAACTTGTCTATCCAATCGAATCTGCTAAAGGACATACGGATTGGTCAGAGACATGATGACACACTAGCAGCATATATGGATGCAGTCAGAGAAGGCAAGACTACAGATTTCTCAATATCTAGCCAAGGTTTATTGAGATATAAGGATCAGGTATGCGTGCCAAATGATCAAAGTATTAAGAAGATGATTCTAGAAGAATTGCACAGTACCCCGTACTCAGTTCACCCAGGGTCTACCAAGATGACTCATGACATCAAGGCAATCTATTGGTGGCCAGGGATGAAAAAGGACATAGCAGAATTCGTGTCCAAATGTCTTGTATGCCAGCAAGTGAAAGCAGAGCATCAGCGCCTTGCAGGTTTATTGCAACCGCTTAGCGTACCAGAATGGAAGTGGGAAGATATAGCTATGGACTTCGTGACGGGTTTGCCAAAGATGAATAAGTAGCATGATTCTGCTTGGATAGTAATAGATAGACTAACCAAGTCGGCTCATTTCCTGCCTGTTAAGACTTCATACACGGCAGACCAATATGCAGACATTTACATCCAAGAGATAGTACGGTTGCATGGAATCCCCAAGATGATAGTGTCAGATAGAGGATCAGTGTTTACGTCAAGATTTTAGGGAAGTTTACAGCAAGCTATGGGTACTAAGTTAAGTCTTAGTACAACTTTTCATCCTCAGACAGACGGGCAGTCCGAGCGTACGATTCAGATTTTAGAGGATATGCTACGTGCGTGTGTACTTGATTTCGGAGGATCATGGAATAAGTACTTGCCGCTGATCGAGTTCTCGTACAACAACAGCTACCAGTCAACGATCGGGATGGCACCTTATGAGTTTCTATATGGAAGAAGGTGCCGATCACTGTTGCACTGGGACAAGGTAGGAGAAAGGCAGCTTCTAAGGCCCGAAGCTGTTAGACAAGCTCAAGAAGCAGTAGCGCTTATTAGACAGCGTATGCTTGCTGCTCAAAGCCGTCAGAAAAGCTATGTGGATGCCAAGCGACGCGATGTGGAATTCCAAGTTGGAGATCAAGTCTTCCTGAAGATATCTCCTATGAAAGGTGTCAAGCGGTTCGGGAAGAAAGGCAAGCTTAGTCCCCGATTCTTAGGTCCTTTTGAGATATTGGACAAAGTGGGACCAGTTGCGTATAGACTATCCCTACCGCCAGCACTAGCCGATAGTCACAACGTGTTCCACATCTCGATGTTACGCAAATATGTGTCGGACCCATCTCATGTCCTCAAGTACGATACGATAGCACTCCAGAAAGACTTAAGTTACAAGGAACGACCGGTTAACATCCTAGATAGAGGGATGAAGCAGTTACGGTCCAAGAGCTTTCCTATAGTCAAAGTCCTATGGAGTAATAGTTCTGAACAAGAGGCAACGTGGGAGTTGGAGGAGGACATGCAAGGCCGGTATCCAGAATTATTTGGTAAGTAAATTTCAAGGACGAAATTCTTTTTAGTAGGGGAGAATTGTAGAGTTCAAGAACTTTACTTAGCTAGTTAGATAGTAGTATTATAGTAATTATAGTATTATCTTTATAACTGTGGATTTTTGGTTCAGGCCGGGATTTATTTGGACACTCATAGTAGTACTTGTAGATTTTCTAAGTTTAACCTATAGTTTAAGAATATTAATTTTAACCTAAGGTTTAATTAATATGGCTGATATTGAGGATAATATTTATAATACTATAAGGTTTAGATAAGAACCAATAGGATTTTAAGCACATGTTATGTATGGGTGATTAAGGATTAAGTATTTTGAGGATTTAATTTAATAAGGGTAAAATTTGAATGCTCTAAGGTCAGTCAGCAGCTTTGAAAACATTTAAGGGCTTAGTCAAGGCTGTTTACTCAATTTGAATTAAGCTAAAAATGTGCAATTTTGTGTTTAAATAATCAGCGAATGCCGATATATCGCAGCTATAGGGGGCGATATATCGCAGCACGTAGATACGGAAAACACGAAATGATGCACGTTTGCCTCTGGCATAATGGTCCAGGCGATATATCGCCTATAGGGGGCGGTATATCGCCTCCTTCAGCATATTTTGAATGTTTTTGAAAACATTTTCCATTCAACCCTTCAACCTCTTGATAAGTCCAGCATCTTTTTGAATGAGTCTTCAGCCTCTGCTGAACGATAAGTCAAATTATTTCACTTAAAAAGCCATTATTTTTATTCAAGTTAAATTAAGATCCTTTCATTCCTAAACTCTATAAATAGGACCTAGTACCCAGCCATTATTCATCTTTTGCTCTAAGTTCAGAGGCTGCAAGTTGCTAGGTGAGTGTGAGAGTGTAAACACTTGGGTGGGGAAATCATAAGCTTGATCATCATAAGCTTATCAAACACTTGGGGAAGTAAGGTTTTATAGTATTTCGGTTCAAGGTTTAGATTGGTCTTACAAGTCTTCAAGGTATTTCCACACTCTAGTTCATTGGTATTATTTTCTTTAAGTTCTCATAATCTTCTACCAGCCTTCTAACCTTATTCTTATTTTGGTTAGGAAATCTAAGAATTTGCACATAAGTTTTTGGTAAGTATTTTCTCAATGGTTTAGTCCTTCCATTCCTTTCATTTCTCTTCTTCATTATACTCACTATTTTTCAAATGGTTCGTAGGAGTGTTCCAAAGTCCCAACTCTGTCCTCTTATCCTGGTATTTTGGTAAGGAAAATAGGATAGAATTCATATGTTATATGTTATCTTATGTTTTTATGTTATGAAATGTGTTATGTTATGTATGTATGTAGGCTTGGGCATATGACCCATATGACTAACAAGCCCCAAATAGATTATGGGCATATGACTTGCTTAGCTAGTAGGACCCCACTAATCTAATGGGCATATGACTTGTTTAGTCTATGGGACCCCAAGTAATAATGGCCATTATAGTATGTGTATGATATAAGTGTTATGTTATGTTTTTATGTTTCTTATGAATTTATGTATATGAACTATGTGTTAGATTTTCCTTGCTGGGCATTAGGCTCATTCCTTTTTGTTTATATGTGTAGGAAAATAGCTATAGTGGCGGGAAAGATTCGTGGATGCTTGGGGGAATGTGTATCGGTGATGAATGGATTCAAGGAGTTGAGAGTTCGATTTCGAGGATGTAGTCTTTATTTATGGTTTATGTGTATTTTTCCGCACCTATTTATGTAATCTCTTTTCATTTCAATTAAGATATGTTTTTTTTTAAACAATGGGATCCCATATCCTGCTTTGAGTTTATGTAAGTTTAAACATTGATTTTTACAAGTTTTTAATAAAGTATGATCTTTTTCACTTGTAAGTTCTATTAAATATTAGGGTCTATGTATAGTTTTCGTTAATGGTCCAAAAGTCTAGAGTAGTTGGGTCATTACAGCATCCCAGGGCAAGAAGGCCACACGCGGCGTGGCCATTGATCAATGATGAAAACTTACCTCAATTATGGTTGAATCTTCCCAAGCTACAACCTCCAAGCCTTGAGCTTAAATTCCAACTAAACCCAGCTTCAAGCCCAAGCTTCTGCCCCTTTCCTTCCTGTGTTTTCCCTTCAGTTTCCAACTCAATTCCCTAGCCTATGCTCCTTCAATTCTCCAAGTATCAAAGCTTCAACATCTTCAAGAGTGAAGGAAAGTGAAACTGTGAGATGAAGAGAGTGAGAGAATGTTCAATAGCTTTCCTTCAGCTTCTGTTTTCCTCTATTTTTCCCTAAGTTTCTGAGTATATCCTAAGGATTACTAAGCTTATCCCCTGCCTAACAAATGACCATTATGCCCCTCCTATCATACTTAATCCTTTAATTATTCTAAGGGTAAAATAGTCATTTTCCTCTAGTTCCCGCTAATTCCTCAAATGTTCCTAATATTTACCCATTAATCCTGTCATTCCAATTGATTACCACTCACTTATTCACTTTCTAGTAATTCCCGATATATTCTCTAAATTCCCAAAAATACCCCTAGGCTCCCCTTGAGTCAGGTATTAAACCCCGTTGTGACTATTTTGCCAATATGCTCACTAGGACCGTCTCGAGCCATATGCTGTAGATATATCCACATAATAATGTGGTCTCAACAATTTATCACATATAATCACATTTATGCCGTCAACGAGCCAAAACTACAAATATGCCCTTATAAGCTAAAGAGGCCCACATGCATATCTAATACTCATAAACATGCATATCACATATCCATATAATCATATATTCACGCATTTAACCATTAAATCACACATATACCAATTATGCCCTCCCGGTACGCTAATCAAGGCCCTTAAGCCTTATTAGTGATTTTATGTCGTTACATAATATCTATATTGTCGGATTCCTAAATCCCCTATTGCCGAAAAACTACGTCAACAAATTGGTGTTTTCATCGATAGCATATTAGGCTTAATTCCCCACATCAGTGTCATCCAACAAACACTATGGTAGTCTCCCGTTCCATGCGCGACAACGAAACAAAGCAAATTGATGATCAAGAGGATCATCATGCGGCCATCCTCACGTGAGAGGGTACATCCGCACAACGTCGCCTTGGAAAACAGCATGTGGATCCAGATGATGCTGGGAGCTCAACCACACGCTCACCAAATCCCCATCCTGGGTACCAGACGACCATCGAGATGGAAAACACCCAGTTAAGGAACCATATTGCCTAGGATAACAAGAAGTTGAGGAGATTTTGTCTCGATTACCCCCTCGTACAACTGATGCTAATGTCGGATGGAGACAAAGTGGGTCACAAAGATCCCTATGAAATAATCTACCCAATACTAGTCGCTCTGTCAGAACTGCAACTCCGAGTTTCGTACCTTCTGAACGGATTCCACGGAGTGCTCAACCTACCAACCCTCACAAGAATAATAATTCAACTCACACCCCCAGGAATCAGCCTGGCCAGCAGCTCCGACACAGAGAAACAAATTTGCATTGCCTCCAACATAGGAAATTACAGTAGACCAAGGGCAAGCTAATCTAGTACGACCTAATGGGACGAGGATAACTTCACTGATAAGGCACCCTCCATCACCCTACCTTGCTCACAGGGGAATGCAACAACCCGAGGGAATAGCAGGAGAAATCCTCCCACCTTACCCATGATCTCACGCTAATATTCTAGGTCCTCTATCCCAGCCACGAGTTGTAAGCTACGCAAATTGGAGCTGTTGGACAAAGAGCCAGCGTGGAGGCAGGCACAAGAACGACCTGAGAAATCATTTAAGCTCCACACAAAGTCTTCGCTCCGACCCACATTCTGACTTGCGTGATCATCTGAACTCACAAAGAGGATACCTAGCTCGCCATAATGATCTGAGTTATACTTAGGCCAGGGGAGATTCTTCTATTGTATGTGACAACGGGAATGTCTACCCTAATCGAGCTCAAGCTTGGAGGGATAATATCCCATCTAACGCGTGCAACAAGATGGGAATGACATTAATGGAGGAGCAGATGAAAATGATCATGTCTGGAAAAGACATCGATGACTGTGATTTGATGAGGAGCTCGAGCCTTTCGCTTGCCATATTGTGACGGCTCCCATCCTGCTGGCTTCAGGATGCCGACCATGCCCACATATGATGGGACCTCTAATCCATCCAATCACCTAGGGAACTTCAACACGCTGATGATGGCCCACAATGTAAATTTTGACCTAAGGTGTATTATGTTCCCTGCAACGCTGACTAGACCAACCAAACTGTTGTTCAATAAATACAAAGACATTCAATCATTTGCTGGAAAAAACTATCTTCCAAGTTCAAAAGACAGTTTTGGCTGCAAAAGAGACTCGAGTATAGGCTGATTCATTGGCTAACATCAAGCAGCAGCCTAGTGAATCCCTAAAGGCATATCTCAACCGATTCACAAATGCATCCACTCAAGCTAGAGATGCTGATGATAGCTGTAAGCTCATGGCTATGAGAACGGGAACTGCCATGGACGAAATTTTTTGGAAAGAACCCCAAAGAAAAGGGGTGAACATTGTAGATAAGTTCTTGGCTCGAGCTCAATAATGGATAAATTTAGAAGTGGCTGAGTTTGCTATCATAGGAACTAGCCAGACCCCAGTTCAGCCCGTTGGAGTGGAACAGATGTTGTAGCTATGGCTCAGCCCACTGCCCAGAATTACCAGTTGGATGGTAATAAACGGAAAGGGAATGGTGATGGAAATCAGAATGGTTCTAAGAAAAATAAGCATGGGGATAAATATACCTCCGTCTACACCACCTATACAGATTTAACGGATACACGAGAACGTATTTATTTAGCTAACTATACTCGCCTTGCATAGAAAAAGCCCGAGTCCATGACGCATCAAAGGGCAAAGAAAGAACCAACTAAATTATGTCGATATCATAATGAAATGGCCACAACACTGATGATTGTCATCAACTAAAAGATGAGATCAAGACTCTCATTCAAGCTGGGCTGTTAGCACAATACGCTCGAAACGGGGTAGCTCCTAGTCAACTGGCAGGCCAGAATTCACAACTAGCTCAGGCAAGCCAAGCCAACACTCAACTAGCTTCAGGGAATCAGGTCATCCTTCCTCCTTTTGAAGGATGGGAAATAGCCACTATTGTTGGAGGGCCCATTTTGGCTGGAACAAGCAATGGAGCACAAAAAAGGCATATCCAGAAGCTGAAGATGCACAATGGCATTGAATTTGTACCGGAACAAAGCTTATCAAAGAAACAACGGTTGGAGAAACAACCAATCATTTTTACAGAAGAGGATACTAGCCATGTCCAATTCCTACATAATGACCCTCTGGTGATAACCATTCAACTCACCAATAGAAGAGTACGAAGGATATTGATCGACAATGGGAGCTCCATAAATGTGTTATTCAGGTCCACCCTCGAAAAATGGGGCTATCTGTAGCCAATTTTAAAGTGACCTCAATGACCCTCTATGGATTTTTAGGAGAGGAAATGACAGCTATAGGAACAATCGAGCTCGTAGTTACATTGGGCCAAGGAATGCTATAGCATTGCCATGAGGGGAAAATCACAACCCAAACAGCAGGCCGTGGTAATAACTGAAGAGACTGAGGAACCTCGGGCAATGGTAGTTGCCAAAGAGGAGGAAGAACCTCAACAAGTGAAAAATGAGGTCCCCTAAATTGATCTGAGGTTAGGTGAAGAGAGATTTGAGCACCAAGATTTAGAGGAGCTAGAGGAAATTATTCTTGACCTAGAAGTACCATCGAAGGTGGTAAAGGTTGGGAAAATCTCAGATCTGAAATAAAGGAGTTGGTTGAGTTTCTGAAAAGAAATCTTGATGTCTTTGTCTGGTCGCATGAGGACATGGTAGGGATCAGTCCGAGCGTGATGATGTACACATTAAATTTGGACAAATAAATACCCGTGAAAGCGTAGAAATGTAAGCAATTGGGAAAAGAAGGAGGAGAAGCCCTGGAGGAAGAGGTATATCGCTTATTAAAATGCCGATTCATCAGGGAAGCGAAATATCCAATCTGGACGCAAATAAATATACAGAGCTTAACTGGAAAGGTCGCTGCCTTAAACTAGTTCGTATCAAAGTCAACAGACAGATGTCTCCCATTCTAAAACATGCTTAGGAGAAATTTTACAAAAGCATGAGGCATCGAGACGTCTGCTGAAGTGGGAAATCGAACACAGTCAGTTCAAGATACTATATGAACCACGAAGAACAATCAAAGGCCAAGCTCTCGCTGACTTTGTGGCTGAATGTACGGAATTCCAGGATGAACCAATGAGGGAACCTGTACAAATATTATGGAACTCTTCAATGACGGATCATCAAACTATAATGTGCCTGGAGCTGGAATAATTTTAATTTTTCCTGAAAGACATAGCTTCCATGCAACCCGCAAATTTGGCTTCGATGCCTCCAACAAAGAAGTGGAGTACGAGGCATTAATGGCTGGAGTTCAAATAGCAAAAGAGATGACGGCAAGAGAAATTCAATACTTTATCGATTCTCAACTCGTGGTTAATCAAGTATTATTGGAGCACCAAGCTCTAGGAATCAAAATGGCAGCTTATCTAGCTATGTTTAAAGGTGAACTATCTGAATTCGAGTTGTATTCCGTCGAGCAGGTCCCCCACGAACAAAATACTAAAGTTGACACTCTAGCTCGACTCACCTCCACCAAGGAAGCGGACATATTAAATGTGGTTCCCGTAAAGTTCTTGGAATAACCAAGTATCAAGAAGAAGTCAATGGAAATCAGAGTAATTTACACATAACCAACCTGGATGACTCCTATTTTCGCGTACCTCACGACCAGTAAACTACCAGAAGATTGAAAGAATGCAAGAAAATTATTGCATCAGGTCCTGCGGTATGTTATGGTTGAAGGAATTCTCTACAGGCGAGGCCATTCATTGCTCATCCTGCAATGTGTTTTGCCTGAGGAAGCCCAAACCATCCTTCGAGAAGTGCATGAAGGGTTTTGTGGTGACTATGCTGGGGGAAAAACTTGGCTCTTAAAGTATTAAGGCAAGGCTACTTTTCTCCTATGCTAAAAAAAGACTCGGCCTTGTGGTCCTAAAGTGCGATAAGTGCCAGCATTTTGCCACTATTTCTCAAGCAGTGCCCATGGCGCTGACAATGATTACATCACCTTGGTCGTTTGTTGTATGGGGGATCGACTTTATCGGCTCATTGCAAACTGGAAAGGGAGGAGTTTGCTATGTGGTTGTTGCCATCGACTACTTTACTAATTGGGTTGAGGTCGAGCCCCTAGCAACTGTAACCTCAAAGAGAGTCTTAGATTTTGCCGTGAAGAACATCATATGTCACTTTGGACTCCCAAACAATATTGTGTCTAACAGTGGAACTCAGTTTGATAGTGACCTATTCACAACCTTTTGCAAGAAATGTGGCATAATGAAGAGCTTCTCCTCAGTAGCATACCCTCAAGCTAATGGGTAGGTCGAGGCAGTAAACAAAACCTTGAAGGCGAGCTTAAAGAAGAGACTAGAAGATTCTAAAGGGCTATGGCCTGACCAGCTCCCACAAGTGCTCTGGGCCTGCAGGACCTCACATCGCACATCAATTGGGCACACACCCTTCTCTCTGACCTTTGGAAGCAAGGATATACTCCCATTGGAGGCTCTAGTGACGTCTCATAGGCAAAGAACCTACAAACAAGATCAGAATCACGACCTGCTTAATGCATCCCTAGCTTTTGTTGAAAAGCAGTGGAACGATTCTCAACTATAGCTCGCCCATTACCAACAAAGGGTTACTCGCTATTTTAACTCACAATTAAAAGGACGAAGACTCGAACTGGGTGATTTAGTGCTCTGGAGGATATTTTTGGCAAACAAAGATCCTAAAGATAGTGTATTGGGACCAAACTGGCACTACAAGAAAAAACAATATTCATAACACTTAAAAACTGCTAACTGGGACTATTGATAGCATTTTTGAAAATGCTAACATAGCCCCTGTTATTAAAAGTCCAGTCTTTTCTATAACAGTTTTTGAATGTTATGTTCGGTGTTATCTTAAACTATTCAATAACACATTTTTAGGTGCTATAATATTGAAATAATAACATTTAGATAGAGTTTTTGGTTATAAATTTGAAGTTTAATCTTGTACTTTTTTCATAACACTTTTCAACTGTTACATTTGATTATTTTGATAACATTTTTAGTTTGTTATATTATATAAACCATAATGATTTTTTACGCTTATAATATGTTTCTAAATCATAACATATTAAGGCTTTTTATTGTGATAATGGTACTTATAAGTTTTTTTTTTAATTAAAAGATTTTCATTATTGTATTTTGATAAAAAAAAAATCAAAATTAATCATAAAATATAATTCTCAATAGATTGATAAACCATAAGCAATACATTAAACAATAACTAATTCAAACTCTGAATGTGTCTATTTCATGAGATCTTAGTTCTAACTTAAGTTTGAAAGCATAACATAATAAAGTTTTATAATCTTGAACATTTTTTACTTCAAAAATGAAAAACAAAAAATTACAAGATACACAAAAGTAAACAATGCATGAAACTTGCTCCATCCTTCAATTCATTATCCTTTGTGCACTTGTCTTTGTTGTGAGTCCATTTGTTGTGCACTTGTCATATACTTGTTTCCCTTTCTTCCACAGGTCCATGTGTAATCCTCTTTGCAATAAAGCCAGTTGTAGTCCACAAAAGGCCTATTGCTGTCAAGCTTATGTTAAGCTCCATCTTTAGAGCACTGTAAGCTCCAGTCACATCTACACACCTGTAATATTCGAGTGTAATAATGGAACCACACCAGCAATTACTTAAAGTGGTAATTCTATGGCTTTTATAAAAAAAAAACAGAACCAAATTGCCTTGTATTAATTAAAAATGTATGAAAGTTGTAATTCTAGGTTTCTATGTTGGAAGTAATGAAATTATAAGATTTTATCAGTCAATCCAAGTATAGGTGTCAGTGTGTGCCTATGCATGTGTGTAATCGGTCACTTGATATATTATGTCACTGCACAATATAGTATCTGATAAAACTAGAAGATTAGAACTTATTAAAGTGGTAGCTATAGTCATCCATGTTGCATTAATGAAATTATTAGCTCTTATTAAATATATATGTATTATACTTTCAAAAGCATCAATCAAGCAATCAAAGAATATGTACTATTATCTGATAGAAGTGTCAAACGTAAGCATAAAAAATCATAGACAACCTATGACTTCAATGCAGTAATGTGTATAAAAAGGAAGAATGAAAAGGCTAATAAAAGCAGACATTACATTTATAGGCTAATAAAAGGCTAAGCAGAAACCTCCTATCAAGATAAACTAAAGCTTAATATACTTAAACAATTAAACTCTATAAGAATGCTGCAAGAAAATCCCAAACAAAAATACTAGTTTCTAGTTACCAAATAGAGATTAACAATTTTAAAATAAATATGAATTACAATATAGAGAGCAAACCTTATTTACATTCAATCCTAAGGCCTTGTTTCCTTCATCCAAGTCTTCCAACTTTTTTAATCTTTCACGCTCCAACTTTAGTGCAGCTTCTGCAGCTTTAGTAATGTCACCTACCACCAATAGCCCCTTTCACGCATCAGATAACAGAAAAATTCTTAAAAGAGTACAGAGAACATGAATAAACTGAAAAAAACAGAGGGGAATACAGTGGAGTGTCAAAAATGAACTATTGCCAAAACCTAGCTGATCTTTGTGAAAACTAGGGCTAAACTAGATTTTTAGATAAAAGGGCAAACACGTACATACACGCACCCTTTCCCCACCCGAATCCCACCTAATTAACACACTAGACCAGATATATTTCAAACACAGAATGAAAACAGAAAGATAAAAACTTGGGGTCGAGAAACTAAATATAATGATAATGGAAAAATAGTAGCCCTACAGAGCATTCAAATTTAAAAACCATCAAGATCAAAGCTCAACAGCAATGATAATCACTGCATAGAATATATTTATGCACACATAATCTGTCTATAATTTGTTCATTATTCAGCTCAATGATATAAACACCTTATAAAACTTCAAAAGAATTTAAAATATATTAGATTAATGTTTTCCATTATTGTAAATGCATTATTCGCCTAGTTTTCCATTATGTACTAGTGCATTCCATTCATCAACAACAACCATATACTTCACACTAGTTAAAACAGAACATTTCACAAATGACAAATATGGAATAGAATATAGAAATAAGTTGAGACAACTGCAGTTATATAAATATATAGAGAGAGAGAGAGAGAAAGAGACCTTTTCTGAACTATGAGGCCTTGAAAGTGAGTATCAAAATCTGAAATTCCAGAGCTTAACTGGTTAGAATCCATTGATGCTTCTGCTGCTTTAGCAACGCCCAAAAGCTTTATACACTCATTCCAACACTCAGCACCCCTCCATAGAAGCTTAGCTGCAAGACCATAATACCCAACATCATTAACATCTTACATGAACACCCTATTACATTAACTGCAAATTGTCTAAGAATTTGGCCAACTAGAACTAAATAAGTTAATCACAAATTTAAATGTTGTATTTATCTTTCCTGAAACTTCATAGAAAAAAATAAAAATACTATTCAATGCAAAAATATAAACCTAAACTTCAGTTTTTCCTTAAAACTACTGTATTTGAGACTTAAACCCATTATCATCTCTATCAAGCCATAAATCCAGATAAACAGAAGAAAAAACCAAAACTGTATTATTTTTCTTCAAACTCATGAGTTATTTTAATATATAATAATTATTATAAAAAATAATCAAAGATGATGCCTAAGAATAAAAAATCGTCATTACCCTTTTAGATAAGTGGGGATGTAATCAAAATAAACCATTTTCTTCACGGAAACGGTACCCTAGTCGCATTGAAGTCCCCGCTGTTACAACACCATCCCTACAGTCCCACCTCCATGCTAACATCTGCAACAACAGAGAAAGAAAGAGAGAGAATGAGATCGTGGGTGAGAGGGAAAGAACTAAATCTGGAGACACAAACAGATGTACATATATCCTTGTATATATATAATACCTATACATGAAATAAATACATCAAAATAGAACAACATCAGAGCAGAAAGAACTAAGAAAACTTAAGAAAAAATAGGACAGAAATGGAAAAATAGACAATGAGAGTCACTAAGGAGGGACAAGTGACTAGCATAACAACCAAATAATAATCGCACCACACTTAATTCATAGTAACTGCTCTTTAAAAGTTCTATGCATTTGCCTTGATATAATATGCAATGTCCTAATGGGAATTTATATTTGGAAAGACAACCAAAGAAAAAAAGTTACTTTTTGTAAACAAAAGTAGACCCTACAAACAAACAGAATTAACATAAAACAGATGGAAATACTCATCGCAAGCTAAAATGACATGGTGAAAACTTATAAGAAATCAAGCTATAGAATCATGCCTTGTGTAGTCATGATAGCAACAAAAAGGATTATGCCAACAGGTTGCACCTTAAAAAAATGCCAAGCTTGATCACTGGTTAGAAGAGATATATACCATCGAGCCTACACCTCGCCTTGCCAAGCCCTGCCACCATCAACATCATCATTAGAGAGAATTAAGGCAGTCTCTTTGATTGATTTCCTAACCTATAAATAAGAGACCAAAAATTGAATGAAAGTTAATAGAAGAATTAATAAACAAATCATCAAATAGCTATATATGAAGATAAAACTCCAAAGTAAATTAGATAAAATATAATCACGTGTGAAGACCTGTTGCCATTTTTTCCCGTCTGTTTTATGTATATCTGGTTGTTTTTTATGCTCTGTATTCTGAATTAGTTTTCTATTTCTATTGTTGCTCTTTCCAACTTCTTAGAAAGACCTTAAGGCATTAGTTGATTAATATATACATAAATAAAGAAACCCATGTAAGAAAGCTCAAATACCTTGAACCTGAATATTAATCAAAGAAACTTCCAACATTGAATGTTGCTTTATGCATTTTAATTTCTCATTAAGACCTGGCTAAAGGCATTGAAGCAATCAATACAAAATATTATATTACCACTATGTCAAAAAGCAATCAGTTGAATATTTATATTAGATGAAATTAGCGCATAAATGATCAACTCTTAATAATGGACCCATTCTAAAGATACTTTCATCTTTTACCAAAACATTGATAAGTGCTTATAGTAACTCTTAAAAAAACCATATTAATTATCAAAAGCATCAAACAAAGAAGCCTAAATAATATAAATATGCATATAGAAATAGACATGTTCTGTAAAATTATTACTAGGCAGTCACAGAAAAGTCTTCTCCCCATCAATTGTAGGAAGCTTGCTTTTCCCTTTAGTCTTCACCACAGCTGCCATATGACTGCTGCCCTTCTGAAACTCGTTTAATATATCGTATAGTGGCATATCGGCAGGAACTCTGAGTATACAACATACAAATCAACACTGGATACTCTGACTGAATGTATTTTCTGAAAAATAAAAAATTAGTAATTGAAGAGTTAAGCAAACCGTGGTATTCTCTAGATGGAAACGGCACTGACTGGAGTCTCTGTTTCAGGTCGTACAGTAAGAAGACTTTTCACCTAACAATAAGCAGAATTGAACAAGTTAAAGAGCAGAGTACAAAGTATGTTGCCCGCTGTTAGTTCCTTTGATAAGTCAAATTTAAAATGCATCTAGTATACAAACATCTTCTAAACATTCACATTCTACTACTCTAGCACCCACCAGAAGCAGTCCAATAACGTTCTTCGGATTCCCAGAATAGACAAGAACTCGACCATGCCCCCGAGCAAGAACTTTTCCCGTAGCCTCCCTGTGTTATTGAATAAAAAGAGGAGAAAAATGAGAAATACAGTAAAAAAAAATATAATTTTTTTCTGCAACAAACTTCTGCTAAGAAAACAGAAAATAACTGTACGACAAGAAAACACATTGAGCTGTCATGTGATTCAAACATTCCTAACATTTCAATTGCAGCATAAGACATGTTTCAGTAAAACATGGGTCACGCCATTATGATATGCCAGAGCACTGTATGCGAAAATAAAAATAAAATGTACAAACTATCCTCAGTGAAACTTTGTGTAAAAAGGTGACAGAACTATTGACAAGCCAGCAACTAATTGGGATAGTGTTCCTAAGATGATAGGCTAGGAGCCTAGGACTGATATCACAGCTAAAATATCCTTCTTTTAACACAATCTATCACTACAACTACAACAAAACTTTCTATATTTTCTTCTTTTATAAAAAAATAGTTTCTAAGGTCGAGTGACTGAATCTTTGAAAATCAGCTAAAAACAGCATGTAAACAAAAATTGTGAAAACCAGTAAAATCCAATTGACAGAAAGAAAGAACAATGAATTCATGACCAAAACTCACCAGTCCAAATTTGAATTGACATCTAAGGAAAACGTTGATTCAATGGGTGTCATAGCCTCCTCAGCTGTCTGTTTTTTAAGATTTAAAAAAATTAATAATAGAAAGAAAGTAAGATTCTGATTTTCTAATCATGACACATTATTGCAAGCTTACTAGCATATTCAAGTTACAATTTCAGTATGAGCATCAAGAGTGAAATCATTATACATCAAAATGAAACTATAATGACAAGAAAAGTTTCAGAATGCTCTTTAAACCAAAAGATAAGATGACTGGGGAGTAAAGTAAAAAAATCCAAACAACTTTAAAACAGAATATTGAATAAGCGAGCTCGAGAGAGAGAAAGATTTAGCATGAGCACAAAGTTTCAAATAGCTATACTTCAAAATGAAATTACAATTAAAAAAAATAAGTTTTAGCCTCTTTGGTATAGTTCTAAAGACTCAGAGAGAGAGAGAAGTAGAAGAAGTAAAATAAACTTTCATATTCACCAGGATTTACGTCCACCTCATATAATAGTTGGATATAATACTATCACTGGCATACATGCAAATTAGAAGGAAATGAATGTAAGGAATAATGATATTTATGTTAAGACCTTACCTTCTCAGTTAAATCTAGTGCCCCACTAATAATTGTTGTCTCGTCATGTGTAAGCTCACCACCCTTGCCGGCCTATTATGACAAGATAAGGAAATCAAAACTAATGCCAAGATATACCTATGGTAGATGATAGCAATAATTCGTATTTTCAACTTGTAAAGCTATTCCTTAAGTTAAAGAGCATATTAATTATCCTCAACAGCTTTACTTTACCTCTTGGCTGTGGATGGAGACAAGGACTTTTAACTGAGCTCGCCTAAATAAAGCTTCATTATGTCCTAATACCCAATCCAAAATCTGCATTGTGTATATCTCAAGTCAAAAAATAGATATAAATCCCTTATAATCTGATATCATTAAGAATCCATCGTTTTGCAACCAGATTCCATAGTTTTGCTTTACATTTATGATTTATTTTTAACCACTGAAAAAATACTTAAATTCAATGACTAAAACACCAGTTTAAAATAGTATAGATTAGAGGGTTGATAAATGCAAATTCCAAGTTCACATTTAAATGTTTAAACATCAACTTTCCAGTGGAGATTGTACCTTTCCAATTGGGTAGCAAATTATCATCAAAATCCGAACAAGCCAAACAAAGTTGGAACCTACTGCAAGTCCATATCTAGTACATATAGCTTGTGGGATAACCTGATTTAGAAAAACGAATATCAAGTTTCCATCATAATAAGCCAACAAAAATATTGACACTTTACTGTTAAACCAAGCATGAAAGTTAATGGAACAAAAATAAAATACCTCTCCAAAAAATAGAACAAAAGTCACAGAGAGAATTATAGCCACATACTGATTGAACATTTTATCCAAGTAAATTGGAAGGGCCTGCAAATTTGTGAATCACCATATCAAAACATCAATCTGGATTGTGAATACTCGATAAATATATAATCCATACATAAAATCGCATCAAATTCCAAATGCCAATCGAAAAAATTATTCCAGCACAAGCATATATATATATATATTGATAATATTCAAAATGGTTTTTTGATATTAAATTGAAATCTGAAAAAAAAAACAAATTATACCTCACAGAGACAAACAGAGGTCTCCAGTTCTTGCTCAAAGCCAGTGGGAGAGATAAATAGAGAGGGGGGGACGAGAGACTCAACGAATACAGCACGGGTGTGATCGTGGTGTGCTTAAGTTGCGTGAGTACCGGCGTGAGGGAGGCTTCAGCAGGGGTGTGGTTGTGGTGTGGTTCAACGGCGCGAGGGTTAGAAAGCCGAGAGAATGTGAGAGAGCGAATGAGAGAAAGAGCAAGGGAGAGCAAATGAGAGAAAGACTGAATGCACTGAGAGATTAGGGATTAGGGATTTGAGACCGAATGCAATGAGAGAAAGACTGGTAGAGATTAGGGAGATTAGGGATTTGAGAGAGGGAGAGGCACGCTGGTAAAGATTAGGGATTTGAGAGAGGGAGAGGAACGCTGTTCTTCTTTGTCAATTTGCCGTTCTCTTTTGTCAATTTCAGGCGGCAAAAAGTGTTTCATTTGCCGCCTAAATTTTTTTCCCGTGTCTTTTTTTCTTGTCTCCGTATCAATAGCACTTCTAAAATTATGTTATATTTTAATGTAATATTTGAGAAAAATTGTTGTAGTGTGGGAAGGAACCTATCAGATTGTTGAAGTCTTACATGAAGGAACCTTTAAACTAGCTAGGTTAAGTGGAGAACTGGTGCCACGGACCTGGAATGCTCTACATCTCAAAAAATGCAATCAGTAATAGGACAACTTTGTTAGTTTTTAATGTTTTTATTATTTTCCATGTAAGACTTATTTATAAAAGTCATTCTATTTTAATATCAGGATTGCTACACAATTTAAATGTAGAATCAACAGTTTATCTTATTCTTGTGATGTATCACGTGCTCATTTTGTTGAAGCGACCTAGAATATTCATAAACTATGATCGCTTAGAGGGCATATAACCCTCGAAGATTCTTTGAAGTATTGAACAAATTTAGATAAAATTTGCGCAACTTAGAATTTGGAAAATTGATTATTCTATGACATTTTAAAGCTCAAATTCTCAAAGAAATTTCGAATAAGGACTAAGTTAAGGAAATTCAAAGAAACAAAACCTAGAATTCAACTAGGAACTTCTGGATATATCCAGGTCCAAGGCTTGATTCCTAACAGGTCTAACACTATTAGGCGAATAAACTCCTGGATATAACCAGGTTATCAATCAAAATTAACTGGTCGAGCCATTAGGCACTCATCTCGATCTAAAGTTAACCCATGTGACTATGCCAATGTACAAGGACTTGAAAAAAAAAAAGAGTTCATAAACATGGCAAGATAATAGGATAAGGGGAAAAATAGATTAGACATTAATGAACATGTACTAATGCAAGTATATGAATAACTTGAGGAAAAATAACCTTGAACTAAGCTCTAAGGCGATTGTCTCAGCTTTTGAAAGCTTAATTATAAAAGGTTCAAAGAACCTGAATTAAAACAAAAAAATAACTTAGGATGAGGACGTCCTAACCATCACTGACCACTGGCATCTAGCCGATGTGATGTCACCGCATCAACGCCCCTGTCAGCAGCCCCAGAAGCCTCCATGGTCTCGAAGGGCTCTTGCAAGAATTGGTTTTGGAACATGGCAAGGTAACGCCCCAAAGCTCCACATCCAGAAACGAGAAGTCTCCTTTCTAGTTGTATGCCCAGCACCGATATAGCATCTCCTCCAGGGAATTTTTTGCCTAGACAACATCCTACTGCACCTTCTCAGTATCCTGCTTATCTTTCTCATTGACCTCGGACAGTCTCACCTCAACCTCGGACATCTTTTTTTTTTTATCCTTTCGACTTCCTCAAGTTTCTTGTTGAGGTTTTTGACCTCGAACTTGAGCTGGTCTTGACGTTGGCTCACCTCGATCCCCTCGGCCTTGAGATGCTGCCAGAGCGGCCTTGACCTCATCTCTTTCAGCTTAGATATGGGCGATGACGTGGATTTCAGCTAAAAAAGACTACAAAAGATGAATGTATATCAATATTAGCTCGTGAAAAGGAAAAAAAAAAGAGGTGTAACGAGAAAAGGGATAACTTATAGTTCGATTCATTCCCAAGGTCGACTCTAAGACATTCTCTAGGGAGTACTTTTCTATTGCCCTTAGGTTCTTGACATTCAGCTGGTTGCATGACCCACCAAATGATTGGCCATCTCGTGTAGAGACCCACAGAATGCCTCCGAGATCTTGCACCCTAAAGTGGCATGATTGGGAGCCATGTGTCTGGGAGCTGTGTCTCTAGGAGATGCGTGGATAAGGCCTCGACCTGAATAACTTGAGGAATCCGAGCAGGTTCGTGAGGAGGAGGAGGAAGTTCATGTATGGTAACTGCAATTACCTTTGTTGGCGATTTCTTTTTCTTTTGCTGCTGGTATTTTTGGGTAGTTTTCTTTGATATTTTCGCCTTCTTGACGACGAGTCCAGCTCCAGCCCCACTAGCTTTGAAGGCGCTCTTCAGGTCCATATCTTTGTCTGCAAAATGGAGAGCAAAAGTGTCAGATCTAAGAAATGATTAGTTAGGATAACACAATGTAAAGAACAGAACAAGAACCCTACCCTCCAAGCTAGTGGAAACTACTATGATCGGCTCTGGATTATGAACCAAGCTAATTAAAACCCCTAACTCTTGGATTATCGGAGGGGGGGTGGGGGAGACTCTAGTATTATTACATTCTAAGACCTATGAGGTTCAGGCTCCTCGTCTGGACTAGACTCGTGCTCAGCCTACCTAATACCTGGGGTAAATACACCATGACCAGGGAAGGTCATGACAAAAGGATTGTACCGTATTCTTAAAAAATAGTGGACCTAAAGTGTAAGGTATTATCTACCACTATGGTACATTTGGGTAGTTATGATCGTGGCATACAGCCAACTGGTCAACACACTAAAGAATGGTAACGTTCAGGTTCGGATCTATCTGATGTCGGCTCACAAGTTTCCTCAGGTTGAATCAGACTAGCCTAAAACTGGCAGCAACTCAGTTCATTTCTCTATATGGACTACCTTGGTTGGAGGTGCCGGTTGTTGCCCTCAATTCAGCATGGCCTTGGCTAGGATCTTGTCTATAGTCGAGAACCTTTCTTTTGCTCACCAACGACACAAGCTCCTCTTCCTCATCAACCTCCTCAGTGATAAGGAGGAGCTCTTGGGGAGGAGGAAGCTCAGAGAGAGGCCACAAAACCAGATAGTCAGCATTTGATCCTCACAAATAAGCTTGCAAGACACCATGGTGGCATCATTCACCACCACTCGAAGCTCTTTCTCTTTGGCAGAAGCATGGACCAAAGTTTCATATTGACCTCTGAGGGTCTCTGACCGCTCCGTTCTCTTATATATAGCTACACAAGATAACATCTCGATCAGAATGTGTTTAAACTTGGTTAAGAAAGAATTCAAGTACAAATTTCAAGAAGCTAAGAAACTTACAAAGACGGTTGAAATATTGATGGTTGCAGTTCTTGAACCCTTTTGACAAAAAGAATTGATCCTTTGAGTCATTCGAGTGGCTAGGGAGGTCGATGATGGAGGCTATGCTGGGGAATATGGTGAGGTAGTAAAAGCCATCACCACGTCCCTTTAACTTGGATTGGTATTGAAGTAAAATAAATACATAATATCGGTAGGGGTGGGGGCGTCCCACTCATTCTTCGATTATAAATACTTCATCCCCGCCAGGAGTCGATACGAGTATGGGGGAGCCGGAATGGTGCTAGTTCCTCGTAGTTGAAAAATCTACAAAATACTAGTCCAAGGGAAGAAAGGCACCTGCCTTCACATGTTCATCATTCCAATCCCCAAAGTCATCCTGGAGTGGGGTACAACTCCGCTCTCCCTCCAACGGAGGATGGGAAACAAGTACTTTGGAGCTCGTCTCGATCCCATGACTAAGTAAGATTTTGTTCACCTTACCCTGAGTCTTTATCTGAGATTTGATATGCTTAGCCTCGAAGAAGGCGTTTGGGTCAACCACGACCAGCCTATCCACCACTGGACTGAAGTGGGGAATAGGGGTCTCGAAAGCAATATGCTTACCTTTATTCTTCTTTTGAGATAAATAGCTCGCCACTGATTTCTTTTGGTTGGCCATAATTTAGTTCGCTTGGCGACAAAGTGGCCTGCTAGAGGCAACCTAGGGTATAACCTCACTACGAAGATAAAAGTGAGGCTACCCAAAGTTTTGGATTCAATCTATTTGACCTAAGATATATATGATCTAGATTGTCACCTAAAGACAATACATGAGTTCACGCACGGTCATAAACCATGCACCATAACCTCAGGAAACCTCTAACACTTTGCGATTCACGTGTCAGACCCAGTACCTTTTTGGAAAGTAGTTTAATGCAAAACCACTCAAGAAACCATGACCATTAAGCTACCTAGAACTGAACCTAAAAAAATCCTCAATTCTTCAAATTCATGCATTCAGACGTTCCTCTTTCAAACCCAGAGAATCTAGAAATCGACCTTTTTTTTTGTACGTAGCCAATCCTAATGCTACCAGTCTCGATCACATATAAAACTCAAACTTAAATCGTACCTGAACAAAATATGTAAAAGATAAATATACTGGAAAATTGCATAAAACTTATCGGAAAATAAAAAAATTAAATTTAAACTAGATATAAAGATACTTATAGTTTTATTTCTCGATCGAGGAAGTGTTTAACGCCTAAAATGTGATAACCACTAAGCGATAGTTGTAGTAAAAATCGGGCGGTCGATCCACAAGGAGGTAACCTAAAACCAAAAGATTAGTAGAAAACTAACACAAAAATTTAGTAACATGAAGTAAATAGAAATGGAAATGAAAATAGATTTGGGATTTTTTTGTTGTCTTTTTGGTGAAATGATGAAATGAGACAAGTAAAGGGAAATAGAAATAAGATGTAATCAAAAGTGGAAAGTAGAAAGGTTTCAAGAATCATCCATATGCTTGTTTAGTTACTTAGTTACTTGATTTAAAATAACTTCACAAGTAAATAGTTCACATCCCAACATTTACTTGGAAAATCTAATATAAAAGTCCATATTCTTTTCTAACAAAAGTCCATTTCAGTCATAAAGTTCTTTACTTTATGAGCACAATGTTAATCTTATGAAAAATATAAAAATGACAAAATACCCAAGGGCAATAATGCAATAGAAGATTAGACATAAAATTATGTATCAATATTACTTTTACTAATTAGAAGCACATAGAAAGAGCATGACTAATCCTATATACTATTAGCACAAGTAAATAAAGATAATGTTGTACCCTGATTTTAGTCCAAGTTCATTCACTCATCTCGGGCACAGCTGGCAGATAAATACACAGAGAAATAATCAAGGGGAATAATAATTGCTTATTATCCATATGAGCAACTCGGGATTCAAAGTGATCATACATGGTGTTAGGCGGCCTGAGTTTATCTCGAACTAAGGATGCGATGGCTGTGAAGCGCGAGCTCTGAATATTAAATAGCTGTCAAAGCACGAGCTTGGATAAGATATCCAGCTTGTGGTAATTCTAGTATATTGCATACTCAGGGATCCCCAGAGATTCGGGATCCTCTTTATGCGTTTATTTAGGACCAGGCTGTCATATTTATTGTCTGAGATAAGAGGAACCTGTTATCTTGTTAACAAAATCATATCCCAATATAAATGAGAATTATTTGTATTAAATGTAGACATTATATAAATGCGTGATTGACTCATGCGGTTACCTAAATCTGTCCATGGAATTTCCCTATAATTTTTGGGAATATTGGACAGGAAAAGGACCATTATTCTGTAATACCAAAACTCTACCAAAATAGAGAGAGAAACAACAATAATATTGACTCGTGGACTAGGTGGATTTTAACCACTGAACCACTTAAAAGTTCTGTGTTCTTGAGTGAATTTTGTTTATTTATCATTATAGTTTACCATTAAGCACTAATCTGCCTTATAATTTCTTAATACATTGTTGGCGAAAAATTGTGTCAACAGTTTGGAGCTTTCATTGAGAGCAAATTAGTGCTCCATCAAAATCCCAGTCGATTCTCATCATGGTACTCACTCATTCAATGCACAATAATGAGATAGAACGACCCGGTGAGTAGGAGGCCCATCATAACGCTGTTCCGAATGAATGTGGCCCTTAGATTCAGCAACGTTCGAGAAAACAACCGGCGGGTCATGGAGACACTTAGAGTTCGGCGTCATTGCCGCCAAATCCAAATCCAAACTACCTAACAGCCATTGATTTGGAGAACATGCAATTGAGAAGCCATCTTGCTAAGGCAAACAGGCAGATTGAGGAGGATATGGACCGGTTACCCCTTCTTTCAACCGACGTTAATGTCAGAAAGAGACAAAGTGGGTCTCACAAGTCCCACAAGAATAATCGATCCAAACCAAGTCGATCATTCAAAATCGCCACTCCATGTTCTGTACCTGCAGAGCGAGATCACCAAGATGATTGACACAACGACCATCATAGGGGTTGTTAGCATGTCAGTCAGTCAGTTAGGACTGCAACCCCAAGTTCAGTGCCTTCTTCACAGATCCCCAGGAATGCCCATGGCAATCTGTGAGGAGGGGCTAGGATAGGATTGCTAAGGAAAAATGTTCCAACGAACCCTCCTACGTCGCAATTGGATCGCCAGGCACAAAGAACTAGAGACATTGGCGTAGAACATAGGCGAGCTAATTTAGTCTGCCCTGATGGAACGAGGATAGCCTCACCAATAAGGCATCCCCCGTTGCCTATAAGACATCCGACACCACCTCGTCCTCAACGGGACATTCCTGCTTATGGAGAAAGTAGGAGGAATCCTCCCCCATCTGCCAATACTTACGTCCCACAAACACGTGTCAAAAATCCAGATCCTCGGTCCCAATCGCAAACTGTAAGTGTTGCAAATAGGAGTTACTAGACTGAAATTCATCATAGCGGTAGGTCCGAGGGCAACTTAAGGAATCAGTTGAGTTCAGCACAGAGCCCTCGGTATGATCTGCAACCTGATTTGCGCGATCGTCTAAATTCGTAGAGAATAAATCCAGCTCGGAATGAAGATATTAGCTATACTCGACAAGAGGGAGGTCTGCCCATAGTACGCGATAATAGGTATGCACCATAAAACCAAGCTCGAGCTTGGAGGGACAATAACCTATCAAACGCATATGATAGGATGGGAGCTATTGAACATCCCCAAGGTAACCTAGGGACTAGGGACCAAACCCTCGAAAGACTAGCTTTGATGGAAGAGCAAATGAAGAAGCTTTTATCTTGAAATGAAAAACATGATTGCGACTCAGAAGATGAGCTCGAGCCTTTTGCTCCAAATATTGCGACGACCACATATCTGGTAGGCTTTAGAATGCCACACTTGTCAAAATTTGATGGAGATGGAGATCTGTCAAATCACCTCGGAATGTTTAACACCATGATGATGGCTCACAATGTCGGGCTTGATCTAAGGTGTATTTATTCCCTACAATCTAGTCGGGCTAGCCAGGCAGTGGTTTAAGCAATATAAGATGCATTCCATAAGCTCGTGGAAGAAGTTTTCTTCTGAGTTCAAAAAAGCATTTTGAGCTTCATAGGCAACTCGAGTTGATACTGATTCATTGGACAACATAAAGCAGCAACCTGGCGAGACGTTGAAGGCATATCTAAGTAGGTTTGCCAATGTTGCTACATGAGCTAGAGATGTTGATGACAGCTCCAAACTCATGGCAATGAGGACGGGAATCCTTGTTGGGGGTGATCTGTGGCAGGAACTCCAAAGAAAAGGAGTTAAGAGTGTGGAAAAATTATTGGCCCAAGCTTAAGAGTGGATTAACCTAGAGGAGGCGTGAACTTCCATCGCGGGAACAAGCCAGACCCATGTCCAACTCATTGGAGCGATAACGGACGTTGCAGCTATGGCTCAAACCGTTACCCAGAATAACCAAGGGGGGAGTAACAAAAGGAAGGGAAATGGTGAGGGTGACCAGAGCGGGATGAAGAAAAATAAATCTGTGGAAAAGTTCAAACCTGTTTACGCTAGTTATACCGACCTAACAGACACTAGGGAGCACATCTTCCTGGAAAATTCTAATCACCTTCGGTGGAAGAAACTAAAACCGTTAAAAAACCAGAGGGCGAAGAGTGATTCTTCAAAGTTCTACCGATTCCACAATGACATCAGTCATAACACTAATTATTGTTGGTAGCTGAAGGATGAGATTGAAACCCTCATTAGGGCGGGACCTTTGGCCCAGTACGCCCGAAATCGGGTGAATCTGAGTCAGCCCATTGGTCAGACCCCGCGACCTGTTCTAGAAGCTCCGACTAGCCAACCTGGAGCTCAAACAAATCAAGTGGACCCTCCTCCATTTGTAGGGGGAGACATAACCACCATTTCGGGAGGACCTCATTTGGCAGGCACGAGCAGCAGACCCCAGAAGAGGTACATTAACGAACTGAAGTCCCATAATGGGGTGGATTTCATCCCAGAATAATGGTTATCGAAATAGCAATGATTGGAAAAGCAACCAATCATTTTCACAGAAGAGGATGTTATTCACGCCCAATTCCCACATAACGATCCGTTGGTGATAACCGTTCAGCTCGCCAATCAGAGGGTCCGAAGAACACTAGTGGATAATGGAAGTTCTATGAATCTACTTTTCAAGACCACCTTGGAAAAAATGGGGTTATTTGTAACTGATTTAAAGGCGACCTCAATGACTCTGTATGGGTTTTCTGGTGAAGGCTCGACAGCCATCGGGACGATCAGATTGGTGGTGACATTGGGAGAAGAGTCGCGAAAATTACAACCCAAGCAAGGAAAATCACCAGAGAATGCGACGGAAGCTCGCGCCTTCTCTAGGTTAATCAACTCTTGAGCTCAGGCCAAGAATTCGTCCACATTCTTAACTCCTTTTCTTTGGAGTTCCTGCCACAGGTCGCCCCAACAAGTATTCCCATCCTCATTGCCATGAGTTTGAAGTTGTCATCGGCATCCTTAGCTCAGGTAGCGAGATTGGCAAACCTACTTAGATATTCCTTCAACGTCTTGCCAGGTTGCTGATTTACGTTGGCCAATGAATTGGTATCAACCCGAGTTGCCTGTGAAGCTCGGAATGCTTTTTTGAACTTAGAAGAAAGAGTCTTCTACTATCTTATGGAATGCCTCTTATATTGCTTAAACCACTGCCTAGCTGGCCCGACTAGAGATGCAAGAAATAAAATACACCTTAGATCGAGCCCGCAATTGTGAGCCATCATCATGGTGTTAAACATTCTGAGGTGATCTAACGAATCTCCATCTCCATCAAATTTTGACAAGTGTGGCATTCTAAAGCCTACTAGATATGTGATCGCCGCAGTATTTGGAGCGAAAGGCTCAAGCTCATCTTCTAAGTCGCAATCGTCTTTTTATTTTCCAAACAAAAGTCTCTTCATTTTCTCTTCCATCAAGGCTAGTCTTTCGAGGGTTTGGTCCCTAGTCCCTAGGTTACCTGGGAGCTGTTCAACACTCCCATCCTATCGTATGCATTTGATGGGTTATTGTCCCTCCAAGCTCGAGCTTGGTTTTGTGGGCCATTCCCCTTATCACGTACTATGGATGGACCTCTTTCTTGTCGAGTATAGCTAATATCTTCATTCCAAGCTGGATTTCTTCTCTGCAAATTCAGATGATCGTGAAAATCGGGTTGTGGATTGTACCGAGGGCTTAGTGCTGAATAAACTGATTTCTCAGGTCGCCCTCAGACCTACCGCTACGACGAATTTTAGCCCAGTAACTCTCGTTTGCGAAACTTACAGCTCGCGGTTGGGACCAAGGATCTGGATTTTTGACACGTGTTCGTGGGACGTAAGTATTGGCAGATGGGGGAGGATTCCTCCTACTGTCTACATAAGCTGGAATGTCCCGTTGAGGACGAGGTGGTGTCGGATGTCGTATAGACGACGGGGGATGCCTTATTGGTGAGGTTATCCTCGTTCCATTAGGGCAGACTAAATTAGCTCGCCTATGTTCTACTCCAATGTCTCTAGTTCTCTGTGCCTGGCGATCTGATCATGACGTAGGAGGGTTTGTTCGAAAATTTTGTATTTGTGAGCCTATCCCAGCCCCTCCTCGTGGATTTCCATGGGCATTCCTAGGGACCTGTGAAGAAGGCACTAAACTTGGGGTTGCAGTCCTAACCGACCGACTGACATGCTGACCATCCTTATGATGGTCACTGGTTCGAGCATTTTGGTGATCTCACTCCACAGGTATAGAATTTGGAGTGGCAGTTCTGACTGATCGACTTGGTTTGGATCGATTATTCCTGTGGGACTTGTGAGACCAACTTTGCCTCTTTTCGACATTAACGTCGGTTATAAGAGGGGGTAATCGGGCCAAAAGCTCCTCAATCTGCCTGTTTGCCTTAGCGAGATGGCTTCTCAATTGCATGTTTTCCAACGCAACGATAGTTAGGTAGTTTGGATTTGGATTCAGCGACAATGACGCTGAACTCCCAGTGTCGCCATGACGTCCTGGTTTTTTTCCTGGGCGCTGCTGAATCTCAGGGCCACGTTCATTCGGAACAGCGGTATGATGGGCCTCCTGCCCACCTGGCTGTTCTATCTCATTATCGCGCATTGAGCGAGTGAGCACCATGATGAGAATCGACTGGGATTTTGATGAAGCACTAATTTTCTCTCAATGAAAGTCCCAAACTGTTGATGCAATCTTTCGCCAACAATGTATTAAGAAATAATAAGGTAGATTAGTGCTTAATGGTAAACCGTAATGAGAAATAAACAAAATTCACTCTAGAACACAAATTTTACGTGGTTCAGTGGTTAAAATCCACCTAGTCCACGAGTCAATATTATTGTTGTTTCTCTCTCTATTTTGACAGAGTTTTGGTATTACAAAATAATGGTCCCTTTTCTTGTCCAATATTCCTAGTATTTATAGGGGGAATTCCATGGACAGGTTTGGGTAACCACGTGAGTCAATCACGTATTTACATAATGTGTACATTTAATACAAATAACTCCCATTTATATTGGGATATGATTTGATACCTGTTATCTCAGATAATAAATATGACAACCTGGTCATAAATAAACGTATAAAAGAGGATCCCGAGTCTCTAGGGATCTCTGAGTATGCAATATACTAGAATTACCACGAGCTGAATATCTCCTCCAAGCTCGTGCTTTGATAGCTATTTAATATTTTGAGCTCGCGCTTCACAACCATTCATCCTTAGTTTGGGATAAACGCAGGACGCCTTATACCACGTATGACCACTATGAATCTCAAGTTGTCCACATGGATAATAAGATAATAAGCAGATATTATTCCCCTTGATTATTTCTCCGTGTATTTATCTGCCAGCTGTACCCGAGCTGAGTAAATGAACTCGTGCTAAAATCAGGGTACAACACTAATGCTGACGCTTTGGCACGACTTGCCACCACAAAAGGAGCTGAAACGTTGAATGTAGATTCAGTGGAGTTCTTGGAGAGTCCGAGTGTGATAGAAGAAAGGATAGAGATCGAAATGATCGACATATGACCGACCTGGATGACTCCCATAATGGAATATCTCACAACAAGAAAATTACCTAACGATAGAAAAGACGCAAGAAAAATACTTTATCAAGCTCTGCAGTACGTAATAATAGATGGAACCTTGTATCGACGTGGTCATTTGTTGCCTCTCCTACGATGTGTTCTGCCCGAGGAAGCCAAAACCATTTTACGAGAAATACACAAAGGCTTTTGTGGAAATCACGCTGGGGGAAAATCTAGCATTGAAGATACTGAGGCAGGGTTATTTTCGGCCCACTTTAATGAAAGACTCGATCTCATATGTTCAGAAGTGTTTCGCTATGATTGCCCGAGTTGCTCCGGTCGAGCTAACAATGATTTCATGCCCATGGCCATTTGCGATATGGGGAATCAACCTAATAGGCTCCCTATCTATGGGAAAGGGGGGAGTTCGTTACGCGGTGGTGGTGATCGATTATTTCACGAAGTGGGTAGAAGCCGAGCCTCTAGCAACCATCACTTAAAAAAGAGTCCTTGACTTTGTGTTGAAGAGTATTATATGTCAGTTTGGGCTTCCTAAAAAGATCGTGTCAGACAACGGGACACAATTCGACAGCGATCTCTTCACTAACTTTTGTGAATAATATGGCATCACTAAAGAGCTTCTCCTCAGTAGCATATCTGCAGGTCAATGGGCAGGTCGAGGCTGTAAACAAAACCTTTAAAGCAAGCCTGGAGAAGAGGTTAGATGAGGCCAAAGGATTATGGCCTGAGCAGCTCCCACAAGTACTTTGGGTCTACCAAACTTCTCATAGAACCTCCACGGGGCATACTCCTTTTTCCCTGACTTTTGGAAGCGAGGCCATGCTTCCAATCGAAGCAATGGTAGCCACTCACAAGCAAAGGTCATTTAATCAAGAACTGAATGATGGACTACTTAACGCATCTCTCGATTTGATTGAAGAAAAATGAGAAGAGTCGCAGTTACAACTCGCCCATTATCAACAAAAAATCACTCGCTATTTTAATTCTAAAGTTAAGAGGCGTAGACTCGAACCGGGTGACTTGGTTCTCCGAAGGGTCTTTTTGGTGAATAAGGACCCCAAGGATGGTGTATTAGGCCCGAACTAGGAGGGACCATATCAGGTCGTTGAGGTTTTGCATGAAGGAACCTGCAAGATAGCTTGACTGAATGGGGAAGTAGTCTTGCGGATCTGGAATGCCCTACATTTGAAAAAGTATTATCAGTAGTACCACCATCAATGTAAGGCTTATTTATAAAAGCCATTTGATTAAATAATAGATGGATTGTTAGTTAACTTTTTTTTTTTTTTTAAATGTTGTATTAGCTCTTGTTCTCATATTTGTAGAAGCAACCAAGAAAGTTTATACATTCTGTTTACTTGGGGGGGCATATAACCCAAGGTTGGAAAAATTAAGCCTGCTCGATAAGATTAAAAAACTTAGAAGCTTGGAAAAATTGATTATTCAACGACTTTTTAAAGCCCGAGTGTTCAATAAACCTAGCGCGAACTAAGTTTAAATCATTCAAAACCCTGGATGTAACCAAGTCTGAAACTTAGAAGCTTTGAAAAATTGATTATTCAACGACCTTTTAAAGCTCGAGTGTTCAATAAACCTAGCGCGAATTAAGTTTAAATCATTTAAAACCCTGGATATAACCAGGTTCGAGGCCTGATTCTTAATAGGTATGACACAAATCAAGAAATAAAAACTTGGATATAACCAAGTTTGATAAAATCTATCTTGATCTAAAAGTCGATTCCTAAAATCTCGAATGTAATAGAGTCTAAGGATTCATAAGCATAAGAAGATAATAAAGGAAAGACATGTGGATCAAAAGTTTGATATATATTGAAATAAAACAAACAAATTACACCAAGGAGAAATAACCTCAAACTGAGCCCAAAGGCAATTGTTTAATATCAAAAAATTGTTACAAATAAAATCATTGTCCTCGTCAGCTCGCCCCGCAGAGGTGCCCTCCTCGCCATCTCCCTCCGCCACTCTAAATGCCTCACCAGTCTCTGAGGGTTCTTGCAGGAATTGAACCTTGAATTTAGCAAGGTATGGATCCCACAACTCGGGCTCCATTAATGAGAAGTTTCCATCCTGGTTGAAGGCCCAGCAATGGTATAACATCTCCTCCATGGCTGATGAAGACGCCACCTTTTCTTCCTTTGCTTTAGCTTCGGCCTCGAGTAGTTTTGCCTTGAGCTCACCAATCTCGACCTGAAGACATTCAGCAAGATGATTCGCCTCAGAATTTTGAGCTTGGGAGGCAGATAGCGCAGTCTTCGTGGCCTGCTCGCTTTCCTGGGAAGAGGTGAGAGCAACCTGGGCAGCCTGCTCATTCTTCTAAGCATTTGTCAAGGCAGCTTTGGCGGCCTACTCACCTTCCTTGGCAGCATCTATCTTGGCCCAGAGCTCTTCATTTTTGGCCTTAGCATGAGCTATGATGCAGTATTGGGCCAGGACGAACTACAAAATAACAAAACAAGACAAAAATACAAAGTGAGCACAGTAAAAAAACACAAAACAATTTCACCACCAAGTATGGGAAAAGAACTCATAGTGAGATTCATCCCCATGGAGAACTCAAGGACGTTCTTAGGGCTACGCTCCTCGATGGTCCTCAGGTCCCGCGCGCTGACTTTATAAGCATGACCCACCATATGAGTCACAGTCTCATAGATGATACCCCGAAAGGCTTCAGGGATCTTTTCCAGGTCTTGAGGATCGACTAGTATTCTGATAGTGGGGGCCTTAGTTTGTATTACTTGAGGAGCCATGAAACAAGGTGGGGGAGGGGGAACCTACCCAACAGTGACAGAGGTCACCGGAGCTGGTTCCCGAGCTGAGCCTATGTCCTTACCCTTAGAGGGGATTTTGAGGTATTCCCCGTTAAAGGGGTGGCCTTCTTCACCACCTGAGGCATCTTCACAACAGGGACCGTGCCGGTTTTCTTGGCTTGAAAGGCAGTCTGTAGGTCGAGAGCTCCTGGTTGTTCCATCTCTTCACCTATAAAGAACAAAGGGAGTTAGTTCACAAAAGTTGTGTCAAAAACATATATGAAGAAAGAGAAAACAAAGATCCTACCCTCTGCGCTGGGGGAGGAATCTATTATAGCCGTCTCAGGTGTTTTGACCGAGATAGGCATGACCTCTGGCCCTCAATTTAATAGAGGAGAATGGGAGTCTAAAGTTAATATTTCTTGGATCCTAGGGGGTTCAGGTCCTTCCTCGGGGCTAGATTCGTCTACGTATTGTCTGAACCCATAGGTAAATGCACCCTGGAGTAAAGAAGACCATGTCCTATGGTTTGTCCTGTATTCCTCAAAAATGGCAGATCTAAAGTTTAAGGTGTTATCAACTACTATTGTGCCCCTAGGGTAGCTATTGTCATAGCGTACCACTAGGTGGTCTATGCATTGGAGAAGGGTTACATTTAGATCTGGGTCGGAAGGATGTCGGCTAACGAGCTGATTCAGGTTATAACGAACAAACCTAAAGTTGGCAACAACCCTATCTAATTCCCTAAAGAGGTATGGGTTACCTTGGCCGGAAGGGCCGGCTGCTGCCCCAGAAGTAGCTCGGTGAGAATCAGGTCTCTAGTTTGCTTCGGGGGCCCGCCTTTTTTGCACAAGAGTCACCTTGTCCTCTTCCTCCTCGTCATCCTTAGTGGCTGGCAAGGCCTCTTGAGAGGAGGGAGCTCGGGGATCACCGAAAGAGGAGCTCAGGTCCTCAAGGCCAGTGTTTGACCCTCGCCAATCAACTTACAGGCTATCATCGTGACGTCATTCATGACCTGGTGATAGTCCTTTTCACTGGGGGGAAGTCTGGATAGCTTCTCATACTGACCCCTGAGGGTCACAGACTTTTCCGTCCTTGCAAATATGGTTGCACGAGAAACAAATTCAATTAAGACATGTACAAAAAAGAAATATTTTATTGGAACAAAAATTCACGAGCTTGATTTACAAGGATGGAAGACTTACGAGGTTGGTTGAAGTAATGGTGTTCGCAATTTCTTATGCCATTCGACATAAAGAATAAATCTTTATAATCGTTTGGATGGCTAGGGAGCTCAATGACGGAGGAAAAGTTTGGAAACCGTGTGAGGTAGTAGAACCCATCACCACGTCCCCTCTGGTCGAGGCTTACCTTGAGGCAGAAGAAGTAGAATATGTCTGTCGGGGTGCGGACCTCCCACTCATGTTTCAAGAACAGGTATTTCAGCCCCACCGAAAGTCTATATGAATTTGGGGGGAGCTGGAAAGGAGCCAGTTTTACGTAGTTTAAGAAATCTACTAAATACTTGTCCAGGGGAAGGAAGGCCCCAGCCTTCAGGTGCTCATCACTCCAAGCCGCGCAGTCGTCTTGGAAAGGGGAACAGCTCCTTTCCCCTTCGAATGTAGGTTGGACGAGGAAAGTCCTAGATCCGATCTCTATGTTGTGGCTCAACATAATCTTATTCACCTTCTCCTGAGTCATGATCTTTGATATGATATGCTCGGCCTCGAAGAACGCATTGGGGTCGACGGGAATTTCTCTCTCTATTACTGGACCAAAGTGCGAAATGGGAGAGTCAGGCACGACCTTCTTCCCTTTGTATTTGTGTTGGGTAGATGAGCTCGCAGATTTCTTCTTTGGGGGGGTCATCAGATCGCCTAACGAAAAAACGGTCTAGTTAGTAGGTGACCTATGATGATCTATAACTATGTCGCAAGAGTACGGACGAAATGGATTATTTTTGTTATACGAGCTAAAGTTTGCCTCATCCCCATCATGTGCTGCCACGCGATAATCGCGTGATTCCACATGATAACCTAAGCTACGCGCCTCGGTTTCCTAACAGTCCCTTGATATTTAGGGATCCGTGTGTCAGAAATGTCAGACCACTACTTTCCTTGGGAAGCGGTTTAGTGCAAAACCACCCAAGAAAACGTAACCCCTAAGCTATCTGGTTTTAAACCTAAAGACCCTTCAGTTTCTTTACCCTGAATGGGTATTCTTTAAATCAATTCACCATTAGGGTTACCTAGATTTACCTAGAAATTTCCCCAGTTTTATGGACGTCTTATTTCTAAAACATGTTTGGATTCACCCATTGAACCTAAATCGAAACCTATTCCCTATGGACATTTAGAAATGGCCTAATAGAAACTACAATGAGTGTTGTGGATGAACATAGTTAAGAACGGAAATTCCATTTAAAAAAACTGGAAGACTTTTCAAACCAAGGAATGAGATACTTATAGGAAAATATGTTCCCTAATTAGAGGGAGTAGACTCGACAATGGGAAGCTCATATAAAGCTTTTGAATGTCTGTGCACAATGAACAGTTTTGGGGATTCTGGGAAAGAAGGGAAGCTTGGAAGTTCAAAAAAGGGAAATTTGTAAATGCAAAGGTGGTGAGGTTTGAAATTTTCCATCCTATTTATACGTAAATTATGGAAATTAATCTGGGCCGTCCAATTGGGTTAGTTCAAGATATAAAGGGCCAAGATTAAATAGACCAAATGGCAGCAAAAAGTTGACAAGACAATTATCGCAGTCCTCAAAACGCAAACAGACGCCAATCGCAAAAGACCACGTGTCCAGTACTCGAGTAGTGGGCAAGCGAGGTTTTACGTAACAGAAGTCTAAAAGCCCCTACTGTGTAGGTCAGAAAGTAACGACATCATATACAAGCAGGAGCTTGGGGGGCAAATGTTGTACCTTTATTTTAGTCCAAGTTCATTCACTCAGCTCGGGTACAACTAGCATATAAATACAAGGAGAAATAACCAAGGAGAATAATAACTGCTTATTATCCATATGAGCAAGTCGGGATTCATAGTGATCATACGTGGTGTTAGGCAGCCTGAGTTTATCTCGAACTAAGGATGCGATGGCTGTGAAGCGTGAGCTCGGAATATTAAATAGCTGTCGAAGCACGAGCTTGGGGGAGATATCCAGCTCGTGGTAATTCTAGTATATTGCATAATCAAGGATCCCTAGAGATTCGGGATTCCCTTTATGCATTTATTTATGACCAGACTGTCATATTTATTATCCAAGATAACAGGAACATGTTATCTTGTTATCAAATCATATCCTAATATAAATGAGAATTATTTGTATTAAATGTAGACATTATGTAAATGCATGATTGACTCACGCAATTACCCAAACCTATCCATGGAATTTCCCTATAAATTATGGGAATATTGGACAGGAAAAGGGTCCATTATTCTGTAATACCAAAACTCTGCCAAAATAGAGAGAGAAAGAGCAATAATATTGACTCATGGACTAGGTGGATTTTAACCACTGAACCATGTAAAATTTATGTGTTCTTGAGTGAATTCTGTTTATTTTTCATTACGGTTTACCATTAAGCACTAATCTGCATTATAATTTCCTAATACACTGTTGGCGAAAAACCGCATCAACAGATAACAAAATAAAGATGACGATGAAAGAACATAAATAACTCAAATGCATTATATTAAGAACATATTAAATCAAAGTAGCAAAATAACATCACTAGCATATGGAATCATCCCTAACCTTCCTAGGAAGATTAGGCCATCATGCTCATGATTCACACAAAATTCTAAGAAGAAAGTGAGCATAAATTTTGCTATAGTTTCTTTACTCTAAAAATTACATAGCAAATGTGAAAGAAGAATCCCTATTTATAGAAGAAAATGACTAAAAATAAATTAAACTACAAATGAGGTTTACAAAATAAATCTGAAACATTAATAATAAAATATGATTTTGAAAAATCAAAATTTATTATTAATAATAGCATAGCTATTTTAGTGAATGGTCATTTTACCCTTTTTTTTTCTAAAACAACACAAAATGATAGCTTTAAAGCTCAAAATGGGAGGTTCAAGGCCAAAAATGCATAAGAGAGTGGGCTAGTGGCAGGCTGAAACTTTAACCCAGCTACAACCAATGGGAGAGAGACGCATGGCGCGACTAGGCAAGGATAAAAAAGGGCAGGCAGGTTGGGTCGCAGGACGGGCATGATAACTCTACAAAATAGAGTTATTTTACCACTTTTTATGTGCTAATTGTTGCTTAATTCTTGAGTTTTTAATTGATTTATTAAGTTTTAAAGTAATTTTGAATTTGTTGCGTTTATTTTGTTTTATATATTTGTGTGTGTTTTTATAGTTATTTTGTTGTAGTTAATTATTTGAATTATTGTTATTTAGTTTGAGGTAAAAAAATGTTGTATTATTGAAATTAAATGTTAAATATAAATTAAGTTATAATTAATATTTTCAAATAATTAAATTGATTTATTTTATAGTTGAAAATATTTTATTATGATTTATTTTATATTTATTTTGTAGGGAATTTATGGCACTCTTGCTCTTGAAAGGAAGAGAAAAGAAAAGAAAAGTGGTAGTTTTGAAAGAAAAGAATGACAAAATGCTAAATTAGAAGCCCAGCGTTGGGCCTGCCTCCAGAAGCCCATGCCTTCACAGCCCTTCCTCCAGCCACCGGATGCAATCTCCTTCACCTAGCCATTCCACGCACCCTCTAACCAAATTTCTCCCAGCTGCTTCACCAAGTTTCCTCCAGCAGGCCCACCACATGGCCCAATTCCCACCAAAAGCCACAGCAGCCTTCAGCCACCCAACACCAACACCCACAGCCACCTTCACCTTTTTTCTTCACCCTTATTGAGCCCAACAAAATGCATTTTGTCCCCTTGTCCATTTGTCCCAAAATACCACATTTTTTACCCAAACTTTTCTACATATTTTACCCCAAAACATCATCATTACACCCTGTAATTTACCCCTATTTGCCATATTATTATTAATTTAATTAATTTAATCAATTTAATTAATTTGAATTGATTATTTTAATACTCTTATTTTGGCTATAAATAGGGAATTTTCAAGACTATTTTGGGGGTGCTCATTTTTTAGAGGAGGCCACAAGTTCTACACTTTCAAGACCTCTCCATTCTCTTCATCTTTTTCTTCTTTTTGGTCATTTTTTCTATGATTTTTTACAGGAAAAATTTGGGGGTTCCTCCTCCAAATTTTCCTATTTATGTTTGTAATTTTTAGTTTGTATTTGTTATTTTAGATATGAGTTTCTGATCTTCATAAGTTTATTAAGATCATGATGAAGCAACTTGTAACTAGATAATATTTATGTTGCATGTTGATTTCCCTTGTAATGCAACAAAATTTATGGATTTTTCTTCTTCATATATGTCTTTCATCTTTAATATCTTATATTTTGGATTGTTAGATAATATGAACTTTGTTCTTCATTTTGCAAAAACATAATATTCTTTGTGTAAGATGTGTCATTAAATTGTACACATCCATGCTTAGAACAAAAATACTATGTTTTGCCTTATAAATAATGTTATTTGATTTTTTGTTGTTTGTTGATTCACATTAAATACTTTGAAATTATAATTTTTGAAAAGTGAAGAAAAATCCTATCTTTCTAGAAGTAATTTGTGCTTAAAATTATAAATCTATTTGGAAAATGATAGTTTGACTTATTTTAACTATCACTAAAACTTGGGAATCAATATACTAATAAATATTATTAAACATACATTTTGTGGATTCTAGTATCTTAATAATCTTTCATTTTACCACTTATTTTAAAATCCTTATTGAGTTATTTTCATTCTCTTAAATAACTTTATTTTAAATCTTTTATTTTATATTCATGACATTAAACCTCATCAATCTTTTGAGCTAGGTTAGAATTTATTAATTTTGATTTAAAATAGTTTTCTTTTTTATTTTAGTCAACTCATTTGGGTTCGATATCGTGCTTACACAAACACTATATTCCATATATGATTCTTGTGCTTGCGAGTATAAATTTTTAAAACATACCCGTTTTGGGTCCATCAGGGCGCGCGGGTTAGGGCGTGGGACACTCGCGGGTCTCTAGGTGGGGCGCGGGTTGTTGGGTCGGGTCAGGCAGATGGGCTGGTTGGCTGCGGACGTGTGGCGCAGCAGGGGCGCGCTAGGTGGTGCTCTGGGGATGAGGAGAAGGCAGTGACTAGGCCATTCTCTTTGGGCTTTTTGGTTCCAAAAATGCTACTTTTCAATTCTTTTTTCAGCTTTACTTATTTCTTTCTCTTTCTTTTTGCTAATGTCCAAATGCAATTTATTTCTTGAAAATCAAACAAAAATTAAATTAAAATTAATATTTTTAATTATAAAATATATTACAATAAATTCATGAGAATATTAATTAAAACTTATTTATTTTACACTTTAAAACTAATAAATTGACATTTTTCACTTCTAATCACAACCCCCAACTAGCTTATTGCTAGTCCCTAGCAATTCAAGCGAAAAATAAAATTATCAAGTTGAATAATCAAGTCCAACCAAGCAAAATCATCTAAGCATTTTCAAAGTATCAACAAGAAGTCAGAGAATATTATTGAAGTTACTTCAGTTGCAATTTCAGAGTTATGTGTGTGCATCAAACCACATTCATTTTTATCACAAGTCATAACACAAATAGTATCAAAAAATCTCAAAAGTATAAAGGTCTCAACTCCAAATTCCTCACGGATATTGAAAATAGTTTTATGGGAAGGATAACACTCTTGAAGTTGGAAATGTAACAGTTTTTGCTCAAATGAGAAAAGATAATTTTTTTAGGACAAGCAATTTGAACAAGTATTGATCACAAGATAGGCATCTCAACTTATTGGAATTCAAATGACAAACAACCTTTGGGATTTGCATGAGAAAACTTAATTAATAAAATGACAACTAATTAGAGATGATAAATAAGAAAATGAAACTTTTAATAATAATTTTTTTCTTCTTCTTTTTAATTATTTTTTTAATACAATTACACAAAACAAAAAAATAATAATGGAAAGATTTTTTTCTTCAAAAACTACAAAATAATAAAGGAAAATGTTGCTCTTGTTCTCTTTTTTTTTTTTTTTTTTTTTTCATTTTTTCCTTTTTTTCATCATTTTTTTTCTATGTTTTTCTTTTCCCCTTTTATTTTGTATTTATTGTTTTTTCATTTATATTTTTCTTCTTCTTTTTTACAAGAGGCAACACAAAAATAAAAGGAAACTACAAACAAAAGAAAATAAATATAACACAAATTGAAAATTTATTACAAAGACTCATTCTTATATGAAAAACATCACTCTAGTAAATGTCATATTTTAAATTCCAAAGATGTGACTTTACCAACTCAAATGATCAATAAAAGTTCAAAAAGTTGTTTTCTCAACTCTCACAACTCATCAAGAAATGAAAAACTTTAAGCTTGAAATTTCTCTCAACTATTTGTGTTAACAACCAATTTATCATATGTTTGGAAAGTGCACAAAAGAACTCTAGAGATCACTTCTTAATAGCTAAACATAGTAAAAACCGACTCAAACCAACAAGTTGTACTCATGCTCGGATAATTTTGAGAAAAATTGAATTAAACATTCAACAAGACATTAAGTTCTCCAAATGAATGCTAATGAATGCTCGTCACCCCCAACAAAAAACCAGACAGTGTCCTCAATGTCAAAATGAATACTCAATGAAAAAGATAGGGATAGAGAACACCTGGATGATGACCATGCCCATGAGGCGAGAGCTTAAATAGCTTGATAACAATACCCCAAAAAAACAAAATACAAGAACAAAAAAAAAACAAAAAACAAAAACAAACAAACCATTCAGAATTTCATAGTGTATAAATTGGGTCCTTAAGAAGGACCTCTTCAACGTGACTCACACTCTTAATGTAATGCTTCAGTCTTTGGCCATTGACTGGAAAAATTATCCAATTGGTTGGGTCCTCAACCTCAATAAAACCATTGGGAAAAACTTGCTTTACTACAAATGGAGTAGTCCATCGTGATCTCAGTTTACCAGGGTGCAAGTGCAAGCGAGAACCATACAAATGCACTTTTTGATTGGACTCAAAGTGTTTTCGCAGGATCTATTTATCATGAGCGATTTTCAACTTCTTTTTATAGATCCTAGAATTGTCATATGCATCGTTTTCTAGAATGTGTGGATGATAGTCATTTGCGGTCGGGATTTACCGTCTTTTCCAGAATGTGTTTTATCTCCCTATTGGCTAACTCAGCTTGGCCATTAGTCTGTGGATGATAGTCATTTGAACCTTTATGAAGTACGTTGTACTTACGCATAAGAGCCTCAAAAGATCTATTGCAAAAATGAGTGCCTTGATCACTGATCATAGCGCGAGGAGCACCGAACCTTGATAACACATTTTCTTTAAAGAATTTGACAATTGTGGCGTTATAATTGGTTTGAAAGGGTACGACCTCGACCCATTTTGAAACATAATCCACAGCGAGAAGAATGTAAAGGTAGCCAACAGAAGGTGGAAATGGTCTCATAAAGTCTATCCCCCAACAATAAAATATTTCGATAACAAGAATTGGGTTCAAGGGAATCATGTGCTAGTGGGACAAGGAACCTAACTTTTGGCTGTTATATCAAATTCTTGCAAGATAAGGATCCACCGTATTAATCGCGCCTTAGCATCCTTTTTGGAAAGGAGATACTTAAGGGCGGAGTGATCTGTGAAGATCGTAATAGGCGATCCAATCAAATAAGATCAAAATTTGTCAAGGGCAAAGACGATGGTAAGAAACTTCTTTTTAGTAGTGGAATAGTTCATTTGAAAACTATTGAGAGTTCGACTTGCATAATAGAAAACAAAGGGTTTCCACTCCCTTCGTTGTCCTAACACAGCTCCCACAACAAAGTTGTTGGCGTCACACATGATCTTGAAAGAAAGACTCCAATCTAGTGATTGAATGATGGGAGCGGAAGTGAGTGAATTTACAAGTGTTCAGAATGATTCCTCACACTTAGGTGTCCACTCAAAGGTAACATCTTTGGCTAGGAGGTTGCTTAGCGGATGAGAAATCATTGAAATTTTTTGTATTAACCTCCTATAAAAACCAACATGACCAAGGAATGACCTCACATATTTGACAGTCTTAGGAGTAGGCATGTTGGAAATAAGGTCGACCTTTGACTAATCAACCTCAAGTCCTCTTTCAGAAACAATGTGGCCTAAGACTATGCCAGAAGATACCATGAAATGACATTTCTCCCAATTGAGCACAAGTCCTTTCTCAATACACTATTTTAAAACAACTTAAAGATGAAGAAGACATGTGTCAAAGGAATTTCTAAAAACGGTTAGGTCATCCATGAATACTTCCATTTATTTTTCAATCATGTCACTAAACATGCTCATCATGCATCTTTGGAATCTAGCTGGTGCATTACACAAGTCAAATGGCATACGCCAGAAAGCAAAAGTTCCAAAGAGACAAGTGAAAGTGGTCTTATCTTGATCATCTAATGCAATCTCGATTTGATAATAGCCTGAATAGCCATCAAGAAAATAATAGAAAGGATGACCATCTACACGCTCAAGGATTTGATCAATGAATGGGAGTGGAAAATGATCATTGCGGGAGGCGGCATTTAATTTTCGATAATCAATGCACATGTGCCATCCTGTCACAGTTTTTGTGGGGACAAGGACCCCTTTTTCATTTGGGACCACAGTGACACCAGATTTCTTGGGTAGTACTTGAGTAGGACTAACCCACTTGCTGTCGGCCACTGGATAGATGATACCAGCATCTAGCAATTTCAGCACTTCATTTTTCATGACTTCTTTCATTGTGGGGTTTAGTTGCCTTTGAGGGTCTCTTCGAGGGATATCCTCATCCTCCATATTGATTCGATAGGAGCAAATTAAAGGGCTAATACCTTTGATATCAGCAAGTGTCCAACCTATCACATATTTATCCATTTGTAGTAGCTCGAGTAACTACAATTGTTGAGAATTTTTTAAGGTTGGACAAGAAGATAACTGGAAAGGTTTCACCATCTCCCAAGAAGACATGTTTCAGACCCTCGGGTAGTTGGGTCAATTGAACAATTGGAACCTCTTCAGCTGAAGTTTTTGGTTGTGCCCTCTCACGAGGTAGCTCTTCAAAGTGAGGTTGCCAAAACTTAGTCCTTCTATTGCGTGAGTCTATGTGATCTGATATTGCAAGAGTAGACTCAATAGATCTGAGACTTTCATTGTCAGACAAAAGGAGGAGTTCATCAAGATTATCGAAGTTACTTCACAATTGAACCCCCTCGGGAATTAAAGTGTCAATCATGAATGTTTGATAACATTCATCATCTTCTCGAGGTTGTTTCGCGATGTGGAAGATATTGACTTCAAGAGTCATATTTCCAAACAATATTTTCATTAGGTCATTCCGACAATTGATTAAAGCATTTGTAGTAGCAAGGAATTGTCTTCCGATGATACTAGGAATTTTAGACTCCATGTTCACCACATATTGGGTATCAAGAATAAGGCATGAGATTTTTGGTGGAGCGGTCAACAAGCTGTAGCACAACAGATGCTGGCTTCATTTCTCCAAGACCGAGTTGCAAGTACACAGAGTAAGGCATGAGATTTACACTCGCGCCAAGATCAAATAGGGTCTAGCTGACTTCATGAGTCCCAATTCGGAAAGAAATGGTGGGACAACCAGGATCTTTGTATTTCAAAGGTGTCTTTTGTTCAATTACCACACTAACTTGCTCAGTCAAGAAAGCAGTCTTCTTGACACAATGCTTCCTTTTTGCAGTGCATAGATCCTTGGTGATTTTGGCATAAGCCGACACTTGTTTTATGATGTGAAGTAAAGGAAGATTAATCTTCACTTGTGTCAAGTGCTCAAGGATTTCAGCTCGGTTATCAGGAAGTTTCCTGATGGACCCTAAACGGGTATGTTTAAAAATTTATATATCGCAAGCGCACGAATCGTCCATATAGAATAGTGATCGTAAGCAAGGATGTCGAACCCAAAGGAGTTGTCTAAAATCGAAAATGAAACTATTTTAAATCAAAAGTAATAAATTCTAACCTACTTCCAAAGATTGATGAGTTTTAATAGTATGAACATAAAATGAAATATTGAAAAATAAAGCTTTTTAAGATAATGAAAATAAACCAATAATGAGTTGAAAATAAGTATTAAAAGAAAAGATTATTAAGATACTAGAATCCACAAAATGTAAGTTTAATAATATTTATTAGTATATTGATTCCCAAGTTTTAGTGATAGTTAAAATAATTTAAACTATCATTTTCCAAAAATATTTATAATTTTAAGCACAATTTTCTTATAAAAAGATAGGATTTTTCTTCACTTTTCAAAATTATAATTTCAAAGCATTTAGTGTAAATCAATCTAATGAAATAACAAATAAATCAATGAACATTATTTATAAGGCAAAACATAATATTTTTGTTCTAAGCATGGATGTGTACAATTTAATGACACATATTACACAAAGAATATTATGTTTATGCACTAATGAAGAACAAAGTGTAAAAATGTTCTAACAATCTAAAATACAAGATATTTAAGATGAAAGAAATATATGAAGAAGAAAAATCCATAGACTTTGTTGCATTACAAGGGAAATCAACATACAACATAAATATTACCTAGTTACAAGTTGCTTCATCATGATCTTAATAATCTTATGAAAAAGATTAGAAGCACATAACTAGAATAGAAATTACAAAATAAATGACATACATACTTGCAAAATGCTCTTGAAAAACCCAAATGGAAGAGAGAATGGTAGAGAGAAAATGAGAGAAAAAGATGGTAACCAAAAAATTAAGCACCCCAAAAATGGTCTTGAAAGTCCATATTTATAGCCAAAGTGAGTTTATTAAAATAATCAATTTAAATTAATTAAATTGATTAGATTAATTAAATAAAATAAATATGGTATGTAGAGGTAAATTATAGGGTGTAATGATGATGTTGTGGTGAAAATGTGTAGGAAAAAGGGTAAAAAGTTGGCATTTTTGTCATAGGGGACAAAAGGACAAAATGCATTTTTGTTGGGCTCAATAAGGGAAATGGCAGCAATGTGGTGGTTGGGTGTTGGAGGGGGGGCCACGGGTTGGACCTAGAGTGGGCCTCACGTGGTTGGGCTTTTGGAGAAACACCATTTTTCTTGTTACTTTCTTTCAAAATTACCATCTTTCCTTTGATTTTCTTGCTTTTCAAGGGCAATGATTTTCCTACACAATAAATTATAAACTAAATTAAAATTAAATATTTTCATTAATAAAATATATCATATAACTCCCATGAAAACATTAATTAAAATTTAATTTACATAACATTTAATTTCAATAAAATCATATTTTTAGCATTCAAACTAACAATACTAATTTTAAATAATTAAACTACAACATATTATAATAACATATCTATAAAAACATATAAAAATCTAGAAAACTACAATAAGACTAATAAATTAAAAATTACATAAAAACTTAATAAGTTAATTAAAAACTCATGAACTAAGCAACAATTAGCATGTAAAACATGGTAAAATAACTCTATTTTGTAGAGTTATCATTTCCCAATAGGTTTCAAAGCCTAAGGAAATGGTACTTTTGGAGAAGCACTGAGTGGTGAATTCTCGGGATTACTTTTGGAATGCTAGGAGAGGTGGCTTTTGTGGATGGGTCTTGTAAAGTTTTACCACTTCTAGTTGTGATGGAATTTACTTCCTTAACATTTTGATCATTGGAATCTGAGGATTGGGTCATGTGTTGGCCTTGCACATTGAATTTAGGTTGGGAAGGAAGTTTGCCTTTTCCTGGAATGGCCAAGAATTCAGTCAATTTTGAGAATTAACATTTTATTTCTATGATTTCTTCCATCATTTGACGATTTATTTTTGTTTGTTCATCTATGAATGCATGAAGAGTATTCTTGAGATAATTTTGTTATGGATGAGCATTGTATTAAGGTGCAGAATACGCTTTGATGGTTGAACTTGTTGCTCATTTCTCCATTGGCCTCCACACAATTGATCTTGGTTAAAATCTCTCCAACTAAAATTATGGTGGTTTCTCCAACCAGGGTTGTACGTATTGGAGAATGGCTTGTTATACGCCCCTAAGGCATTGCATTGCTCTTCATAAACCTCCTCATTTCATTAAAAGCTAAGCAATCCTTAGCTAAATGCTCCATCCCTCCACAAATAAAGCAAGGTTCATCTGGTTCTGCTTGAGCAATCATGTTCGGTTTTTGGCCATTTTTCGTCATTTAGACCTCAAACTGTTTTTTCAAAGCTTCGAGTTGGGCCTTAAAACTATCCTCTTCTCAAAGTTGATAGATCCTAGATGGTTTATATCAGTTGGTGCTATCAGTAGCACTTGGACCAGTCGAGGTGTGAGATTTTTTCGCGGCTTCTTTGAGATATTCAAGAGCATCGTCTCGCTCTTTTATGAGGAATTCACCATTGCAGAGCATTTCTAAAAACTGGAGCTCATGACTTGTGAGACCTTCATAGAAGTAGCTGACCAAACGCCAGTTCTAATAGCCATGGTGTAGGCACTGATTCAACGGATCCTTGAATCTTTCTTAGACTTGATAGAACATTTCATTGTCCTTTTGGGAAAAAGTGGAAATCTGTCGTTTTAGATTGTTGGTCTTATGGCTAGGGAAGTATTTCAGAAAGAAAGATTTGTTCATTTCCTCCCATGTTCCAATAGACCTAGGTCTTAAAGAGTATAGCCAGCTTTTGGCTTTGTCCTTCAAGGAGAAGGGAAAGAACTTTAATCGCACATAATCGACTTTTTCAGCTCGGTTATAGAACGTGGCTACTACCTCCTCGAATTCTCTAATATGCATGTATGGGCTTTCTTTTTCCATTCCATGAAATGTGGGCAAGAGTTGAATCATGCCAGGTTTAAAGTCAAATGTGGGCATATTAGGAGGGAATATAATCCATGAAGGCGTGGAAGTGCGAGTAGGATAGAGGTAGTCATTGAGAGTTCTTGGTTGGATTTCATCATTGCGAGCCAATTCGAATGAATTATCATCAGCTAAGGTTTGTGGAGAAGCAAGAATGGTGGAAGAAATTCCAGAAGGAGTGGTGGATTAATTGGAAGAAGTTTCACTAGAAGTTTCACTAGAAGTTTCGTGATGATTCATCCACTCTCGGAAATTAGAATTAGATTTATTTTATGTTTGTATTTATTTATTTGTTTGATTATGATTTCTTTTAAAACATATTCCCTGGTAGGTTTAGGGGTGATCTCGAACACCTTACCAGAACTCCTCGATGTTACTGAGTAAGTATGGTGGATCATAAGTTAAACATTTTCGACCAAACAACATTTAAGCAGAGTGAAATTTGCTTATTTTGCAGAACAAGCTTGGTTTTCTTATAGTAATAAGTTAAAAAGAAAAGTTCTCAGGCCAATTGGGAAGGTTGTCAATGTATTGCTTTAGACCCACACTTGCCTAGACAGAACTCCCTAGGGCTCCTAGATAAGTGTGGGGGTAATGCTATCACAAACCTTATTTAACAACCAATCTTTCTAGACAGAACAATATCGGTTTCTACCATTTGTAATATTACACAATTGTTCCCAATATTAATCGTTTATGATTGAAATTTTATGAACAATTTTATGCAATTTTATGTTTTTTTCAAGGAAGAACTAAATTCTAAGGAAGACTAAGGAATAAGAAGAATGAAAGATCTAAACTAAGAATCTAAAGCAACAAAATAGTCAACACAAAAATAAAGAAAAGAGAGTTGAAGTGAAAATAAAATTACAAGCTTAATCTTTTATTTTTTACAAATATTTATTAAACAAAAAAATTAAATAAAAAAATAGAAAAGAAATTAAGAAAGAGAAATAGAACTAGAATTAACTAAAAAGGAATATATATATATATTTATATAATTTTCTTTTTATGTAACAAAAAGAAAGGAAAAGAAGAATAAAAATAAATATATATTTTTTTGTTTTTTTTTTATGTTTTTCTCTACTTTTTTTTGTATATATATATATATATATTTGTTTTACCGAACAAGAAAAGAAGAAAGAAAAAAATATATACATAACTATTTTTTTAATTTTTTGTTGTTGTTTTTTTTAATAATATTCAAATTAACGAAAAATTAGTGAATAAAAAGAATACAACACACAAATGAAATAACACTATACTAACACAATATTCATATCAACAAAAATACAAATAAAGTTACTAACATTTTGGTAAAATTTTCACTAAAACTTTTGAAAACTACCTCCCAGGCAACATCGCTAAAATTTGTTTAACGCCAAAAATGTGACAACCACTAAGTGGTAGTTGTAGTAAAAGTCGGGCGGTTGATCCACAAGGAGGTAACCTAACACTAAAAAAATTAGTAGAAAACTAACACAAAAAGTTAGCAACACGAAATAAATAAAAATGAAAATGAAAATAGATTTGAGTTTTTTTGTAAAATGATGAAATGAGACAAGTCAAGTGAAATAGAAATAAGATATAATCAAGAGTGGAAAAGTAGAAAGGTTTCAAGAATCATACCTATGCTTGTTTAGTTACTTAGTTACTTGATTTACAAAACTACACAAGTAAATTGTTCACATCCCAACATTTACTTGGAAAATATAACATTAAAGTTCATATTCTTTTCTAACAAAAGTCCATTTGAGTTATAAAGTTCTTTACTTTAGGAACACAATGTTAATCTTATGAAAAATATAAAAATGACAAAATACCCGAGGGCAATAATGGAATAGAAGATTAGACATAAAATTATGTATCAATATTACTTTTACTAAATAGAAGCACGTAGAAAGAGCATGACTAATCATATATACTATTAGCACAAGTAAATAAATATAACAAAATAAAGATGAGGATGAAAGAACATAAACAACTCAAATTTATTATATTAAGAACATAGTAAATCAATGTAGCAAAATAACATCACTAGCATATGGAATCATCCCTAACCTTCCTAGGAAGATTAGGCCATTATGCTCATGATTCTCACAAAATTCTAAAAAGGAAGTATGAGAAGAAAGTAAGTGGAAATTTTGCTATAGTTTTTTTACTCTAAAAATTACATACCAAATGTAAAAGAAAAGTCTCTATTTATAGAAGAAGAAAATGACTAAAAAGAAATTAAACTACAATTGAGGTTTACAAAATAAATTTGAAACATTAATAATAAAATATCATTTTAAAAATTCAAATTTTATTATTAATATTAGCATAGCTATTTTAGTGAATTGTCATTTTTCCCCTTTTTCTAAAACAACACAAAATGAGAGCTTTAAAGCTCAGAATGGAAGGTTCAATGCCAAAAATGCATAAGAGAGTGGGCTAGTGGTAGGCTGAAACTTTGACCCAGCTGCAGCCAATGGGAGAAAGACACATGGTGCGACTAGGTAAGGATAAAAAAGGGTAGGCGGGCTGAGTCGTTGGGTGGGCACGCGGGTTAGGGCATGGTCACTCACGGGTCGCTAGGTAGGGTACAGGTTGCTGGGTTGAGTCAGGCGGATGCGTTGGCTGGCTGCGGACATGTGGTGCAACAGGGGCGCGCCAGGTGGCGCTCTAGGGAGGAGGAGAAGGCAGCGGCTGGGCCATTCTCTTTGGGCTTTTTGGTTTCAAAAATGCCACTTTTTTTCAGCTTTACTTATTTCTTTCTCTTTATTTTTGCTAATGTCCAAATGCATGTTATTTCTTGAAAATTAAACACAAATTAAATTAAAATTAATATTTTCAATTATAAACTATATTACAATAAATTCATGAGAATATTAATTAAAACTTAATTTATTTTACACTTTAAAACTAATAAATTGACATTTTTGAGCACAAATCAAGAAGTGATAGCAAGGTCGGAAGTAATGGCGTGAAAGCTTCTAGAAAATAAGGAAATGCAGAGAGCTCTAAGTATCTTAAGAAGAAAGAGAAGAGGAAATTTTTTGAATGCAAAGGTGGCAAGGCTCAAGTTTGGTTCTCCTATTTATACGTAAACTATGGGAATCGATCTAAGTCGCACGATTAGATCAGTTCGATATCTAATGGCCTTGATTATAAACCCAAGCGGTGGCAAAAATTTGACAAGACAACTGTCACATTACTCGAAACTCGAACAGATGCCTATTACAGATCGACATGTGTCTCGTATTCATTGCCGTGGAAAATTAATTCATTTGCAATTAATTCATTCTCTCTACAAATCTTTGTTTTGACATCCTTACCCTTGACAGTGTAGGACAGAGGTGATATAGGGACCATGGATAATACGAAGCTCCAATAAACCAGATCATTAATTAAACTCTTTAATATAATAATCTTATTTATTAATTCCACGATTACTCCACTATAAATATGGAATTACACTATAAGTATTTATAGAATTATATTTACAGAGTTTTCTCTGGTAGTCCATTGATATAATCAATAAATGTAGTTTTGTCCTCTATTTATTGGTTCGTCAATTAGAGCTGGTCAATATTACCGTTTTACCCTTCTAATTACCTCTTGATCCTCAAGTGCCATTAATTCACTAGCGAATAAGTAAATTATAGATTTGAGCTCAATAACTATTATGTTCCAGAATTAACCCTTAAGGGAAACAATATTCAATCCGTTGGGAAAGTATTTTTCCATTATTGTAAACCATGTTCTCAGCCATTCATGATATTGAATCTCCAAAACAGAAGATATATAGCCTCATTATACTAAGAAATATTAACGAGTGAATCAAAAGATTCAATAAACACAAAGAGGAGTTCATGAATACTCGGGATTTAAACTGATCTACAAATGATCACCCATTGTGATAAGAATTAAATCTTTATGTCAAACGGTAAGTTTATAAAGATAATTAATTATTATCGGTCTTGTCATATATAATCTCTATTATATACAACACATTTTCTAAGATGTATATCCACATCGGTAATCTAAATCTAGATCACTTGCATCGCGTGTGCTTAGTAAACCGCACTAGTAACCATTCATTAAAACTTCTTGATATGTTACTTACTATTTTATTCATTATATATTATTTTAATTCTCTCGTACTAGTATATTGTCATATTCTCATGAATAAATAAAGAATTTTTTTGATATTATTATATAATTAATTCAAACAATAATTATAACATTCAAATATAATAAAATTATACTTTATTTAAATCAATAAAATGTGTTTACATGTTTTTAGGGCATTAATCCTAACAATTTATCAATGCTTTGACATGTTGATATTATTCAATTTTTTATATTTTAGTATTGCATTAAATCTTTAGTGAAATACACACGTCATTTATTAATTTAAGAGAGTAATATATATATATATATATATATATAATAAAGAATATATTTAACATTTCTCTAATAAAATTTGATATTTTATTATTCTTTTATTATGCTCTAGTTTATTTTGGACCCTTAGATTTAATATAATCCAATGATTTAAAATTAATGTAAAAAAAAAATGATGTAGAAAATAGCGTCTGCCGAACGGGTCCCTCGAAAAAATCTCTTTTCAAATCAATTATATGTTATAGTAATAAATTTATGTTAGGTATAATTAATTGGAAAATAAATTTGTAGTGTAGTCATTTATAATACTTATTACATATTTATCGGTTTATTAAAAATTGTCTAACACGTGTAATTACTTTCTAGATACTGTGCCTGAATGTAAATTTCCCCAAAAAATTATAAGGTGTGTTAAAAGAATTTTTATAAATTTAGAAAGAGTAGAAAAAATGCAAGTATGAATAGAAGCAATAACTCATAGGGTCATTTATCATTGAGTCTTTTTCAATGTCCAATATCATACAATCATGTGAATCCGAGCAGCCCGTTATCTCAGACCTTATCCAAACATGCCGAACGCATTTTCTTTTCTTTTAATTTGTTTTTCTGGCTAAATTGGCTTTTCCTTTGTGTAATTACAATAATGATATATAGATCAAAATTATGTACAGAAATATTACATTAATTGATATGGTAATATTTTTTAAAAGAGTGGTTTCTATCTGAAATAAATGTGATTGGTTAAAAAAATTGCCATATAAATTAATTTAATATTTTGGTACAAAATTTTGATGTACGTATCATTACCTTTTGTATTAATTGCTTAATTGGCCTAAAACAAAGTAGATTATTGGAAAGAAAACTATAAAATATTTTATGGAGTCAACAAATACGTAATATCAACTTCGCCAAAAGTAGAAATTATTTTACTCGTACTACACGTTGATATCACTATTACTATATATGGATTTCACATGGGTTTTTATTGTGTGTAGCATTTTTATTTTATCTTAATATGTACAAATATATGGAAAAAAAACTCCCACAAAAATATAAACAAAAAAAATATATAATAAGGAATTTAAGAAAAAAAATATTGTCATATTTTTCAGAGTTAAAAAAAAATCTAGATTTAGTGTAATTTCCTCTTATCCAACAAACATGTGGTAAGAATTTTCTTGTTTTGGATACTAAATTCATTTTTCCTTTACTTTCTGTTTGGTACGATGAATTGGAAAAATGATGGATGAATGTGTGTGGAATGAAGTTATCTTTGCTTAGCAAGAAGAAAATAGACCAAAAGAAGGAAATAACTATGGATGGTGGTGAATTCCTAGGACGCACAAAAACTAATCCCTCTCCATATATATGAGTGGATTGTTGAACAAAAGAAATCTTAAATATTAATTTACTAAATTTTTAAGGCCAATTATTTAGTCTCTCATATGACTAAGTCCTTTTGGACTCACATATTTGACCATGTGACATTTTAATAGAATTTTGGGATATAAGATTGACTTGCTATATCCAGTTAGTGCAACCGGAGGAAAAAAAAAAGTGGGTAGATATTATCGAAAAACATAAGGGTATAAATGTAACTTAATGTCCAAAAATGTGTTGATGTAGGGGTTGTAGTGTAAATTTAGTATAAAGTTAAAATAATTACGAAAGTAACTACGTAAATATTTGGTTGCAGCTACATAGTTAAAATAATCTATTACGGAATAGGAAATGAAAAAAAAACATAATAAAAATGATGTGTATTATGATTATTTGGTAAATGAATTTTGTATTTAAGTTTTCTTATTTTTATTTCTTTAATTTTAGGTTAATTGAATTACTGCAAATTAAGTTTAAGAATATATTATACAAATGGTTTAAGAATATATTATACGAAAAAATAGGTCATATAAATGGTAAAATGTTTAGCATTCTTTTGCCAATGCATTTGACAATAACATTAATTAGATGCTATGTTAACAAAACAAAATTATAAATGAAAGAATGTTAAACATTTATTAATTTTGTCCATGTATTTGATAATAAGATTAATTAGATATTTTATTTAAAAGAATGAATTAGATATTTAAAAAAAAAATAAGTTGATGGTAGAATATTTAACTTTAATTAATTTTAGGATTTATACATTTTTGGATCTTGTGTTTTGTCCCACTACCTGTTTGGAACCTATGTTTTGACAAATTACTTTTTAGATCCTATATGTTTGTAAAATGATTAAAAACGGTGTTGTTATATTCAATTTTTTCTTCATCAAAATTGAGTTTATGGGTTTATTTGAACTATTTTACAAAATATAGGGACCAAAAATAATTTTTTTAAAACACAAGCTCCAAACAAGTAATCGAAAAAATACAGGTCCAAAAGAGTATAAACCCTTAATTTTACCAATATATATGACAATAAGAATAATTAGATGTTTATTTAACAAAAAAAATTATAAATGACATAAAGTTTAATATTATTTAATTTTGTCAATATATCTGAGAATAATAACAATTATCTTTTTTTTTTTTTTTAAAAATAGATGGTAAATGTTTAGTACCAATAATTTTTGCCAATGTATTTGACCACCAGATTAATTAAAATTGTTGAATGTTTGGCATTAATTAATTTTGCTAATGTATTTGAGATTATGATTAATGAAATGGCTTAGTGTTTAATATTAATTAGTTGTAATTTTCTTGTGATTATATATGTTTTTACAAATATACGCCTTGTTAATAGTACAACATTGGTTAATTTGTATGTTAAGTGCAGAGTGAAATCATGGTGATGACATATTATCGTAGTAGTTGGAAATCTGACTGTTGATTATGTTTAAAATAACAAATAATTAGTCAAGATTTCCATAAACAACTGCTTCGGGGTGGGATTGACACCGATCGAAAAAATTTGACCATTAAAGTCAACATAAACATTCTTCATAAGTGCAATTATTGATCTCCGAACACCATGTGTGGCAATCTGACCATAGATTATGTTTGAAACACACTATAATTAGACAAGGTTGCCATAAACTACTGCCTTAGGCAAATCGATGGCAATTTACACTGATTAGTGTGACTGTTTATCTTGGAACATCGTAGGTGACAATCTGACCATTGATTAGGTCCAAAATACCTTATAATTAGCTTAAGTTTCCATTAACTACTAAATCGAGATGTGATCGGCGTCGATCAATACTGATCGAAACCTTTTGACTACTAAAGTTAACACAAACATTATTTATAAAAGTGATTGTTAATCTTGGAACAATATGTTTGGTAATTCAACCGTTGATTAGTTCTAAAATACTCCATAATTATTCAAGGTTCCCATAAACTACTTTCTCAGGGTGAGATTGGAGACGATTGACACGATCAGAGTATTTTGACTACTAAAGTCAACATAAACATTTTATAAGTGTGATTATTGATCTTGGAACACCACAGATGGCAATCGTGACCATTGATTAAGTCTAAGATATCCCATAATTATCTAAAGTTTCCATAAACTACTACATTGGGCAGTGGTCATCATAGATCAACATTGATAAGAGCTTTTTCATTAATAAAGTCAATAGGATTACTCTTTATAAGTGTGATTTCGATTTCAAAAAATCGAAGATGGAAATTCGACCGTTGATTAGATTATAAATATCACATAAATAGCCAATGTTGCAATAAACTACTATAATGGGGTGAAATTGGTGTTGATGGACACTGATTAGAGCATTTTGACGGCTAAAGTTATAATGAACACTTTTTATTAGTGGTGTTATTGATCTTGGACATTGTGGGTGGCAATGCTGTAACGCCCTGTGTTTTGGGTATCCTTAAACAACTTGGGTCGGGATTGTTTTCCCTAAGTTAAGAATATTATTTTAAATAATTTCTTTTGGGAATTTATTTCCATGAGTTATTGCTAGCAAAATTATGAATTGTGTGATTAAAAGTCAAGATAAGACTTTCGGTGTTGGACTGACACAAAAACCCTAATCGGGTAAAAATCTCAGATTATAAAATGATAAACTATGACAAATATATTTTGGGCATAAAAAACATTCATAAAAATTAAAGTTTAGTCCAAAATAGTAAACCTAAGAGGAAATTGAAATTTTAGGGCATTTTGTGTTAAATGGTTAAATTTTTACCTAATTGTGGAATTTTATTCCATAAATGGACTTTAGGTTAAATTGTATTGTGTGGTTAATTGAATTAAATGTGAGAGACATTTAATTTAATTATTGTGTGTTAAGTTTTGTATTTTTTTTTAAAAAAAACTTATAAGAGTAAAAAAGGTTATAGAAATTGATTTAAGCTTTTAATCACATCTAATTAATGTTAATGACATAAAGTAAAAACACTCAAGTGTTTTAGATATTTTTTAGAGTTGCCTATATTCTTCCATCCTCCCAACTGACCCCTCCTCTTCCCTCACTCTCATCTTGTTCAAAAAATTTATCACCCTTTTCAACTACCAAAAACACTAAGAAACCTTGGAAGCTTAAGCCTTGATCATGGTAGAGTTTCCCTAAGGTAAAAATTTCAAAAACTTGACTTTTGTAAAGTTTTTAACCATAGATCTTTCAATAACTAACAATATATGTTGTTGGGGAGTTGGTTTAAGGTTTTGAAAGAGTTTGATGGTTCTAAAGCTAGTAGAAACATCAAAACCTAAAGCAAAAATAAAAGGAGGTAATAAGTTTACTTTTTATTGTTGTTTTCGTATGGTTTTTATTTTTAAGCATTATTTTGTGTATTTAATGTTTAAAGGTTCTTGTTGGTGATGTAATAAGGCTATGATAGTTGCTAGATAATCTTTATGATGCTTGTATGTTGATTGTGAAAATAGGGACCTAAAATCCCTAAGGGCTTTGTTGGAAACCCCATAACCAAAAAAATATATATTTTGAGCCTTGACTTCCAAGGGGTCAAGCATCCACTATATAACTGATTTTGTAAAAATAAATTGTACTGTCATGTTGTTAGTACATGAAATTGAGCTTTTGAAACATTTTGTTAAGTGCCGATGTTTGAGAGTTATTTAGTAACAAAATACTAAATGGTTTGAGAGTTATTAAGTGCCAAAGTTTGGAAAAAATAAGGACTTGAAAATAAAGTTATTTTTACCTCAATATTTGAAAAATATTTTCACTAATAAAAAATGCTCATTTTGATCTAAGATTTTATAAAGACCTAAATGACATATCAAATATTGAATTGGAAAATTTTTGTAATAATTGGGTAAGTAAATTTGAAGTTATGATCTAACAAAATATGTAGTTCAAAATGTGAAAAATGAGGTTTTCACACTTAGTGAGAATTATTTTTTATTCTTTCTAACAATAAAAGATTTAATTTATTAATAAATTTAATAAATTAAAAGAGGGTTTAAAACTCTATATTTTGATAAAATAATTAAGTAAATTATTTTTAGTAAGTAAACTTGATTAATTGACTTCGGAGAATTAACTAGTCAAGATAAACAATTATTAACGGTTTTCCTAATTAAGTTAAAATTAGACTACTTTCTTAAAACGGTTTTTAGAAATTAAAATCTTAAGAAAAATAAAAGGAAAATTAAGATATTTTTAAAAAAAAAATAATTAAGGAATTTAATTAGTATTTTCTGGATATAATACCGGCTAAAATCTTTTATATATTTAACCGACTTGTTGAAAATACAGGTTAATAGCGGAACTTTTAAAGAATAAGATTTTTAGCGGATTATGGGAAATACTATTGCGATACCTAAGCCTAGATATTGAGACCACATGATAGGTCTCCCTTAGACTTAGGGTTTAGTCTCAAATTTTTGCGTATGAACTTCTTGAATGAGCTTAAAACTGAACAAGGATATTTAATCCTTACAAATGATTTTGAAAATGATCAAACTGCCCAAAATAATAATAATAATAATGAATAATGATAGTCATAATTAATCCGAGTATACTGTATGGATAATTACAATATTGGACAAGTTGGTTTTGGTTAGCCCGATCTTCTTGTAGGCTGACTTGAACAGGATGTTCACTGAACTCCCGTTGTCCACCATGATCTGAGCCACCATCTTATTAGAAACCTGGCTCTTGATCACCAAAGGATCGTGGTGTGGAAAGTGCACTCTCCGAGCGTCGTCCTCGAAGAATGTGATGACTTGGTCGATCATCCTAGGCATCTGGGCATGCAATTGAGCTAATGCCAACACTTCATCGTCATTTTTTAAGGCCCGCGCGTACCTATTATGCGAGCCTCAGGAGGTACCCCCAAATGGGGTCCTCCGAATATGGTCCCCACACGCCCATTCACTGGGGGAAGTCCGTGGACTATCCGCTATTGTGGAGCTGCCAGTACTATACTTGGAGCCTGGGGGGCTATGGACTGTGTGGGGGTTGCCACGACAAAGGTCATAGCTTGGCATGCACCATCCCGTGCACATTGGCGAAGGTGTCCCAATTTTATTAGGTTTTGGATCTCATCCTTGAGTTGGTGGCACTCATTGGTGTGGTGCTGCACATCATTATGAAAACGACAAAACTTGATCGGATCTCACCTTTCCTTGTCTCTCCAAATGGGTTGTGGCTTCTGGTAATGGACGTTATGTTCTGTGGCCATAAAGATGTTCTCCTGAGAGTCCACTAAGTCAGTGTACTCGAAGTATTACGAAACATACTTCTCTTTGGGGGCAGTTCTCTTTCCTGTCTGCACTGTCCCATTTCCCTTGGGCTTTCTGCCCTTGCATTTTTGCCCATGCCTATTGCCGCCGGGGGTCTAGATGGGTGCGGCAGATTGGGATGGAGCATCAACTCCAGCACTGAATGGAGGCTGATAAGCACTGTACCTAGTGAGCACCGCTCTATATCCCGCCAGAGCGGCACTAAAACCAGCAGGTGGCACGAAAATAAAGCCAACTGGTGGGACAATTGGACTGGACTGCGCTCCAGCCACACTTGGTTAGACAGGAGCATGGGGATGATACTGGATCCCCGAGGCCACGGGGTCTGGTGTCGTCGAAACGGGAAAGAGGACGGGCCCCCCAAATGCTCCGATTTGGGGATCTTCCCAGCTAATATATTCTTGTGCTCTGTGAATGAAGTCATCAAGCCTTTGGCATCTTCTCCGCTGGGGTCATCCCATAACAAGGACCTCACACGGATGCCGGATTGTAAGTCCATCGGTTGTTTGCCGTCGTCGACCCTCTTGGTTCTTGCAGCTTCCACCTTTAAGCATTTGATGTAAGCTTTGAGGGTCTCGAAGGGTCCTTGATTTATGTTGGTCAAAGCGTTGACCTCATAGCTCTCCTTCCAAGCAGCTAGGAATTGCCTTCAGAATGAAGACAACAGCTGCTGCCACAAATGAATGAATCTTGTTCTATGATTCTTGAGCCATTCATCTGCTGGTATCGCCAAGGTTATCGAGAACATATGTCACTTGGCGTCTTCGAACACGCGATGCACCAACATCAATTTATTGAACTTTGAGAGGTGGTCGATAGGATCCGTGCTGCCATCATAAGACGTGATGGAAGGCATCTTAAAGCCTTGCGGTAACGAGGATTCTACAATGTGAGGAGCACATTGCTCCCCATCCTAATCCTCCCAGTCGTAGTCATGGTCTTGGCGTCGAGCCATTCTGGGCATTATCCTTTTCAAGCTCTCTAATTCCATGCGGAGGGGGTCGCGATCTTGGTTGGAATTTTGTGTTGGGTTATCCCTCTTTTGGGCATTGAGACTATCCCTGAGGTTTGACTGGTCCTTCCTCTCGGGTTCGCGCCTGAAAGCCTTGTTACACCAATGAGCATTCAAGCCATCTTGTATGTAATGCCCTACTACCCTAGAGTCATTACCATGTGATTTTAAAATGTGCAACTAACTCGCTAATCGAGGTTTTAGACAAAAAATGTGTGATTAAATTAAAGTAAAGATCTGTTAACAAAACTTCAATATAAAAGGGTTGGACATTCATTAAAATCATAAAAAGGGTGAGATTGGGATCCCAAAATATTGTTTGAGAGATATTTACAACTAAAAAATCTTTATACAGTCGACCTAGGCCGACGAAGCATGAGTTGGAGGGCATGGAGCGATGCGTACATGTTTGGCATTTCCTTTACCCTTACCTGCACCATAGAGAACCCGTGCGCCAAGGCCCAGCAAGAAAACTCCACAAACATAGCATATGACAATTCATTTCAGTAAATGCATAACTAAACAAACACAACGGAAAATTCACAACAGCGGCCTAAGCCGATCAAGGTGCGTTACCAAGCACCAGATTCATGGTCCTAACCAAGCGGGTGAGTACATCACCCTAGATGGCCATGCCATGTCAGCCTGCATTCAGTGTGCTTATTGTCGTTTTAGGCCCTTGCCGATTCAAACCTTTATCGATCTGTCACAAACATATACATGACATAACAATTATAGACATTCACACATAACACTAAGCACAAATAATCGGGTCATGCCCTACTCTACGAGCACAAACAGTTTTCTTACCTTGAGTCCCGAGTTGACAGTACAAGGAGATCCTGAGCATGATCCCTAATCCCGAGCCTTAGCGGTAAAACCTAGTCACAGCGTAATAATAAATAACCATCACAATTGAAACAGATTAAAAGCTTTAGAATAATATAATAGCCTCTGGGACCTAGAATTCTACTAAACTGAGTAGTAGGATCTTTCCCGAGCCCCTACGTTTGAGTTTCTGAGCCTAACAACCCTAATTGGCCAACATTGTCCATTTGAGTCGCGGCGCTCCTCAGACGCATCGCGACCCTCTACAAGTCAGAGACCTCGAGGCTCTCACCTGGGGGACACAGGCCGCGACATGCCCCAACTCGTATCATGATGCTTAGGTGATTTTAGAGAACCTCCAGGCCCCTCTCACGCACACGGGCTGCGGTGCTTGAAGAAAAGTGTCGCGGCTCGTGCTTGAAACCAAGAATTCCCCTGTGTTTTCTCAAGTCAAATGTCACTATAATTCATCTTAATAAATACCTAAACCCAGAATTACGCATATAACTCATATCAACACAAAATGGGCATCTTAATTACCCCAGAAACTACCCCATACTCTCACCAAAACCCAAACTCAGACTAAGGTTTAAACCTAAAGAAAACCCTTAAACTACAGTAGAAAATCCACCAAAATCAGAGTGAAAACCTTACCTCCACTTTGAATTTCAATCCCCCTGAGTTGTTCCACTTAATCCTAGCTTCAATCCCCAATCGTCAAGCTTCTTCCTCTCCAGAAATCAAACTTCCAAAACCTTAGAGAGAGAGAGAGAGGGGGGGTTACACGAGAGAGAGAAAGTGAGGGAGCTGAGCTTTTTTGGTTCCTTTTGTCTTCCTTCTACAAAGTCCTAATGGTTGAGTCTATCCCTTTTCAAAAGACTAAAATGCACCTAGGTCAACTTTCAGCCCTTTAATGCCTCCAAAGGCAAACCCGTCATTTTCCACATTCCTGTCATTAAACAGGAGTTCATGACAACTTTAGGATTTAGATCGATTTTTATATGATCATCGAGTGATGTGATTATAACTCTTTATAGTAAATGATATTTTAATAAGAGTTAAATACATATATGGTCCAGTCCTATACAATCTTATTGTATAAAGCACCTCCACTAAGATGTCCTACTACACTAGTGATCCAGACCTAGATCACATGTATTCATAATACTAGTGGACCATACTAGCAGTGTTTAATTAAATATTCCATAACTTTAATATAAACTGCAAACTATTTAATTCATTATCTATAATCTTAATCCTCTCGCACCAATACAAGATTATAGCTGCATTAATGAATTAGGAATTTTTTTGATATTTATCTAAATATTATTCAATAATAATAAACATTAATTATATATAAATATATTTCTTTTATAAATTTCATAAATAATGAACTACTTTCATTGCTTTAAGATCACTATGCCCAATAATCTCCCACTTTCCCTAAAGCAAACGAGGCATCTTCTTGAACCCCATACTTAGTACAAGACCCTGAAAAGACTTGGCAGATAAAGTCTTGGTTAACATATCCATAAGGTTTTGTTTTGAAGTTATTTTCATAAAAGTCACGTCACTTGGTGCACTCACCTTGATGTCGACCTTCAACCATCTTCGTCTGATTAAAAATTAAAATCAGTGAATCCATTGAGGTCCAGGTTCACTCCTGAGTAAACCAATATATTGTTTCTCATTTTCCTATGATACTTGAGAATGTGCTTTACTCCAATCCTGGATTTGATTGATAATGACTAATTATCCCTTATGCATAACAAATGTAGGCCTCATACAACATGGCATACATTAGACTACCTACAATTAAGGTATAGGGAATCTGTCTCATATCTTCTTCCTCACGAGGTGTCTTAGGACACTACTCCTTGGAGTTCAGCGTATTAAAACACATGTGCACCTTATCAATATAAAATGCATGAGAAAGAGATAGAGCTTTGTTCTAATGATCCCTTAGGATCTAAATACCCAGAACATAGCTTGCTCCTTCCTAATCTTTCATTTGGAATTTCACAGCTAGCCATTTCTATAACACTTGATAATATTTCTACATCATCCGTAATGAGTAAAATATGATCAATATAGAAACATCCTTCTTATTTTTGACGTGTCCATAAACTCATGATTCGTCAACATTTTGTCCAAAATTGTACGTTTTCACTGTTTGATCATATCAAAGACTCCAAGACCTAGATGCTTGCTTTAGTTCATTAGATGGACCTTAGCAGCAGACAAACCCTTTGTTCTCTAACACGATTATGGCCAAACGACTCGTTTAGTGAGTTTAACACTGTTTAAAATGCACAATGTAATGGTCCTTGGGTAGTAGGGCGTTACATAAATAGTAAAATGATCCCAATAATGAATTTAAGAAAAGTAAACAATTCACTTTCTTAATTTTGAATTAAGATATAAATGTCTTGATTCCCAAAATTATCAATTAATAATTTAACTAGGAATAAAAAATTTAATTAATATAGTTAAATTTTTGAAAATTTAAAATTAATTAATTAATAAAGTAATTAATCAATTTAAATTTGAAATTTACAATTATCAGCAACTTCCCACATTTTAAGGAGGAGAATATTCTTTTTTTGTTTCTTAAACAAAAAGATTGAGTGATTCAACTAACAACTCAATTATTATGATAAATATCTTAACATCATATATTAAAAAATATATTTAAAATTAATAAATTAATTAAATAATATTAAATGTAATGCCCCAAAATCCCTAATAAGGTTTAAGATCTTGATTAGGTGGCCGGGATGGCCATAATTGATTTATTATGTTATTAAATTATTATATACATGTTTAGGTGTATTAAATATGCATGTGAACCCATTTATGATTAATTGGGTGATTTTCATATTTTGGCCATTTCGGGCATATTTGGCATATATGTGATATGTGTGTGGTGCTTTTATTATTATTTGGTTACACTAGGGTTACTCAGCATGAGACGATCCTAGGAGGTAAGCTAGTGGGAAAGTCACAACGGGATTTATTCTTGACTCGGAGTGAGTCAAGGGGTATTTAGCACATTACCGGGTTATTGGGTAATGGGAGTCAATATTTGATGATAAATTGGGAGTTAGTAAGATCATGGGGAAATTCTGGAGGTTTTGACTATTTTGCCCTCGAGGATGTTTTTGGGACCCCGAGCGTTAGGATTTGTTTGAGGCTACTTAAGCTTGAAGTAACCTGTTAAGAAATAAAAAGAACGTTCAATAAGTTCTCTCTCCCTCTAAGTTCATTTTTGTCTCCCGATCGCATTTTCGAAGGAAACTTGAGTCCTAGGACTCAGATTCAAGCGAGGATCGAGGCATAGCGATCACAGGGAAGATTAGAAGCTTATTAGCCAGAGGATTTAGTTGGGAACAACTCAATTGAAGGCAATCCAAGTTTTAAGTTCTAAGTTCTTAAAGTTTTTAAGCTTGAATTGGACTTTGTGTTTTGATGAGTTTTTGATTGAATTGAAGCTTGGGTTTTGTTGGTTTTGGATGATGGGGTTGTTTGGGAACTTTTATTTTTGAGTTTGGAGTTGTTTGGATAGGTTTTTGGAAGGTTTTAAAATGGTAAAATCGAGGAAAAATGGTTGGTTCATGGTTGGGCTGCGGCCTTGTTCTTGGGCGCCGCGGCCCAGGCTTGATGAAGTAGGTGGAGGTTTTTGTTTGGCTTGGGGGCCGCGACACTTGAAAGGGGGGGCCGCAGCACTTGATGCCATATTTGGCCAAAATGATGTTTTGAGCATGGGAACTCAAACCTCAGGCCTCTGGATCGTTCCTACTATCCGGTTTAGTGTGATTCGATGTCCCGGAGGCTAGGTCTTGGTTCTGGGATAGGGTTTTAGAACTTGAACTCATTGGATCACCGTTTATGGTTGTAACTAGGTTATCACTAGAGGCTTGGAATCAGGATCGTGCTTGTGGCTCATTTATTGGTAACCTGTGCTTGGACCAGAGGTAAGAAAACTACACCCTATATATATGACATGCATGGTTATTATTGAGGCATGTCGAGTGTTTGAATGTGATGCATGTGATACACGAGAAACATGTGGTTAGGGCATGCCATGAATGTTAAATGTGAGATTGATTAGGGCTTGAGACTCTGTGTTTGTGCATGATCCTAATTATGCTAGTAATTGTTAAATGAGCATGCTGAATGCCCCGTATTCGGATATTTGATATATGATATATGCCTTGTAGCATTGCTTACTTATGCATGTTACTGACCTAAGAGTCAGAAGCGACATAAGCATCATGAACACAGAGCCAATAAAAGATTAGATCTAATCGACATCGGCATTGAATGACTCATATGGAGCATTAATGCTGGACCGACCCTAAGTTCGATGAACATCTGCATTGAATGACTCATATGGAGCATTAATGCTAGACCGACCCTAAGTTCGATGAATATTATAAGCGCTTGCCTAGTTCTATGACTAGTTACTCAGAGCCGGGGCCAAAGGCCCAGGTGACCCTATCGTCACATGGCTAAGGGAGCGGTACCCATAGTTGTGACCCTATGGTCACTCCCTTTTTGTCTAGTCTATGACTAGTTATTCAGAGCGAGGGCCAAAGGCCTAGGTGACTGTTTTGTCACATGGCTAAGAGAGTGGTACCCACAGTAGTGACTCTATGGTCACCCGGTAGGTTTATGTTGGTGACTATTTCATCAAATACCTATCTTGTTTAAGCTAGTGAAATGATCACTTATTTGTAAAGCCTAGGTGACCGTATCGTCACAAGGCTAATGGGAACGGAACCCACTTTAGTGACTTTTACAACCGTCACTCTTCTATTTAGGGCTAAAAGCTCTAGATGATTATTATGATCATCGGTTGATGTTATATACTCATCATGATCAGAACTTATTTGCATGCGTGATTAAGGCTATTATTGCTAGGCATGCACCTTATGATTTGATGACATGTTATTACTGTTCATGAGCATATTGAGTTTTCTTGCTGGGCTTCAGCACGGGTGCTATGTGGTGAAGGTAAAGGCAAAAGAAAGCTGAACCATCCTTGAGTTGGAGAGCTTAGGTGACGATATGTACATATGCGGCTGCTCGACCACCACAGCCGAGGGTTGAAAGAGGAACTAGGGTTAAACCCTGTTTTGCCGCTTAGATTGGCTGGTTATAATTATTTTATTGTAATAGACCTTTAAATTATATTTTTGGGATCCCAATGTATACAGTAAACGTTCTAATGAAACGCTATATCTTAACCAAAATTTTTAATCCCTAAACCGCTAATCATACTTAGTTACACAAATATGGCCAAATGACTCGATTAGCGAGTTTAGCACTATTTAAAAGGCACACCGTAACGGTCCCTGGAGTTTAGGGCGTTACATTAAACCTCCTCAATTTTTGCACAAAATATGCACCTACGCATGCCTCACTTAATGACCAAAACAAAGGTCATTTAATTAGTTGCATACAACGTGCATCACGGGAAGACCAATTTTTTTTATTATTTTTTAATAATTGATCATATCAATTAAACAATTAGCTATGGTTTCACGCATGGCATGTCTCAAATTTTGATCTCGATCAAATTTATATGCAACTTATGTGTGCTGTACGACACACATTAATAGAGATAAACTCTTATTGCAAGATTTCTACACCATGGAAACACATGCACTCACGGCATGATTTAATGATGGTATATGTGTTACAGGCAAACAAAAGCATGGGATTGATTTGGCAACAATTGCAGAAATTCCTTGATCAAAACGCCGCGACTACAATGGTATGGTTTTGTTAATCAAATTGATCAATTCATATAGCCATTTTATACTCACGGCTGAAGTGATTCCAAATCAATGCAAAATAATTTTGATTATTTTTCAATCTCATTTCATTACAAAAGATAATTCAAATTCTAATATACTAAAATTATAGAATTACAAAAAATCTATACCCAACAAAAAAATATGAGCATACATTGAATCTAATTCAAAAAATTAAAAGCAAAACCAAAAACAAAGAGAGCCATATAGTTAATGATCAATCTCATTCATCATGAACATATATATCAACATATATTGAAAATATGCAATGAATCTCATACAACAATTAATATATATATATATAAATACATAGACCGCTCTGGTACCAATTGTTAGAGCACCCGTGAGCCATAGCATATGACAATTCATTTCAGTAACTGCATAACTAAACAAACACAACAGAAAATTCACAACAACAGCCTAAGTCGATCAAGGTGCGTTACCAGGCACCAGATTCACGGTCCTAATCGAGCGGGTGAGTACAACACCCTAGATGGCCATGCCATGGCGACCTGTATTTAGCATGTTTATTGCCGTTTCCAGCCCTTGCCGATCCCGACCTTTGCCAATTTGTTACAAACATATACATGATATAACAATTACAGACATTCACACATAACACTAAACACAGATTATCGGGCCATGCCCTGCTCTACAGGCATAAACAATTTTCTTACCTTGAGTCTCAAGCTTATAGTGCAAGGCGATTCGGAGCACGATCCCTAATCACGAGCCTTAGCGGTAAAACCTAGTCACAATGTAATAATAAATAACAATCACAATCTAAACTGATTAAATGCTTCAGAATAATATACCAGCCTCCGGGACCTCAAATTCTACTAAATAGGGTAGTAGGATCCTTGTTGCGGATTTTATATGCTACGCAAGTGCACGTATCGCAATTTAGTAATAACCTTGGTAAAACCAAGTATCGTCCTGAAGGGCTGAATCCTCAATTACCAGTCAATTAATTTCTCTTTCTATTTGGTCAATTAGATTTTCGATTCTTATAGATAAAGCAAAAGAAAATATAATATTCAAAAACAATAATTACAAATTATATAAAATATCAATTAATAGCAAAACCTTAGATTTAAACACTGAAGAAATAATTAGAATATTTAATCTCATCAACTATCCTCCCTATCATTTCCTAATACAAAATACTAAATTCTTCTTCTTTCTGCCTAATTCAATTAACAAGTTGATAAAAGCAGCCTATAATCATACTATGAATTATAAACTCAACCTAGGTGACAATTTCCTATATTTCTATGGCAAATTGAACCACAAATGTAGCATTAATCTCAACAACTTAATAAATAGTTACACAATTAATATGGATACTCTCGTTCCAAATTAAAATTATGTCCAATATAACCCCAGCAAATTCAAATCTCACTTCTCAGATTTTGATTTAAAAAACATATAAATAATGACTATAGATGACCAATCAATAATCAATCAATAAGAACAGGTTATATGGAATTGAAGAAGATTGAAGAAGAAGAACGTTGAAATTGCATTAATTCATAATAGAGATTCAAGTGATTCAATTAAAAATCCTAAACAGAAAATTAGTTCATATTCATAATGCTAATCACAAAGACAATTAAAAATAACATCAGAAAATAGATGAAAAACATGCAGTTTGAATACTCCAAGCCTTCCAACCTCCAAGAATTTCCCACAAAAAATCTGTATCTCCTTTTTCTCTCTTTCCTCTTATAAAAACCTAAAAATACAGTTTTTGAAGAGGCGGGCCGCGGCTTTATATGTACCATGTCGCGGCCCGTGTCTAAAATCCTTCACGATTCTGCCTTTCCATGCCGCGGCCCGTGTCTGCGATTTCTGGGTTGTTGTCCTTTTATGCTGTGGCTCTCCTTAGCCATGCCGCGGCTCAAAGTTCTCCTTCAAAACATTGGTTTTGTTTCACTAGCTAGTCGCGACTCTACTTTGCTCATGTCGCGGCCCTTAAGAAATTTCTCAATTCTTCAAGATTTTATCCCAAAAATTTACCAACACCTCCAAATCATGTTGAGATCCATCCTTTCTCAAAATATGTTATAAAACTTGGTTATTTCTTCTCTTTCTTTGACATTTTCCTCCAAGTACTCAATTCTTTCTGATATTCACAAAGACAAGCAAACACGGCATAAACCCACACTAAATGAAAGAAAAATGAGATAAAAGACTACTTAAAGCACCACCTAAACATGACAAAAACTAGACTCAACAATCCTTCCCGAGCCCCTAAGTTTGATTTTTCGAGCCTAAAAACCCTAATTGGCCAACATTTTCCATTTGAGTCGCAACGCTCCTCAGGGGTGTCGTGGCCCTCTACAAATCAAAGAACTCGAGGCTCTCACCTGGGAGACACCGGCCGCAGCGTGCCCCAACTCGCGCCGTGGCGCTTAGGCGATTTCAGAGAACCTTTAGGGTCCTTTCACGCACACGGGCTGCGGCGCTTGAAGAACAGTGCCACAACTCAAGTTAGAAACCTAGAATTCCCCTGCATTTTCTCAAGCAAAATTTCACTATTATTCATCCTAATCAATACCTAAACCCAGAATTACGTCTAGAACTCATATCAACACAACATAGGCTTCTTAATTACCCCAAAAACTACCCCATACTCTCACCAAAACCCAAAATTAGACTAAGGTTTAAAACTCAAGAAAACCTTTAAACTACAGTAGAAAATCCACCAAAATCAGAGTGAAAACCTTACCTCCACTAAGAATTTCGATTCCCCTGAGTTGTTCCACTTAATCCTAGCTTCAATCTCTAATCTTCAAGCTTCTTTCTCTCCAGAAATCAAACTTCCAAAGCCACACACACACACACACACACACACACACACACACAGAAAGTGAGGGAGCTGATTTTTTTTTGTTCCTTCTGTCTTCCTTCTACAGAGTCCTATTGGTTGAGTCTATCCCTTTTCAAAAGACTAAAATGCCCCTAGGTCAACTTTTAGCCCATTAATGCCTCCAAGGGCAAGCCCATCATTTTCCACAATCCCACTAATTCCTCGAGTAGTCCTATAAATCCCCAATTAATCTCGTCGCACCCAAATAACCGCTAAATGACTACCCGTTACCCGATCAACATCGAATGCACACTATGTTCCCAAAATACCCCTAGGCTCACCCATTTGACCCCGTTGTGACTATTCCGATAATCTGCTCACTAGGACCGTCTCGAGCCCAATATTGCAAATACGCCCACATAAAAGTGTGGTCTCAGTCATAAAACACACATAATTACATTTATGCCCTTAACGAGCCAAAATTACAAATGTGCCCTTATTAACAAGAACGAGCCCACATGCATATTTAATACACTTAAACATGCATATTTAGTCATATCATCACATAACTCAAGAAATCAAATAATGGTACACATATATCATGATTAATCATGTAATAATACAATTAAATCATTTATTGCCCCTCCCGGCACAGTATTCAAGGAACTAAGCCTTATTAGCAAATTTGGGACGTTACATTGTAGGTCAGTTTGGCGTCAGTATGCACCATTGCCCTCAGGGTATGCTACTTATGTTTCCCCTTTGGACTCAATGTTTTCATTGTTAACTGAGATGTTGATGCCGTGTTCTCGGTTATCGAAGGTGTTACGCCTATTGACTCCTTAGCCACTGCTCTTGTGGTGTTGGCGAGGTGCTGGGAGGACACCAACTCCAGGCTTCGCGCGATCCATATTGGCACGCCTGGGTGGAATGCCCTGGGCTCCACGGGCGCCGACGGCCTGGCGGTGTCCTCGAGCAACTAGGCCTTTACCCTTACCAGCTGGCCTCGGGGCCTGGTTGTCTTCGGGGTTCTAGCGAGCATCCTTTTGCTTGAGAGTAAGATTTTCGTCGACCTTACCTTTGCCACGATCTTGTGGCATAGGTGGGTCTCTAACTCCAACTGGGTGCACAAGGAGCACGCCAGCTTGCATATCTCGCGCCACATCAGCCGGGTGCTCGGGAGGCACACCGGCTGGGTTGACAGGTGGCACTCCAGCTGGGTGCACAAGCGGCACACCAACTGGCTGCCTAGTCAATACTTCACCATTGGGGTCCATCCACAACCCTTGGGCTGCCAGAGTATCCCTCATGGCGTTAACCATCTCCTGTAGGGCGGCGATATTACCCTCCTGGGTGTCAAGTTTCTGCTACTGGGTGGTCACCTGATCGTGAACTGCCACCACTTCTGGTGTCTCCTCCGCATCCATGGGTTGAGGATATTCCTCCTCATGATACTTGTCGTGTATGCCATTGTATTCGACATTTTCGTCGTAGTCTTCCACCATCTCAGGGAAGTCCTGCGGTGGTGGACGGTTGTTTTCTCCTCCCTCAATTCCGGCTGAAGGAGCTGCATTGTCTGGTGTGTTTCTCCGAGTGGTCACCATGTCTTCGTTCTTCAAGCTCTCAACGAAAGCACAAAAATGTTGACTACCTTTTTCACTATCAACCTAATCTAAGAATTTAATGAAAGTAATAGACAAGAACACAAGGATTTTACGTGATCCAAGTTATAAAAGAGCTCTAGTCGACGAGACTATGATATTTAGCGAGCTTGAGGCTTGTTTGAGCAAGCCCCAATGGTGGTTCTCATACAATGTATATATTACATTGAGTTACAGAGTTTCTCTCAATAAAAATCTAAACCCTTTACAAGGAGATAACCCAACCCTATTTATAGAGGTTGAGGTCATTAATGTTAATCATCTATCATTAATATAAATTCCACCATCCTGGGGTATTAATGCTAAGTTAATACAAAAAATGTTGCACTAAATAGAGACTACGACCCAGGGGGATTGCATTGGGCTCATTGTAAAAAATCGTGTACCAACTTTATGGGGAACATATCTCTGACTGTCAGGGTGCGGCGCACGTTTGCCCATGTCAGGCACATTGTGGGAAATGTCGATTGTCGAGGGTACGAACTGGACACCACTAAAAGACGCTCACAAAAAGTTGTTAGATGATCTACTGGTGGCCCATACCCGCAGTGACTGACACCTGGCATCTACTCCAAGTCCGAGGAACAGAATCCTAGACTTGAGAGATAGGCGAGTGAAGAGAGCCTCTCGGGACGTGGCCTCACCTGGAGACATCCTCGCCACAAGGACATACCTTAGGGCGTGACCTCACTTGGAGACATCCATGACTTGAAGATTGGCTCGGGATGTGGCCTCACCTGGAGACATCCTCGCCTCGAAGGCAGACCTCGGGGCGTAGCCTCACTTGGAGACATCCACGACTTGGGCGGACTGTGTTTTCTAGAAGAGTTCACACTCCGAGAACTTCATGACTTGTCGCTAATTACTCATAATTGCCACGTGTCGACTGGTGAAAACACGGACAACAAAAGTTATTTAGGGCATGAAAGATTAGTAGTTAGAAAATTGTATTTTTAAAAAGTATGATTATGTAATAAGAATATAAATTTAGTGTGTGAAAACATGTTTCTGAAAATATAATTGGATGCATTGTATGTCAACTTTAAAAAAATGAATATATGATTGATTAAAAATATGAAAATATAACAGAAACAAAATATATGATTGGTAGATATGAATTTGAAAACTATTTTGAATAATATAAGAGAAACAAAACACCACGATATTAAATTTGAATTTACTAATAAATTTCAAATTAGTATATTGATTAAATTTATAATAATGATTCACTCGCATAAGTTTTTTTTTAATAAATGGTTATTTTTTTGTAATATTTAGATGCCATTTGTCATGAATTATTATATAATATGCAATTATGATGTCAAGCATTTGATTTTAAAATTAGAATGAAATATATATGGCAATGAACTATTTCCTTATTAAGTAATTTTCTACATTATATGACAAAACAATCCTTAGTTGTTGAAAAATTATCAACTAACAAGCAAACTGTTCTTGTTCTAAGCAAATAATAATAATAACAATAAAAACCTAATCTCGGTTGCACTAGTTTGAATAGGACAATCTCTAATTGCTTGAAACCTAATCAAATACAATTTAACACATTATTTGTCTAGATTCGACAATTCTTTAGTTGTTCTACTAAATTTTTTTATACATAAACAATATTAAAATCTAGTGTTACAATCGACACGTGAAGCACTAAAATATTTTACTGAAAAAATAACATATAATTAATTCTAAATCAAAAAAAGAAATGAACTAAATATTGAAATGATTTCTAGGCAGATTAATGCATTATTTTACATAATAACTTTTAAGTAATCATATCATCATATATATATATATAAAATAATAATGCATAGACATAAGTATAGGTATAAGTACCTATTATGAATAATTGTCTATAGTTTGGATTGAAAAAATCATAATAGAATGAAAAGATAACCGTGAAGAGGTTAATGAGGGTAAAATAATATTTTTGAATTTTTCTATACAAAAAATTTCATCTAGCTAATCTAGCTATTCAGAATGAATCTTTAAGCATTTAAGCATCTAATGGGCTCACACCACATCAGAGATTACGTTGATTTCACTATTATATGGATTTCACACGTAACACACGTTGATTTGACTAGGGAAATTTCACTTTTTATCTCTAATAATACCTAATATTACCAAAAAATCCCAACATTAATAATATTTTCAAATTAATGCTAAACTTTCCTCCCATACCCAAAATACCCCTCCCATTCAATCTCAGCCTTCTCTCTCTCAGTCTCGGTTTCTCTCTCTTTCAGTCTCAAAAAATCCCCCAAAAACCATCGAACCTCCACCTCCGTCGAGCCGTCGAGCCGCCATCTCCGTCGAGCCGTCGAGCCCGCATCTCCGTCGAGCTCCCACCTTCTCCGTCGAGCCCCCACCTTCTCCCATTTCTCCGGCGATCTCGAGCCCACTGCAAACTCCCATTTTTCTGTCAAACCCGAGACCCACGGAGCATATTTCCTTCAAAGTTTAAAAAACTAAGGTAAAATCTTGAACCCAAGTCCATATTTGCTTTATATCGTTGTTGAATCTGTGATTTGTGGAATGGGTTGTCCGATTTTGTGGGAAATTTTTTATGGGTTTGAACCAGTGGCTCGATAGGTTCGATTATGGTTCGATAGTAGGCTCGATAAGGTAGTTTGAACAGTTCGATGATGGATCGATTATGGCTCGATATGAGCTCGACATGAGCTCGATAGGAGCTCGATAAGAGCTCAGTAGGATATGTTGTATTATATTACAAGAGCTCGATAGGTTCGATAATGGTTCGATATGAGACTAGACTGTAGCTCGATGGTTATTTATCTAGACAGACAGATTTTTCATAGCTCGATAGGTTCGATAATGGTTCGATATGAGACTAGACTGTAGCTCGATGGTTATTTATCTAGACAGACAGATTTTTCATAGCTCGATAGGTTCGATAATGGTTCGATATGAGACTAGACTGTAGCTCGATGGTTATTTATCTAGACAGACAGATTTTTCTTAGCTCGATAGGCTCGATGCTGGCTCGATAGGCTCGATAAATTTAGGTTGTTGATATTTCTCGATGGAACTCGATAGTTTTTCGATAGTGCTCGATAGGGTATGTTGCAGCTCGATGATAGCTCGATAGAGATCGATAGAGCTCGATGAAAACTTATTTCAGTGTTTTTTTGAAATTTTCTTTATTCTGTTTTCTTACAAATTTTTTTTCATGTGTTGTTACAGATGCCTAAGTTGCTTGTTCCGTTCAGTGATCACTTTCCTGGTCGAGTGACATATCGGGGTAGTAGTACTTTAAATCACATCAAGACCAGGTTTTTGGAGCTCGGGCTGCTTGAAAGGGCTAAGGAATCCCCTTTTAAACAATTCTTTTTGGCTTCGGAGTTTAATTTCTCCGGAGTCTTGGTGCATCAACTGTTGCTGAGGAAAATCGCCAGCAACAACGAAGATGAGGTGCATTTTTTCTTGGGGTCGAAGTCTTGTAGATTCGGCATGGGAGAGTTTGCCCTGGTGACGGGGTTGGATTTCAGTGCCTTCCCGTCACCAGAAGAGTTGGAAGGGCGTAATCTCAGCGATCGGTTGATAAAGGAGTATTTCAACGATGCTGAGAAAGTAAAGCTGTCACAGGTGGACCATGCTTTCAAGACTTGTACGGTTGTGGAAGATGTGTACAAGCTTGGTCTATGTCTGTTTGTTGAGGGGGTTCTGAATGCCATTGAGGGAAAACTGCACATTTGGCGAGATATTCTAAAAATTGTTGAGAATGTAGAGTACTTCTTCAGCTATCCATGGGGGAAGTACTCTTATAGGAGGCTATTGCATTCTTGTAAGAAGGACATGGTGAAGCAAAAGGCCAACTATGATGCCAAGAAGGATGCCAAGGTGCAGCAAGAGTCCAAATACAGTATGTATGGTTATGCCCCCGCCTTACAGTACTGGGCATATGAGGCTATCCAACAGCTTGCGGTGGAGCTTGTTGTGAGCTCGGGAAACATGTTCCCGAGGATGCTTAGCTGGTCGCATCGGAAGAACAAGGATTTCACCAAGTCCGTCATCGCACCGATATTATTGAAGAAGAATGTAAGTTATGTTGTTTTTTTTTTATCTATATGCTTATCTTTTATCATTATTTGAGTTAACCAAATGTTTTATGTTGTTTGCAGTTAATTGTTCTTCCGATGTTGAAGCCTCGGCCAGCAGAAAAAGACTATTACTTGTCTTTGACTGAGGGAGATCTTCCCCTTTATCCTGGGCTTGGCCAGGATCCCTCGGAAACTGATGAGGAGGAGGATGCGACTTTTGAGAAAATGGCAGAGAAAGTTTCTCAGGCTGCCGAGGCAGCCAAGATATTTGTTGATGCTGCCCCGGGGGAGGAGGTTGCAGGTCCCACCCCTCCTATTCCCCCAGCCTCAGCCCCAGCCTCAACCTGTGCCCCAACATCAGCCCCAGCCTCAGCCCCAGCCTCAACCTGTGCCCCAACATCAGCCCCAGCATCAGCCCCAGCATCAACCTGTGCCCCAACATCAGCCCCAGCCTCAGTGTCAGCCCCAACACCAACCCCACCACCAGCCTCAGCCTCAGCCCCTGAGCTGGCCGACTTGATTGAGCGGTTGGACAGAGTCGAGGGTCGACAGGAGACCCTCTTGAAGAACCAGTCAGTGATCTTGGACGTACTCAGTCAGATCCTGACATTTGTTAAGGAGAAACCGAGGGGGTCCAATGAAGATTCAGAGTCAGAGTCATTGGATCTTCCGCTAGACTATGTTGATGATCCAACGACGCCCCCTACCATCATTGTGACACCAGATGCTGAGACTCCGGGAGTCGTTATTGTCAACCCTGAGGATGTTGCTGGGGTTCAGTTTCGGAGGGCTAGACGCCAAAGACGCAAGCCAGATTGGTTTGAGGACTATACGGATCCCACGAGGAAAAGACCTCGCACTGCTGCAGCTGCACCAGCAGACGAGGCTACACAAGAGGCTACACATGTGCTGGACCCTCTCAAGAAGCCAGATCCCAAACAGTATAGGACAATGTGCAAGTGGCTTCTTGGAGACATGCCCAACAAGACCCCGCGGGATGTAAAGACTGGGAGTCACGGTCCAGCATGGTTTCTGACGTTGAAGACACCCCAGTCGTGGCTCAATGATGGGGTAAGCAATTTATACCTAATTATGGACTATTTTCAATTTTACATGTTTTATTTTTACTGACTCGATGTGAGCTCGATAGGAGTTCGATAGTAGTTCGACATGGATGTTAAAATAGGGGTTGTTCTTTACTATTTCAGAGTGGCTCGATGTGAGCTCGATGGAGCTCGATAGGTAGTTCGATAGGGATGTTAAAATAGATTGTTTTTTTACTGTTTTAGAGTGGCTCGATGTGAGCTCGATATTAGTTCGATAGGGATGTTAAAAGCTCGATGTGAGTTCGATATGTGTTCGATAGTGAAAATTCCCTTAACAAAGTGGCTCGATGTGAGCTCGATGGAGCTCGATAGGGAGTTCGATAGGGATGTTAAAATAGGTTGTCTTTACTATTTCATGATGGCTCGATGTGCGCTCGATAGGTAGTTCGATAGGGATGTTAAAGTAGGTTATTTTTACTGTTTCATACTGGCTCGATGTGAGCTCGATAGGAGTTCGATAGTAGTTCGACATGGATGTTAAAATAGGGGTTGTTCTTTACTGTTTCAGAGTGGCTCGATGTGAGCTCGATGGAGCTCGATAGGTAGTTTGATAGGGATGTTAAAATAGATTGTTTTTTTTACTGTTTTAGAGTGGCTCGATGTGAGCTCGATATTAGTTCGATAGTAGTTCGATAGGGATGTTAAAAGCTCGATGTGAGTTCGATATGAGCTCGATTGAGCTCGATAGGGAGTTCGATAGGGATGTTAAAATAGGTTGTCTTTACTATTTCATGATGGCTCGATAGGTAGTTCGATAGGGATGTTAAAGTAGGTTATTTTTACTGTTTCAGACTGGCTCGATGTGAGCTCGATAGTAGTTCGATGGTAGCTCGATTGGGATGTTAAAGTAGTTTGTTTTTTTACTGTTTCATACTGGCTCGATATGAGCTCGATATGAGTTCGATGTGAGCTCGATGGAGCTCGACATCAGCATTTTATGATGGTTTTTGCTAATTTTTTTATCGTACTCTCTTTTGCAGCATATTGATGCGGCAGAACACATGCTTCGTATGCGTCGCAAGTATTTTCCCAATATATATCGACAGAATGCAGTTGTGATGAACAGTTATTTCTCACAAGTGATACCTGCCCGATATGATCAGTTCAAGAAAACAGCCGACAAAACAAAGTATTATTGGGATGCTGACATTATGTCCATGTTGACCGGCATCGAGCAGCAGTTTCTGGCATCTTGGGGAGGAGTTGAGGATGTATATTGGTGCCAGAACTATGGACAACAACATTGGTTTGCCATTGAGGCTTCCATTTCTAGTTGGACTCTGACTGTTTACGATTCAGACAACTCGGTGATTAGTGACGCAAAGCTTGAGGATATTATGAGTCCATGGTGCTTTATGCTACCTTCTCTGTTAATGCAGAGTAAACTGTTTACTGATAGCTTGATGTTGAAGATTCCATCAGCAGGAAATAGGCCGCATCAGTTCACATTGCGTCGCAAACAGAAACACGAGCTCCCTCAGTCAAAGAGAAGGTAACAAACATCATCTTCATACTAATTTTGTTTCTAACTAAATTTATAGTAATGTGCACTTAATATATTTTTTTTTTTTACAGTGGGGATTGTGGTGTGTATGCTATCAAGTATATTGAGCATCTAATGGTCGGTCTTCCATTGGAAGCTATCTGCGATGAAAATATGGAGGTGTTCAGGAACAAGTGGACCACAGACTTGTGGTATCAAAATTTGTTACCTTGATGATTGTATATATACAGGGTCTTTACATGTACAGTTTGTTGTTCACATTTTTTTATAATTTTCATGGGCTGTTATCGAGCTAATATCAAGCTATATCGAACTGTTATTGAATTATCAAAATTTGTTACCTTCATAAAAAGAGTTTATTAATACAACAAGTTCAAATGGGAAAAAAGAGTTTAAAGCCTAGCTTTGCCATAAACATAACTTTTCAGAAAAATCAAATAAAAAGAGTTTATTAATACAACAAGTTCAAATGGGAAAAAAAAGTTTAAAGCCTAGCTTTGCATGTAGCCCTGTTGTGGCCAAGACCACCACACATGCTACACTTGCGATGACTGGGAATGATTTCTCCATTCGATGGAGTGCGGTTTGTCTTCCTTCTTCCCACCTTATTCTTCTTCGGTCGACCAACTGGTTGTTTTTCAACGGGAACCCCAACTTGCATTTTCTCTATGTTCTCGGGAACTTCCCAATCATCCTCATTGCCAGTTGGGTAAATTGTTTCTTTGTAAGACTCCCTCCACATCTCAGTAGTGTAATATGGTGAACACAGTGAGTAAATGTTGACATTGCGCAACATGGCCGCAGCCACACCATGAACACAAGGGTAACCCATTATTTGAAACTGACCACAAGAGCATGATTTGGTCATCAAATTCACCTCACCATCACCTTCTGGGTCTACCACATGAAATTCAAACTGTCCAAGAGGATGGACTTTCAAGTACCTTGCATCATCCGCAATGCCTGAGACATCTTTCTCATATGTTGTTGCTAATTTCGATGTGCACTTCTCTACCTCCTCACGACGCGCGGCAAACCATGACTGAATTGTGAAACGAATGAATTCCACAAAAGTAGTGACTGGGAAGGTTCTTGCGTCTCTGGTTTTGTTGTTGAAACTTTCAGCGTAGTTGCTTGTCATTACATTGTATCGATTCCCAGGAAAGTATACACGAGTCCACTTATCGAAGCCAATACCCTCGAGATATTGAGCTATGGCAGGATCCATTTGCTTTATATTATTGAAGAACCTGTGAAATTTTGACTTCCGAAATGCATATGCCGCATTATACATCTCCTTGTGACAGTGATCGGTCTTGAACTTAGCGATTACATTCATACTTATGTGATGGTAGCATGCGCCGTGGTAGGCATCGGGGAAGACCAACTCAAGAGCATGAATAATGCTAGCATGCCTGTCTGAAACAAAAGACAGATTATCAACAACTCCAATGGCTTCCTTCAATTTCATCATGAAATACTTCCAAGAAGCATGATTCTCACTGTCAACAATCGCGAATGCAATTGGATAAATGTGGTTATTCGCATCCAATGCGACAGCACACAACATGTGGCCACCGTACCTTGACTTTAAGAAAGTGCCGTCCACACATATAACAGGACGACATGATGTAAATCCCCTTCTACAAACTCCGAGTGAGAAGAAACAGTAAAGAAAGCGACCGTCATCTGTGACAAAATCAGTAATTGTACCTGGATTCTTTTGCTGCAGCATGTACAGGTAAGAAGGTAACTTGGAGTACGATTCTTCAGGTGTCCCCCTAACATAACCGAGTGCCTTCTCTCTGCATCTCCAAGCCTTAATATAACTCATATCGATCCCAAAATTATTCTTCATATCCTCCTTTATGCTGTTTGGTGGATAGCTAGTGCCATCAGTAGCATATTTGTTCTTGATAAGGTGCCCAATGACAGAAGGTGCTGCTTGACGGTGGTCTTTTTGTCGCAATTCTAGTGAGCAAGTATGTACACTATTATAAACAGTGATCTCAAACATCTCTGATCGCGCTACTTTTTTCCCTCTTATTCTCCAACCACAATCAGGATCCTTGCAGGTGATATACAACACATCAGTACCAGACTTCTTAACCATAAACTCAAAATTATTCTTCATTGCAAAGAGAGCCGCTTTGGTTTTCAATTCCATCTTGTTCTCAAATGTCTTCCCAAGATGTAATTCCCCCAACGCTATACCGGATGAGGGTGATTCAGAACGACTACAAGCTATGATATCTTCTTTTGTAAACATGGGAGCACTCCATTTTCTGTGATCTTCTGTTGAACATATTGAAATGTTCCCTGTATAGTTATATTCTGTTCCACCATGACGACTAGAGCTGGTGCCAGGTGTTCGGCGTCCTTGACTTGGTGGGTTCGTCCGTGCAATATGACGTATTGGTTGTTCTTGTGCTTCTTCTACTTGCAAATGTTCAGCTAATAGATCATCATCCACCGAATTGTCTCCTAATTCCTCATTGTGTTCGGCTACCGGATCGTCATTCACATAGGGGTTGTACTCATACTGGTTGTCCCTCAGGTCACCAATAGGAAATCCTAAAGTACTGGCTGCTCCCTCAGGTCCGGGAGTGGAATATGGGTCTGCAATGACAATCTTTTTAACAGGAGTGACACACAAGGCCAACCTTTCTTTAGATGTTACTCCTATGAATGCACGGACACCAAGATCACTTTCAACATGAACGGGTGTAAACGGTTGGTCGCCACAAGTGTAAGGAACCTCCAATTTCAACTCATACATCTGTTTATCAACTTTAAGTTCCTTGTGCAATATGTCAAGAAGTTGCAAGTACGTTACAGTATCCTCCATCGGTATCACCGTGCATTGAGGGTCCTTGAAAATCCACTTATTCCCTTGTAATTCCCAAACACCATTGTAGGATACAAAAACGTAGACAATAGAGCCTGTGTTGGAAAAAAAAACATTAACATTGTCAGGAAAACTGTCATTTTTCCAGAAATGCAATAAAAAATAACATTATCGAGCTTTATCGAGCTATTATCGAGTTGGAATCGAGCTACCATTTCTCAAAACAGAACACAAACCTAACCAAACCCTCCATCGAACCCCTATCGAGCTATTATCGAGTTATCATCGAGCTACCATTTTTCAAAACAGAACATATACCTAACCAACCCTCCATCGAACCCATATCGAGCTATTATCGAGTTAGCATCGAGCTATCATTTCTCAAAACCGACCATAAAACACAACCAAACCCTCAATCGAACCCTATCGAGCTCATATCGAGCTACTATCGAGCTCACATATTATAGATCCATTCGACCCCTTATCGAACCCTTATCGAGTTTCCATCGAGCACTAAACCGAACCTATCGAGCTATTATCGAGCTATTATCGAGCTAACATCGAGCTCTTACAAAGACCTTCTTCTACATACCATCGAACCGTTATCGAACCGTTATCGAGCTTCTATCGAGCAAAAAAATTGCAGAAAACCCAGAAAAACACAGATCGCGGAATCTCTAAAAAAATCCCGAAAAATACACCAATATAGGCTCAGATCTGTTCAAAATAGCCAAAAAAAATGTAAACAAATAATACCCAACACAAAATGTAAAATCTCATTACCCATGGTTTTTCTCCTCCAAAAACTCTCAAAATAGATGTTGCCTTTGATATTAACGAATTCACAGAAACAATGGAGATAACTAACAATGATTTTGACAAGAAAATTATACAAAATTGTAGGTTTTATGGAGATTTCGTGAGAATTAGAGAGAGAGAGGGAGGAGAGTGGAAGAGAAGGTTTTGTGAATTTTTGATATAATGGGAGGGGTATTTTGGGTATGGGAGGAAAGTTTAGCATTAATTTGAAAATATTATTAATGTTGGGATTTTTTGGTAATATTAGGTATTATTAGAGATAAAAAGTGAAATTTCCCTTTGACTATTACTATATATGGATTTCACATGGGTTCTTATTGTGTGGACCACTTTTGTTTTATCCCAATATGTACAAACCGTTGGTCTAGGTCGGTTAACATTCTTCCCACCTTATAAAAACTACCCTATAAATAATACATCCCACAATCTAAAATTCCATAAACCAAAACTAAAACAATTCTCTCCACTTTTCTTAAATCAGTCACTACAAACCCATACCTAGAACCCCTTAAAATGGCACCTATTAAAGTCTATGGCCCTGCCTACTCAACTGCCGCCATGCGAGTTATGGCCACTCTTTATGAGAAAAACCTCGATTTTGAGCTTATTCCCGTAGACATCATCAAAACTGCTGAACATAAGAAAGAGCCTTTCCTTTCTCGAAACGTAAGTATATATATATATATGTAAATATATATATATATACACCCTTCTAATTAGTTTCGCCCTAAATGATTTTTTATTGTTATAATCTGAACAGCCTTTTGGTCAAGTTCCTGCTTTTGAGGATGGGGATCTGAAGCTCTTCGGTACAATTTTAAATTTATTTTCATGAAGTTTTTCTTTTTTGTTTTCATAATTATAATATAACATGATTAAGTTTTATATATTTGCAGAATCTAGAGCAATTACGAAATACATTGCCAATCAATACAGAGACCAAGGAACAGATCTGCTATTCAGAGACCCAAAGGAGCAGGCGATCGAGTCTCTTTGGAGCGAGGTTGAGGCTCACCATTTTGATCCGGCAGGAGCGAAGCTGAACTGGGAGTTGGCCGTGAAGCCGAAGATGTTGGGCGGCGAAGGGGACCAAGCCGCGATCGAGGAAAATAGGGCTAAGCTGGTTAGGGTTCTCGATGTGTACGAGAAAAGGCTGTCCGAGTCCAAATACATGGCCGGCGATCGGTTTAGCTTGGCCGATCTTCACCATTTGCCTACGGCGGAGTATCTGCTGGTCACGAATCTGAAGGAGCTGTTTGATGCTAGGCCTCGAGTCACTGCTTGGTTGGCGGACATTACAGCCAGGCCGGCTTGGAAGAAGGTCCTCGAGTTGAGAAACCAAGCCTTGAACCAAACCAATTAAAACCTTAGCAGTACTCGACTGTCTCCAATTTTTATCCCTATCCCTGGAAAAATAAATGTACTGCAGCTTGAATATGTGTTAGTACTCTTGTAAAACTCTATTATTTGCTTTGTCTTGGTGCTCTTGTAAAACTCTTGAATGTCTCTCACTCAAGGAAAAAAATTGAGTGTATCTATTTGGCTTGTTCTATTTACTAAATAAAGAAGTGATTTGATGTGATTTAGTGCTGTTTTTTGTCTCTTTAAATTAGGATTGTACTTTCCAAAAAAATGGTAAAAAACAGATGTTTGGGGTAAAACTACACCCCAATTTTTTTTACCAGGAAAAGTACCAAAATTATTAAAAATAAGCCCTCAATTTTTGTTAAATGTATATGATTTTACTCTTAAATTTTGATATAATATTATTTTGCCCCTAGCAAACTAAATATTCTTTTACCCTTAAATTCAACACAATCTATAAATCATTAGTTACTAAGGAATATAATAGTCTTTTATAAGATTTATTATATGAATGTTTGTTTAATGTCATGAAATATTTTGGTAAAATACATGTAACATTGTTATATTTGAACTTGTTAAAAAAAACTCTGAGGATACACAAATATTTTAAAATATATGTAAACAATTTATATTTTAACTCATGTTATTTTGTTTGAAAATAAATTATGTTAAAAAAAACATCTCATGTTATTTTGGTAACATGATTTTTTTTAAAACAAAATAGCACGAGTTAAAATATAATTTTTTTACATATATTTCACCAAAATATTTCATGACATTTAAGTATTATTATATACTCTATAGGGTTTATATTTTTTTGACATTGTGTTTTGTCTTATTACCTGTTTGAACCATGTATTTGATAAATTATTTTTTGAACCCTGTGTTTTGTAAAATGATTGAAATAGATCCCTAAACTCGATTTTGGTCAAAGTTTCTTGAACTAAAATCACAAATAATTTACCAAACTAACAATTCAGTGCAAAAACACAATCATAAGGCCTAACAAGTGTTGTCATATTCAACTTTTTCTCTGTCAAAATTGGGTTTAGGAGTCTATTTGAACCATTTTATAAATATATATGATTCAAAAAATAATTTTTCAGAACACAAGGTTCAAAGAGCTAATGAGACAAAACAGAAGGTCCAAAAATGTATAAACCCTATTGTATATTAACTTATGTTATTTTTTTTCATATATTAATTTAAAAATATATATATTAAAAGTATTGTCTCTTTTGTAATAGGTTGATAATTGTTTGCAAATATTCATATCATAAATCTTGTATATACATAGGTTTTTTTTGACAAAATATATACATTGTTATTTTTGTATAAAAAAAATACTTGTTTAATAAATCATGTAAAAGACTGTTAATCCCTAAGTAACTAATGATTAATTATTTGTCAAAAAAAAAACTAATGATTTATAAATGGTGTTAAACTTAGGGGGTAAATGAATACTATTTTGTCATTTAGGGGCATAAAAAAATACTTATTTTGATGTTATCCTAAAAATTGGCATATTTGATGAGGCGCTAATGTTGAACACGTGACATTATGCTTTAGACACATGGCGTTATGCCGGGCAAGCTGGTCGGCATATACTCACATAATATATAATAGTTGCTGCTCAGCAAGATCACCAGAAAACCTGCTGGTCGGTATGATAGACAGATGAACCTGGTTGGTGGAAAGTAGTTACGCTCACCACGCACCTAACAGCCTAAACACTCGGTCAGAGCTCCTAAAGAATAAGGCAACAACTGCCTGCGAGAATGTAGGGATATTTTCCCATTAGTTACGCTCGGGCGCAACCCCTGGGCCATTGGATCAGTATAAATACAAACCATCCACCACAGTGGAGGGGGTTCACGAACAATCCTACCGACCAGTGTTTAGAAATATACCAGACAACCTATTTTTATACCTAGCAGTGATTCTGCCTCATCGTATTGTCTTTTACATATAGAAATTCACTTGTAATCCCTTGTGATCTTGTGTAAACCTTCAAGATTAATACAAAAATAAGAGGAAGTAGGTCTTTACCAATTCTTGGGGCCGAACCTCTATAAATCCCGGTGTTCTTTATTATTTATTGCTCATTATTATTAGGTTTTTTGCTCATTTATTGTTAATTGATTTTTCTATTGAAAGCTCTCAAATTAATTATTTTGACTCGGCGTCAGCTGACTAAAAACTTAGTCAACATTGCCATTTAGGGGAAAAAGAATACAATGTCAAAAGTTAGGGGGTAAAATCATACTACAAAAAAAAGTTGGGGGAAAATCCACTAATTATTCTTACTAAAAAAATAATGTTGCCAGTCTGTTTCTGCTAATCTCTATAGCCACTGACAATACCAACACGTGTCATCTTGTGATTGGTATTGTTGACATGTGGTCATCCTTGGAGAGTAATTAGGCTTCAAGAGCTCTAAGAGTTCGTGTGGGACTTGCCCGACCTACTCGGACAATAGGCTATTTGTAGTGGTTATGCTCCACCCCCGGAGAAGGGTGTCCTGAAGCGGACCACGCCTCAGGGATCGTTCCTGCTTTCCTCCATCTTCTTTCAAGTCCTCCAAGTCTATGAGGAGTGTTCTCCACCCATGGAGCATTGTGCCAAGTGTCATACACAATGACCCTAGACCATAAGCAGTCGTTTGACAAAGTTACTGTTCCCACTAATAGTGGTGTCGAATCCGTACAGGTGACAAGCAGCATGTCCCAATCTGCCGCCTGAAATGGGGAAACGTGAGGCTACCCCTTGACATTGTTAGGGGCGTGTCAGCCCAAAAGGTTGTGGGCTGAAACCTCAAAAATAGGCCCCAAGTGATACGCACAATCCCACCACAACCTTAATTACAATATGTTGTATTTATTAGAGTTTATACCCCAATTAATATGGAATGTTTTGTAATAAACACCCATTATGGGAATTAATCACCCTGTGCCATCTATAAATAGGATTAGGGCTCACATTGTAACGGATCCCCAACTTTTAATATTCGGAGCATTGTATAAACGCTGTCTGAAACTCCATATAAGCTTGAGTCATCAAGCTCCTCAAATCCTAATACAATCGCCTCGTGGACTAGGGCTAATTAATAACGTGAACCATGCAAATCCTTGCGTTCTTTATTGCATTTATTTAAGCTTTGATTTATTTAATTGATAGCGAAAAAGGCAGCGAACATTTGGTTCTTTCATTGAGAGCTTGAAGAAAGCTTTGAAGATTCACCAATAATGACCACTAGAAGAAACGTCACTGACGATGTTACTCCTCCCACCGTTGCAAAGGGATGAGAACCCAGCCGACCACCTCCACCAGCAAACCCGAAGGTGGCTCAAGAAGATTACGATGATAACGTTGAACACGACGGCGAAGATGATGAGTACTATGAGACTGAGTACTCTCAATCCCTTAACATAGAGGAGCCACCAGAAGTGGTGGCCCTCAAAGGCCAAATCGCCTCCCAGCAACAAAAAATAGATACACAGGAGGTGAATATCACTGCCCTACACGAGATTGTTAACGCCATGAGGGCCTTTGGTGACTCAAGGTGTAAAGCCCTGCTAATTAGGGTCTGTTACGAAGTGTGTTTAAAACCAATGCTGGACTTGCTAAACAAGTCATTTGGACTAAACATGTGATTAAGATACAAAAGGTTTAGGTATTTAAAATCTTGGTCAAGTCATAACCATTTCATTAAACCCAAAAACATGTTCCTTACACAGGATCCCAAAAACACTAGTTTAAAAACTGGTTACAACATCCAAATTACATAATAAGCCGACCTAGGCGGCAAAAGGTGGGTTCAACCCTAGCTTTTTTTAAGAATCTTGGTCGTGGTGGTCGAGCGGATTGCATATGTACATGTCACTACTATCGCCCTTCAACTCATAACTGGATGAACTTTTCTTTACCTTTACCTGCACCACAAAGCACCCGTGAGCCAAAAGACTCAACAAGAAAATATATTAAACAGTTCACATAGTAATATATCTACCAAACAGTAATAACTGAATCTGGTGTACTCATTATACAAATCTGTAACCATAGAGTCGCACAAGTGTGTGTCCCACTTTCTTTCAATATGTTTGGCATCTGTGCCAGTCAACTGCGTGTTGCACTCCCAGGGTGGCCCAGCCATGGTGGCCCGCACTCCACGTGCGTAATGCCAATCTCAGCTCATAAGCCGATTCCTACCGATCCTCGACTCATAAATCGAGCCTCACAAGCCCTTGACTTATAAGTCCAAGCTTTAAGACCCTCGGCTTATAAGACGAGTCTTTCAAAGTCCAATGTACCCTTGACTAATAAGTCAATCTCCAACTAACATTCTAATAATTTCTTGGTTTATAAACCGAGCTCTCCAGTCACAACAAACAATTACATATTTGATATATCACACATACATACAAATACAATGAATTATAATACACTCAAATAACATACGTAGGCATAATCATAATCATGAGCATTTTAGTGTGCTTAACCAGACACTCACAAACATAATTATAATCATGCTCATTAACAGGGCCAAAGCCTTAATCATGTCTATATTTAACCATTGGGCCAAGCCCTAATCACACATTCACATACTGGGTGCAGTTTTCTTACCTTCGGTCCAAGTGCAAGCTACTAAAGACAAGCCTTGAGTACGATCTCTAATTCGAGCCCTAAGTGTTGACCTAGTCACAACCATGATAAATAACTCCATCATCAACAAGTGATTAAAGGCACCCGAACAGATTCCTAGCCTCTGGGACATCGAATTCCACCAAACACGGTAGTAGAATAGATCCCGAGCCAATGAGGTTGAGTTCCCATGCTCAAAACCTTCTTGGGGTCCAAAAACCCCATAAGAGCTGCAACCCCATGGTCCCATGCCGCGACCCCCCTCTAATAAGAGGATCGGCCTCCCCAGCTACCAGACACGCGTTGCGGCCCAGCCATTGTGGTGCCGCGGCCCGCCCTTGCCACTGAGCCAACCTGGCTCCTTTTTTCCCTAGAGGGTCGCGACACACCAAGAACAGAGCCGCGACCTAGCCCTTCGAACCCAGAATTACTGGATTTTATCCTTAACTGAACCCAAACATAATCTCCCCAGATAAAGCTTAACCCTCAATTTAACTTCCCTAACCAGTATAACTTCCTTCCAACAACAAAACTTAACTAATACTTGACCATGAACTCACAAAGAATCCCAAACTTCACTCTCCCAACTCACATACATGCAAACACCAAAGCTCTCAATAAAGTAACTGAATTATCATGAAGAATTCAAATTAAAACCCTTACCTCAACCGTATGATTCAAGCTTTAATCTGCTCCCAACAAATTCGTACCTTCAAGCCTCACTTCCAAGCCAACTTCCTTCCAATTTGACTCCACCCACCCAAGCTCCAAGAGATAGAGAGTAAAACAAGAGAGAGAAGGAGTGATGCTTCTAAGAATTTTCTTTCCTTTAGTTTCCTAAGTCATCTGAGAAGTTCCCAACAAACCAAGTCCTATACTTGGACATAAATGACCAAATTGTCCCTTTGCCCTTAGCCTACTCATCACATGCCCCCAAGGGAAATTTTGTCTTTTGTATCATACCTCGCTACTCACAATTTACGCCCTATAATTCTCGTTACTTCCAATATTCTCACATGATTACCAAATAATTTCCCATTACCCGTAAATCCCAGTAATGTACTGAATTACTAAAAATACCCCTAAGCTTACTCCGAGCCAGGTATTGAACCCCGTTGTGACTTTTTTGCTAACTTGCTCATCAGGATTGCCTCAGATCGAGTAACCCAAATATATCAACATAATAATGTGGTCTCAATCACACAGACTCAAATTTACAATTATACCCTCATCAGGTCCAATTACTAAAATACCCTTCTTATAAGAAACGGGCCCACATACACCCATTTAATATTTCTAACATGCAAGCATAACCATTTTATATTATAATTCACATAATAACATGCTCCTACCATATTAACACATAATTAACACAATTATTGCCTCCCGACCCCCTAATCCAGGCACTAAGCCATATTAGGGAATTTGGGATGTTTCAACTATCCACTCCTTACAGGAATTTCATCCTCGAAATTTTACCTGAACAGCTCGGGATACTGGTCCCGCATGGTTGATTCCAACTCCCAGGTTTCCTCCTCGACCTTTCTGTTTCTCCATAATACTTTCACTAAAGGTATAACTTTATTCCTCAGGACCTTGTTCTTCCTGTCTAATATCTAGACTGGTTACTCCTTAAAGGACAAATTTGTCTGCAGCTCTAGATCTTCATAACTCAGTACATGAGTCTCATCAGATACATACTTTCACATCATCGAAATATGAAACACGTTGTGCATGGCCGACAACGCCAGAGGTAATGCCAACCTATAGGCCACCTGCCCGATCCTTTCCAGGATCTCAAATGGTCCTACAAACCTAGGGCTCAACTTGCCCTTTTTACCAAATCTTTTCACTCCCTTGAGTGGTGAGACTCTAAGGAAGACATAGTCTCCCACCTGAAACTCCACGTTCCTACGCTTCAAATTCACATAACTTCTCTGTCTACTCTGCGATGTGAGCATCTGAGCTCTGATCTTTTCAATAGCTTCATTGGTCCTCTGAACTGCCTCAGGACCTAAGTATTTACGTTCACCCAACTCATCCCAGTGGATAGGTGATCTGCAGTTCCTATCGTACAACATCTCATAAGGGGCCACTCCTATGGTCGCCTGATAGCTGTTGTTGTAGTAAAACTCTATAAGGGGTAAATATTTACTCCATGATCCCTCAAAATCCAGTACACATGCTCTTAGCATGTCCTCCAGTATCTGGATAGTCCTCTCAGACTGACCGTCAGTCTAAGGATGCTAAGCCATACTGAACTTCAGCTGCGTGCCCATTGCTTTCTGTAAACTTCCCCAGAACTTGGAAGTAAAAGTGGGGTCTCAATCTGACACGATCGACCTCGGAGCTCCATGAAGACGTACTATCTCTTTTACATAGAGATCTGCATACTGATCAATGGTATAAGTCATCTTCACTGGAAGAAAGTGAGCTGATTTGGTATATCTGTCTACAATCACCCATACTGAATCATGCTGACCCACTGTCTTAGGCAACCCCACCACAAAGTCCATTGCGATGTCTTCCCATTTCCACTCTGGAATGTCTAAGAGCTGCAATAGTCATGCTGGTCTCTGATGTTCAGCTTTAATCTGCTAACACGTCAGACACTTGGCTACATATTTTGTTACATCACCCTTCATCCTTGGCCACCAATACAAAGTTCTCAGGTCCTGATACATCTTCGTGGTGCCGGGATGCAAGGAATACGAAGTGGTATGAGATTCATCTAGAATCTCTCGTCTAATAGTAACCTCCATCAGAACACAAATCTGACTCTTATACCTTAGCAAACCCGTATCTGATATAGAATAGTCTCTAGATGCTCCAGCTAGAACAACCTCTCTAATCTTCACCAACTATGGTTCTTGTAACTGACTCTCCTTTATCCTTTCTAGGAGAGTGGACTGCAGGGTAATGTTGGCTAACTGGCCCACTACTAACTCAATCCCTGCTCTGGTCATATCCTCTGCTAACTCCTTAGATATTTGTCTCACATTGTACCACTGCCCTGGACCTCTCCGACCTAGGGCATCAGCCACCACGTTGGCTTTCCCTAGATGATAAAGAATATCACATTCATAATCTTTCACCAGTTCCAACCAATGCCTTTGTCTCATATTCAAATCTTTCTATGTAAAGAAGTACTTGAGGCTCTTGTGGTCTGTATATATCTCACATTTCTCTCCATAAAGGTAATGCCTCCATACCTTTAATGCAAAGACCATCACTGCCAACTCCAAATCATGGGTTGGGTATCTCTGCTCATAGTCCTTCAACTGACGTGATACATAAGCAATCACCTTCTCTGCCTACATAAGGACACAACCTAACCCCTGTCTCGAAGCATCACAATAAACCATAAACTTCTCCTGGCCTGTCGGAAGACTCAGGACTGGGGTAGTAATCACACCGCTTTAACTCCTATAAGATGTTCTCGCATCTATCTGACCACGTAGACTTCTGATTCTTACGTGTCAGTTCTGTTAGTGGGGTCGATATTCTTGAGAATCCTTCCACAAACTTTCGATAGTAGCCTGCCAATCCAAGGAAGCTTCTAATCTCGGAGGCATTCCTTGGCCTTGGCCAATTCCTAACAGCCTCAATCTTAGCTGGGTCTACCTTAATCCCATCTCTACTAACGATATGACCCAGAAATGTCACCTGTGGTAACAAAAACTCACATTGTTTAAACTTCGCAAATAACTTGTGCTCTCTCAATCTCTGCAAGATCAAACTGAGGTGCTGCTGCTCCTCCTCCTCGGGTTGTGAATAAACCAAAATATCATCGATGAAGACGATCACGAACCGGTCTAGATAGTCCTTGAACACTCTATTCATTAAGTCCATGAAAGCTGCCGGGGTGTTAGTCAAACCGAATAACATAACGATAAATTCATAGTGCCCATATCTGGTGCGGAAAGCTATCTTGGTTATGTCTTCCTCCTTAATCCTCAACTAGTGATAACCAGATCGAAGATCTATCTTTGAAAATACCATTTTACCTTGCAGTTGGTCAAATAAGTCATCTATCCTTGGTAGAGGATACTTGTTCTTAATAGTCAACTTATTTAGTTCTCTATAGTCTATGCACATCCTTAGAGAACCGTCCTTCTTCTTCACAAAAAATACTAGCGCACCCTATGGCGAGAAACTGGGTCTGATAAAACCTAGATCCAACAGCTCCTGTAACTGTACTTTAAGTTCCCTCAACTCTGCTGGGGCCATTCTATATGGTGCCCTAGACACTGGCTCTATCCCAGGTGCTAGCTCAATAACAAACTCGATCTTCCTGTGTGGCGGAAATCCTGGTAAATCCTCTGGAAACACGTCCAGAAACTCACAGACCAACCTAGTCTCTTCCGGTCCCACTAGCAGACTTGTGTGGTATCCACCACACTGGCTAGGAATCCTATGCAACCTCCTTGCAGTAGATCTCTAGCCCTCAATGCTGAAATCATAGGTACTCAGGGTCCATGCACAGTGCCAACGGATACGAAAGGTTCCTCACCCAAAAGTTCAAAGGTTACCATCTTTTTCTTACAATCAATGGTTGCTCCATATCTAGTTAACCAGTCCATTCCCAATATCATATCAAAGTCGGTCATAGCTAACTCTATCAAATTAACCGACAACTTTCTACCATCCACCATCACTGGCAAAGACCTAACCCATCTCCTGGAAACCACCAATTCTCCAGTGGGTAATAACGTCCCAAACCCCACAGCATAAAACTCATAGGGCCTACACAATCTATCAATAATCCTACTAGAAACATAAGATTGTGTAGCACCAGAATCAATCAGCACAGAATAAGATATGCTAGCACTAGAAAGCTAACCTGTGACCACTGAGGGCCTAGCCTCAACCTTAGCTTATGTCAGTGCAAATACTCGAGCTGGAGTTGAGCTGTCTATCTTCTTAGGTTCTTCTTTCTTCAATATTGGGAAGTGTTTCTTAAGATTCCCCACAATCCCACATACAAAGCCAGCCTTCGCTCAACACTCGCCCAGATGACGTCTCCTGCATCTGGCACATTCTGGATATGTCTTCCAGTTCTCATTGCCGCCTTGGCGGCCAACTTGTACACCATGTGGCCTTCTATCAGGTCTAGGATCCGAACTAGTATATGGGGTCTTCCTTTTCTGGTCGTTGGGGCCTCCACCCCTACCTGATCCTGAGAAGAGAGGTCCCGTCCTCCTCATATCCCTCCTAGTCGCGTTCTCGCGCCATATCTTATTCTCAGCACCCTCTGCAGTCAGGGCTCTCTCTACTACCTGAGCATATGTCGTTACTCCAGGTACTGTGGTAATTCTGACATCCCGGGCTATCATAGGCTGTAGCCCCTGAAGGAATCTTTCCTTCCTTGTCCCATCAGTGGGCATCAAATCTGCAGCGAACTTGGCTAGCTTTTCGAATTTCAAGGCATATTCGGTCATTGAAATATTCCCTTGGAAGAGTTTATTGAACTCCTCTGCCTTTGTAGCTCTATTGGCCTCATTAGAATACTTCTCTCTGAAAAGGGTTCTGAACTCTTCCCAATTCATTATGGTTACATCCCTAGTTTGGGACACCAGATTCGGGCATCCTCCCGAAACATGTATGTGGCACATGCCACTCTTTCATTACCAACCACCCTCATGAAATCCAGGATGGATGTAATCATGGCCATCCACTGTTCTGCCTTAAGTGGATCTGCGCTGCCCTCGAAAACCCGAGGGTGTTGCTTCCTGAACCATTCATATACTAACTCCCATTGGTTCTCTAGATTCTGTCTGTTGTTGTACGACCGGTACTGGAACAGCAGATGGGACCCCTGATGCAGCGTTCCCAGCCGGAACCTACTGTTGCCTCAATTGGCGAATCTCTTCATCCTGTCTCTGCAATCTAGCTTGCATGTCTGCAAGCATCTGTTGCCAGTTCTCAGGGACTGGCGGAGGGTTCTGACCATGGTCATTACTTTCAACCTGATTTCCAGCACCAACTGGCTCATTAGATTGCCTCGGAAGCATACTTCCAAGTCTATCTGCAATAAATGAATCGGCTTATCAAGCGGTTAGAACAATAATTCACATCAAACCACGGTTCAAAATCGATCAAACAAGCATCCACATGCACTGACAAGGCTAATAAGTGTCCCAATAATTCACACATAATAATCATGCTAATAAGCAGAGAGATTCATGATAATACCTAAACAAGATGCTATTAAGCACATTCTTGGTATGCATACACATAACACATTGCTAGAAAACACTTTCAATACTCAAGAGCAAATACAATGCTAATAAGCATTTTCCAGCATGAATAACCATTTAACGATGCTAACAAGCATTTTCCTTTAACATGTAACGGTGCTAATAAGCATCCCTATCAAATGCACACATACAATGCCACTAATAAGCGTTTCTAACATTCATCAATAATAATGACGTTAATAAGCATTTCTACAACAATTTACAAATGTCTATCGTGCTAATAAGCACATTCTTAACCTACATACTACAGTCAAGGGCCAAGTCCCCTATCATAATAACTCATTCTTCTTATTTAAACTTGCAGGTAAAGCATATATAATCCATTTAAGCAAGTACATGCATAACTATATTAATAGTTACCCAACCGTGAGTCGAGCTTTTCTTTAGCAGTGAATGTACATGCCCAGTCCAGCATCAGGAACCCTTAAACATTGGCAGCTCTGATACCAAGTTGTAACGCCCTGCTAATTAGGGTCCATTACCAAGTGTATTTAAAACTAGTGCTGGGCTTGCTAAACAAGTCATTTGGACTAAACATGTGATTAAGCTACAAAAGGTTTAGGTATTTAAAATTTTGGTCAAGTCATAACCATTTCATTAAACCCAAAAACATGTTCCTTACACAGGATCCCAAAAACACTAGTTTAAAAACTGGTTACAACATCCAAATTACATAATAAGCTGACCTAGGTGACAAAATGTGGGTTCAACCTTAGCTTCCTCAAGAATCTCGGTCGTGCTAGTCGAGCGGACTGCATATGTACATGTCACTACTATCACCCTCCGACTTATGGCTGTATGAGATTTTCCTTACCTTTACCTACACCACAAAGCCCCTGTGAGCCAAAAGAGTCAGCAAGAAAACATATTCAACAATTCACAGAGTAATATATCTACCAAACAGTAATAATTAAATCTGGTGTACTCATTATACAAATCTGCAACCATAGAGTCACACAAGTGCGTGTCACACTTTCTTTCAATTTGTTTGGCATCTAAGCTAGTCAAGTGCATGTTGCACTTCCAGGGTGGCCCAGCCATGGTGGCCCGCACTCCACGTGCATAATGCCAATCTCAGCTCATAAGTCGAGTCCTACTGATCCTCGACTCATAAATCGAGCCTCACAAGCCCTTGACTTACAAATCCAAGCTTTAAGACCCTCGGCTTATAAGACGAGTATTTCAAAATCCAATGTAACCTCGACTAATAAGTTAATCTCCAACTAACATTCTAATAATTTCTTGGTTTATAAACCGAGCTCTCCAGTCACAACATAAAATTACATATTTGATTTATCATACATACATACAGATACAATGTATTATAATACACTCAAATAACATACGTAGGCATAATCATAACAATGCGCATTTTAGTGTGCGTAACCAGACACTCACAAACATAATTATAATCATGCTCATTAACAGGGCCAAAGCATTGATCATGTCTATATTTAACCATTGAGCCAAGCCCTAATCACACATTCACATACTAGGTGCAGTTTTCTTACCTTCGGTCCAAGTGCAAGCTACTAATGACAATCCTTGAGTACGATCCCTGATTCGAGCCCTTAGCGTTGACCTAGTCACAACCATGAAAAAGAATTCCATCATCAACAAGTGGTTAAAGGCTCCCGGACCGAGTCTTAGCCTCTGGGACATCGAATTCCACCAAACACGGTAGTAGAATCGATCTCGAGCCCATGAGGTTGAGTTCCCATGCTCAAAACCTTCTTGGGGTCCAAAAACCCCTTAAGAGCTGCGACCCCATGATCCCATGCCACGACCCCCTCTAATTAGAGGCTTGGCCTCCCCAGCCACTAGACACACGTCGTGGCCCAGCCATTGTGGCGCCGCGACCCGCGCTTGCCACTGAGCCAACCTGGCTCCTTTTTGCCCTAGAGGTCCGCAGCACACCAAGAACAGAGCCGCGGCCCAGCCCTTCGAACCCAGAATTTTTTGATTTTATCCTTAACCGAACCCAAACATAATCTCCCCAAATAAAGCTTAACCCTCAAGTTAACTTACCTAACCAGTATAATTTCCTTCCAACAACAAAACTTAACTAATACTTGACCAAGAAATCACCAAGAATCCCAAACTTCACTCTCCCAACTCACATACATGCAAGCACCAAAGCTCTTAATAAAGCAATAGTACTATCATGAAGAATTCAAATTAAAACCCTTACCTCAACCGTATGATTCAAGCTTTAATCTGCTCCCAACAAATCCGTACCTTCAGGCCTCACTTCCAAGCCAACTTCCTTCCAATTTGACTCCACCCACCAAGCTCCAAGAGATAGAGAGTAAAACAAGAGAGAGAAGGAGTGATGTTGCTGAAAATTTTCTTTACTTTAGTTTCCTAAGTCATCTGAGAAGTTCCCAGCCAACTAGGTCCTATACTTGGACAGAAATGACCAAATTGTCCCTTTGCCCTTAGCCTACTCATCACATGCCCCCAAGGGAAATTTTGTCATTTGTCTCATACCCCGCTACTCATAGTTTATGCCTTATAATTCCCATTACTTCCAATATCCTCACATGATTACCAAATGATTTCCCATTACCGGCTAAATCCCGGTAATGTACTGAATTACTAAAAATACTCCTAAGTTCACCCCGAGCCGGGTATTGAACCCCGTTGTGACTTTTCCTCTAACTTTCTCATCAGGATCACCTCACATCAAGTAACCCAAATATATCCACATAATAATGTGGTCTCAATCACACAAACTCAAATTTACAATTATACCTTCAGCGGGTCCAATTACTAAAATACACTTCTTATAAGAAACAAGCCCGCATACACCTATTTAACATTTCCAACATGCAAGCATAATCATATTATAATATAATTCACATTATAACATGCTTATACCATATTAACTCATAATTAACATAACTATTACCCCCGAGCCCTAATCCAGGCACTAAGCCCTATTAGGGAATTTGGGATGTTACACAAGGGCTGCAAGTGGACCCTTATGGCGAAGTACTGCCTAGGCAGCCTGCTGGCATGGCATTTGCGCACCCAGCTAGAGTGCCATCTGCTTCGGCGTGCCTCTCAAGCACCCCACTGACATGGGGAAGATCCATCAGCTGGCGTGCCACCTATGCACCCAGGTGGAGTTGGAGACCCACCTACACCACAGGATCGTGACAAATGGAAGGTAGATGAAGAGTCCTCTCAAAGGAGAAAAATATATTGCCGGGCTTCTGAGCCCATCCAGGCATCGAGAAGGACCAATGGTACTTAGGGGCATGGTGCCTGGGGCCTTCCACCTAGGTGCGCTACGATAGACCGTGTTAGACCTGGAGGTGGTGCCCGCCAGCACCTTGCCAGCCTCTGAGAAATCCTAGCCAAGGGGCCAATAGGAAAAATGTCTCTGCCAATCGAGGACAGTAAATTAGCGACTCAGTTAATAATGAATACATTGACTCCAAGGGGGAGGCTGAAGAGGGATACCTCGAGGATGGTGATCGCCACCATGCGCAACCTGATCTGCGAGATGACCTAAATGCTCGCAGGAACAGAGTAGCTCTCTAGGACAACCTCAGAAGACGACAACAACCAAACCTTCAAGATGTTCTTAATGCTCGAAGGAGAGAACACCCAGCACAAAGTTCCAATCAAGATTACGACCCTCTCCATGCGGAGTTGGAGAGTTTAAAGAGGAAAATGCTAAAAATTGCTTGGAGTCAAGGTCATGACTCTGACTCGGAGGATGAGGATGGGGAGCCTTATGCCCCTCACATTGTAGAAGCCCTATTTCCTAAAGGCTTCAAGGTGCTAGACATCACTGCGTACAACGGAGGAACATATCTTATGGACCATCTTTTGAAGTTCAACAAATTGATGTTGGTTACTAAGTACCATGTCTTCCCATTAACCTTGACAAGACCAGCAGACTAGAGGTTCAAGAAGCATCAGCCAGGTTCCATCCACTCTTGGAAACAACTCTCCAGTTCTTTCCGAGGACAATTTATAACTACTCACAATGTGAACTTCGAGGTCAATGGTTTGGCCAACATAAAGCAAGGACCTATCAAAACCTTTAAAGCATACATCAAGCACTTTAAGGAGGAAGCAAAAAGGACCAACAGGGTCGACGATGGACAAAAATTGTTGGCCCTACAAGTTGGCATCTGGGCAGGTTCTCCATTGTGGGATGACCTCAAGTGAAGAGGATGCCACATGCTCAAAAACTTCATACGTTGGGCCCAAGAATATATAAACTAGGAGGATTCCAAGATTGGAGCATATGGAGAACCAGTCTCTTTCCCTGCTCCACTAGTCTCGAATGTCGTGGCTCCGAGACCACAATTCTAATGTTCCTGTGAGAAGAAAAGGAAATCACCACATGTTGTTTATGATGATGAAGATTTTGATGATGGGAAAGAATTGTCATCCCAATTCAAAATTGCAAGGAGGGAGAACACCGACCCTTCGACCAAAATATCTCTCGGCCCAGATTTAGGTTCTGCGCCTCGTATTATTTCTGGATCTGTTAGGCCATCTGGTAACCAAGAAAAGCGAACCGAATGAGAAACTCAATCGATTGCCCCAATTCCTAGGACTGTGAGTGTTGCCCATGTGGCCTCTAACACTTAAGCCTCTACAAAAGTGTTACCCAATCCATCTTCAGAGCGCATTCCCACTTCAAAGTCACTGAATGTTATGGCCACTTTGGCAGTTGTCTGGCCTATTATTGCAACGTCTGTGACTTCAATTTTTGCTTTTGCTGCTTCTATGTCAACAACTCCACCAATGGATTCTACGGGAGACTGCCCCACCTATTATTTTAGAAGGCTCCACGACACTGCAACTGGCCTCTTCTGGCACTTCAACCACTATGGTGAAGAGATGACTCACTTCTTTGAAGAAGAACCATTTTTGGACAATTTATTCACTAGTGCTGGAAGGTCCCCGAAGGTAGAAGAAGATGAGGCCAGCCACCGGCCAGACACAACCTCAATTGTCTTTTCCTTCGAGTTTGGATTCACCCACTACATTTATGAATCAATTGGTTATGGCAGTGGTAAATACTCCAAACTTCCTCCCAAGCGAACTAGGTTATGATAAGGAGGGTAACACTGACTCTGTTATGGCTATGGAGGGACCGCAAATGAGCCAAACGGACACTAATGTTGTTGTTGGTGTAGAACCTGGGTAATTTTTATTGTTTCATTCGCTCCTAAAGCTATCACGGTTTCTAATGTTGTTACTCCACCTAAAGCCACTGTAGTTCCACGCGTAATTGCCCATTTGCCTGTTTCATCCTTGGTGGATGTATTGATGGTTGTTGCGAGGTTTCCCACAAGGTCAATGGGAACGAGGTTAATGGTATCTGATGCCCCTTCTGACTCTATTCTTTTTGGAAGAATGGAGGCAATGATTATAAGAAGGTACTGAGGTGGGGAACAAGGTAGCTTCAGAGAGGAGGAAGAATTACGTGCTCCTGTGATGTGGTTTCCAGAGGAGCGTCTGGCAAGAGCGATTAACGTTGCACACCTAAAGGAAGCAAAGCATTTTCATTTGACATTGGTAAGTTCTCTTAATATTTAGACATGTGGTTTTATGGTGAAATATCAACTGATACTGACTAATTGGGTATCAAATTTTAGCGGTGTTTTATTAGGACGAACTCATTCGCTATGAGTCAAAAAAGAAGGAGCAGCAAATGAGTGCAGTGGAGGAGCAGAAGAAGAGGGTGGCCGAGTTGGAAGCTAAATTGGTGGAAGCATTATGAACTGTAGAGCAAGAGAAAGAACAAAGGTTGAAAAATGAGAATTTGGTAGAGGAATTAGTGGAGTCTGATAAACATGCAACAAAGTTGATGAATGTTAAGATGGAGAAAAAGAAGGTTGTTGAAGACAAGGAGGCACTGCAGAAGAAATTGGGTTCCGTGAAAGAGTTGGTGAAGATTATGAGGGAAAAAGCGAAGGAAGCATAGAGGCTTTGGGTGGCTGTAGTCGCGGAAAGGGATGTAGCAAAAAAATGATGTTTGAGTTGCAGGAGAAGGTGAAGGGGGAAGAAGGGCAAGTGAATGACCTTCTGCAGGAGATCGAACAAGTTCATGTGGAGAAAATGCGGGAGCGTATTCGTGACCGAGAGATTGCAGAGGAAATACATATCTAGATCAACGAGGTTAAATCACCAAAATATTTGGACATGATTTTTACTGATGAAATGCAGTCAATTGGCTGAAAATGGGATACATTGTTGAAATGCTGACAATCTTTCAATATCTTACCTGCGTGAGTTGGGCGATATCTCCTTCTCTTACCCTCCAGAACATTTGGAAGTGTTGTAGAGGAGTGATGATAGGCTGAGATTTCTATACCGCACTGATGGGTCCCCGGCGGAGGATTTCATGCCTCCTATTGAAGAAGTGGATCCAACAAACCCAAAAGGAAAGTGCGTGGCACAAACCATGGTGAGTGTGGTGGAAGAGGATACGATTGTTGATGAAGAGGATGCCACACATCAACTGAAAAGGGTCCCAGTAATAGGTGCTGGTGGCACGAGCTCATCATCTGTAGATGCCGGAAGCGCAGAAGGTGGACAGAGGCAATCATGAACTCTGAATTTTGTTTTTGTAATATATTTTGTTGCTCTGGATGTTTTAATTTTGGTTTCCATTTATGTACTTCCATACAATATTTCCATTATATGAATTGAGGAGATGTTTGAAATTCTAATGTTGAAATGAAGTGTTATGCTAGGGGAAAGTTAATATGGAAATATGTTTCTTGTCTACTATTTCAATGTTTGTCTATGACGTGCGTTATCAGAGACCATTCAGGATGTATGCACATAGATACTATAGGAGGCCTTATAGATGGTGGGAGCATCTACCCAGTTAAGCGCGTAGTTTATTGCTTCAAATAGGATATTATAGCATGTCTTAATATCTGCAAATTAGGATGTCTTATGCGAAGGTGATTGTGTTGGATTTTTTATCATATGTGTAACGCCCTAGATATCCAAGACCATTACAATGTGTATTTAAATAGTGTTGGATTTGCTAATAAAGTCATTTGGACATAAATGTGTAACTAAAAGTAATTAAGGAGTTAGAGTTAAAAAAAATTTATCAAAGGAATATTTACTTTCATTAAAAAGTTTAAGTTTGTACATGGGATCCCAAAATAAACATTTAAAAATTTATTTACAACCCAAAAGGTGAATACAAAACGTGTCGGCCTAAGCAGAAAAATTAGGGATAGACCCTAGTTCCTCTTTGAATCCCCGACCGTGGTGGTCGAGCAGGCTTACATATGTACACGCCGCCATCGAAGCTCTGCAACTCATGGCTGGTCCAACTTCTCATTTCCCTTACCTGCACCACATAGCACCAGTGAGCCAAGCCTCAACCAGAAAACATAGACATGCTCCTAAGCAGTTAATAACATATTTTAGAATATTATCTGGCATGCCTAGCAGTAATAACTCTACTCATGCATGCATTCAATCTAGTTAAGTGACTATAAAGTCACAACGGGACCCGTAGCCCTATTTACTGATAACTACCCATAGGGCTAGTCAAGCGTACCTGGTGCTTTGTTTTCCAAGCGACCATAAGTTCGTTCAAGCATATGTCACACTCCTAGATAGGCCTAACCATGCCAGCCTACGCTCACTATTCTATTGCTGCCCTTGACTTATAAGTCATGCCTTTCAATCAGATAACACAGACAAGCATAAATCATCAATCACACATATGCTCAATACAATCAGACAAGTTTAATAAAACATCTCAATATAGTTATAACCATGTTCAATGATCGGGCTCAAGCCCTAACCACACACTAGGTTAATTTTTCTTACCTTAGGTCCATAACGAGACACGTATCTCGACCTTGAGCACGACCCTTTTTCTCCTGAGCCAATCGGTGAACCCTAGTCATAACCATAATAGTGAATAACCATTAATAACAAACTAATAAAGGCTTTCAGACCGAGTCCTAGCCTCTGGGACCTCTAATTCTACTAAACTGGGTAGTAGAATCCTTCCTGAGCACTTAGGTTTGAGTTCCCACAACTCAAAACCTCATTTGGCCATTTTCCACAATTAGAGTCGCAGCCCGCCCCTGAATGGCCGCGGCGTAACCTACAAGGTGCTACGGCACCAAGGCTGTTCAGAAGAACCCTAGTGCCTTTGAGTTCATGCCTGCCCCAACGCTCCAAGAACAGCGTAGCAGCACAACCTCGCGAACCCAGAATTCCAGCAATTTTAAGAATCATCCGACCTCCTAAAATCACCCCAACACCTAATTTTACTCACAATTGACAATGGGAATGGTCTCAGTAAGTTAGAAATACACTCGACCACTTCAAAACTTAATCAAAACACCATAGACACTCAAAATTTAGAAATAGTTTTAGGAGCTCAAAACATTAAAAACTCATAACTCAAAACTTGAATTTACCTCTGTTAAAATCGTTTCCTAGCTGCTTCCTTAAGCTTAAAAGCTTCCAATCCCAACTACAGCCCCAATTCCCACCAAAACTTGCCTCTAAACTCAAAGAATCAAGGGTTTCCTTAGGCTTCTAAAAACTTAGAGAAAGACAGAGCGAAAGAAAGTGAGATAGGAGAGAGGGAGTGTTTCTAACTTTTGAGTTAATAAACTCAGTCAATAATCATAAAGTCAAATGGTCCAAAAGACCAAAATACCCCCATTCACCTAAATCCCTCTCAAAGCCCCTCGAGGGAAAAAAAATGTCATTTTGACTCTCTAATCCCGCTCTATACTCAAAATTCCTAGATAACTTGGCTAAACCCAGAATATCACTATTTTACCAAATTACGACTCATACTCCAAGGACTTATAACTCACCGAATTACCAAAATATCCCTTGGCTCGCCCCAAGCCGGGTATAAATCCCCGTTGTAACTAAACCACTAATTTGCTCACTAGGATCATCCGTGCCGAATAACTAAAATATATCCACATAATAATATGGTCTAAATCAGAAAACACATATATTTACAAATATACCCTCAACAGGTAAAAATTACGAAAATAGCCTTCTAATAAAAAACGGGCCCACATGCATACTTAATACACCTAAACATGCTACAATAGTCATATCATAGTATAACTAACTGTAACGCCCTGGATAACCAAGACCATTACACTGTGTGTTTATAAAGGTGCAAGACCTGCTAATCAAGTCATTTAATTCAAAACGTGTTTCTGAGACTATAGTTGAACTAGGGTTAGAAGATTTCGGTCTCAAAAGCTGCATTTCTTGCAAATAAACATTTTCTTTTTACATGGGATCCTAGAAGTAATAATTTTAAGACCGTTTACAAAAGATTTAAGATTTAAATACAATTGCTAGCCACTCTAAGGAAAAACAGACAAATAGGCTTTTCTCGTCCTGTTCCACGCCTCGGTCGTGGCGGCCGATCAGCTGATTATGTACATTTAGCGTCGAAGCTCTCCCTCTCAGGACAGGTCCAACTTTCCTTTACCTTTACCTGCACCATGTAGCACCCAGAAGCCAAGGCCCAGCAAGAAAACACAATAACAAAGCATAATCATTCAACAGACAATCAGATAACTCATATTGCATAAGCATGTACTCAACAGTCTAAGCATTCATGTTAATCAAGTGTTCAACATACCAAGTATATCATTTCATATCAGCAATCAATTCACATATGATAACTAGGGTTAACACCCTTAGGCCGCACCCTCTATTTATCCCACTGACTCCGGCCCACTTAAACCGAGCTCAGTGAATATTAAGCTGTCCTCAGCTACCAGTGGCTGAGCCGCGCCCTGTGCGCAAGTATTGTTTACGGCACCCTTAGGCCATTTATCACATGTCCCATGGAATAATACCATCTACGACATTATACATATATAGGGAGCTCTTAGTCCCATCACAAATACATAACCGGGTGCAGTTTTCTTACCTTTAGATTCACTAGCTTTGTTCAATTCGATCCTCAAGCACGATCCCTCCTGAGCCCTAGCGTACACCTAGTCACACCCATAGATCAGAATCATCACCAAAATTCAAATCCAAAACCTTGCCTCGGGAACAATCCCGAGCCCTTGGGAAGCCCTAATTCCACCAAATGGGGTGGTGGAATCAAATCTCGAACCCCTGGGAAAAAACCCTTGAAAATAACCCAAAAACCCCTTTCTGAAACCTTGGGACCTAGTGCTGTAACGCCCAGTGACTAGAGCTGTAGCGCTAGTCACAGCACAGCCTTGCACAACTTTTTCTCCTTCGAATTTTCTCGAGCCAAACCTTCTCAAAACTCAACCAAACCTCAACCAAACTTCAAAACAAGGCTCCCAACATCCTTAACTCATCCCAAACACCCCAACCACACATAACTCAATCACATGCACCCCAAATTAAGGAAATCACCATGGCTGAACCTAAAGCTCAGAAACTCAATAAGAACAATAGCTGAAACCACATAACTTATCCCAGAGTTTCTTACCTTTGATGAATGAGCTCAACCTAGGTTATCCTCCACACTAGCTTGTCCTTCACCTCCTCAAAGCTTCAGCCTCAACTTCCTAGAATTCCCCATCAAAACTCAGCTCAAAATCCACAACCATACTAAGAACTAGAAATTGAAAAGCTGCCTTGAACCTTACCTCAAATGATGAGTATCCCCTGCCAATTCCTCAAGCCAAACCAGGGACCCTAGCCTCAAGCTCTTGCCTAGACTCTCCCTGAGTTTTAGCTCCAAATTTCCTTTAGAAATGAGGCAGAAATCTCCAACTGAGAGAGAGAAAGATAGACTCCTAATTCCCCTTCTTTTCTTCCTTTTCTTTTCTTTCTTTCCTTTAGACTTCTAAAACCTTCTACTTATTCCACTAAGGTAAAAAAAAAGCCTAGTAATACTTATCCCTTATAATCCAAATGACCAATTTTCCCTCCCTTTATTCCTAAGCCTTTAATCAACCTAGGGGCATTCTGGTCATTACACCCAATTCTCGCTAATTCCTCAAGTGTCTCTAATATTTACCGCTTACTTCCCGACACCTAACCAATCACCAATTATATTCCCCAATATCAAAATAGACTCCAATATATTCTATAAATTACCAGAAATACCCCCAGGCTCACCCCGAGCCGGGTATAAATCCCCGCCGTGACTTTTTCGCTAAACCGCTCACTAGGATCGCCTCGAATCACAGATTACGAATATATCCACATAATAATTTAGTCTCGACAATTTATCACAAATATATACAGTTATGCCCTCAACGGGCCAAAATTACTATTATGCCCTTCTAACCTAATCAGGGCCTACATGCATACTAATACACATAGTCATGCATCACAGATATTCAAATAATCATATAACATGCTTTAATCATTAAATCACGTACAATCCAGTTATGCCCTCCCGACACACTAATCAAGGCCCTTAAGCCTTATTAGTAAATTTGGGTCGTTACACTAACATAATTCATATAATCATAAAATGCACATAATATCCGTTTATCCCTTCCCGCCACACTAATCAAGGCACTAAGCCTGATTAACAAATTTGGGATGTTACAATTATCCCCTTCTTACAGGGATACTGATCCTACATATCTAACTCGAATTCCCAGGTCGTTTCCTCCTTATTGTTCCTCCATAATACCTTAACCAATGGTATGCTTTTATTCCTTAGCACCTTGTACTTCCTATCTAATATCTGGATTGGTTTTTCCTTGTAGGATAAATCTGTCTACAACTCTAGATCTTCATAACTCAATACATGAGTCTGATTTGATACATACTTTTGAAGCATCAAAATATGGAACACATTATGCACTCCCGACAATGTCGTAGGTAAGACCAACCTATAGGCCACCTGGCCAATCCTCTCCGGGATCTCAAAAGGTCCTACAAATCTAGAGCTCAACTTGCCCTTCTTCCCAAACCTCTTCACCCTTTTCAATGGTGAACCCTATAGAAGACATAGTCTCCCATTTGGAACTCCACGTTTTTGTGCTTCGGATCTGAATAACCTTTCTGTCTACTTTGCAACGCGAGCATCCGAGCTCTAATCTTTTTGATAGCCTCATTGGTCCTCTAAACTTCTTCAGAACCCAAGTATTTCCTTTCACAACATCTCATACGGAGTCACTCCAATGGTCGACTGATAGTTGTTATTGTAGGAAAATTCTGTCGAAGACAAATACTTACTCCAAGACCCTTCAAAGTCCAAAATGCATGCCCGAAGGGAGTTAGTATGATGTCCATTTAGAACTTTCATATCCACACCAAATTTCCATCGGACCACTCATCCGATATTTGTATCTTAACTCATATTACACTAATAGGGTTCTTCCCCATTTCCACAAGATCATCACTCTGGATTCCATTGTCCAAAGAGATATGTATCTGTCCATCACCAATCATAGGTACTATACCAATCTCAATCGTTACCCTATCCGTCCTTACTGTAATCTGTGGCGTCCTGTCCAACTGACACACATCTTTCCAAGTAAGAGGTCTGCTTCCAATTAAATTTCCTCCTCGTATAGTCGAGGGTTTCTAACATCAACCATCCATTACGTCTCACTGAATCTTGGTCTTAGGGTTATCTTTCTTACAAATGACCAAACACTCAAATCCCTTACGCTATGCATTCACCGCTAACTTAATGTTCCATGTATATCAGCCATGTTCCCATTCTTTCACCTCCTGCGAGGCTCGAACCATCCTCTCATTAGTTTGTGCCTGGGCGCGTCCCAGCCTGTGATGCACTGCTCATAGTTTCATGCCTTAACAAAAATAAGGTCCTTCATGTTACCCCTTTGTATCCATCCATTACATGTAGATTCCTATATCACAAAGTGCTAATCAATCCTCATTCTATCTTCTGAACAACTGATACAAAATTTTCCATTCAGTCTAACTTCAAGTTTTTCTGTCATTCCAATCTCTGCTGTAGCTGCCTTCGAAGATACTTACGTAGTAGATGATGTGTTTACCGGTCTCGTTGTGCTTCCTATCCTTCAGACGTTCTTTAGTAACTTCTTTGTGGCTTCAGAATAAATCTTTTCATACCTTACCCCTTCTCTTCCTGTAGCACTACCTTGAATACCCTTGGAGAGATCGAAACTGACTCCTTCTGGAGCCTTACCTGTTATCCTGCTTCTTTAGTTTTAACATCACCAGTGTAGTAGTCATTCGCATTCCACTTCTAACTAGGGAGTAGTCCAACATATCGCCAATAAAACTGAAGGTGACTCGTTCATACTGTTCTTATACTTTCTGCTTGTATAACTTACCTGTGTTGCTGAAGCTTAAGTCAGTTAAGAACCTTTATTAATAATTCATCACACCCTACTTGGTACGAGTAGTAATTCTTGAAATGTATCTTTCCTTGATCCTCAGCTAGTAATAACCAGATCGAAGATCAATTCCTAAAGACATTGTCCTATCTTGTAACTGGGCATTTAAACTTTTCATCCTTAATAGACGATGTCAACGATTCCCATGATATGATGCTCCGTCTGATTCATCCCAAAGTCAAAACTTCTTCAACTGAACCAGTAATTCTTTCTGTCAAACCAGTACCATCCTTCATAATGTCCCTGATACCGAATCTATCCATAGCCCAGTCCTAAAGCGTACCCAACCACTCCTTGCATACCCATCTGAATCCCTGCTGATCAACTCAGTTTCCATTCAGTCCAATTAAAATACTCCAAGTTATATCCCCTACAATCCATGGTTTTCTCTTAACAAATTAACTCCTACTTCGGCTCATGTTAAGGCTCCCATATGACGAGCTCAATTACTATCACTACGAACCTCTTTATTACTTGTGTTCCAATTATTCTTTCAGAAGTTTTTAATTCCTCAACAACAAGCCCTAATATCTCAAGCCCCTCATATACTATCCTTGAGGCATATACTCCATGTCTGAACCTTTCCTGGGAGATACTCAACACCGAACTCTTCCAGCTCATTATATAACCAAAAACATGAACTATCTAGTCAACTGGTCATCTCCGAGGAACTAGCCTCGAGCTTCGAATGTAACAAGTCATTCCAGTCTTCCATTCTCTAATCCTGGGCAATCCACCCTAGCATATCGAACCATTCCATGTAGAAGTCGTGCCTTTGCTTGGCGTCTTTCCAGATGGTGTCTCCTGCCTCTGTTGCATACTAAATATCCTCACTAGATCCCATCACTGTCCTGACAGCTATCTTGTAAACCAAACCCCTTCCTGTCAAAACCAAGAGCCATAGAACTGTCCAGGGTTGTTCTGTTTCGATTACTGAGAATCTGTCCTTACTAAATTCCACCAACGGGAATGCTGTCATTTGCATCTCTTGCCCTATGGCATTCACGCTCCATACCTCATTCCATATATCGCAAATAACATGGCCCTCCCTGTTGCCCAAGTACAGATGAAGATCTCGTACACTGGAGTGGCCTTGATGCTCTGGACCATCCCAGAGTTTAATCCTTAAATGAGTCATCATTTCCGGCTACATCCGCTTGTATCAACTTCCAAAAAGAATTGTCCAACTCACAAAACTTATTAACATACATTGTCATTACTTTACCATTCCAAACTTAGCTCATAAACTTATTAGTCTCCGTAGCTTAGACTACGTCTTTATAACCTCTTTTATGAAATCACTATCTGAGTTCTTCCCAACCCATCATGCCAACATCTCGATCTGAGTACCATTTCCGGGCATCCTTCTACCACAAATACTTAGTGCAACCCCTCATTTATGACCTCTCATCTTCATATAATCAAGGATGGAATTAGCTATGCCTATCCACTGACCAATTCTTTGGCAAATCCGAACTTTCCTCAAAACCAGAGGATAATGCCTTTTAAGCCTTCCATATAGTACTCTTATCTGTCTATATCCTCAAATTAAACCAACACTGGTAACCCCACTGTCAAAATATACAAAGCAGCTATTTCCCTAGAAAAGTCTGCTATTCACCCATCTAGTCTCTTCTATTAGACCCCACAGCTTACTCACATACTAGTGAACATCTGTTGTGACCTTCAAGGGCAGATGGAGGATTCCAACCCTAACTATCATCTGCAACCCTCACTAAAACAATACCAAGTCCACTTAACAATACTATACATTTAATTATCAAATTTTATTGCTACCAGGTACATTCACACTTACCATGCTTTCCATATACCAATAAACATGTATAATATATAAGTTCAATTCAAACAATTCACCACATACAATCAGTATACAAACCATTGTCCAAATATTCATTCACATGCAATAGCAATGCTGATCAGCACGCCTCAATTTCATCACACAATAGTCAAGGGCCAGGCCCTATCAGTATCTCATGCTCCCTATTAATCATACAGCTTAATACATTCATATTTCATTCAAGCACTTAAGCATATATTCTCATATATTCAATTACAAAACCATGGATTGAGCTTGTCTTTAGCGGCGAGTGTACATGTCTAGCCAATCTTCAGGAACCCTTAAACCTAGACTGCTCTGATACCAAGTTGTAACGCCCTGGATAACCAAGACCGTTACACTGCGTGTTTAAAATAGTGCAAGACTTGCTAGCCAAGTCATTTAAATAAAAATGTGAATCAAAAGTCATAAACAGGTTAGGTTTAAAAGATATTGGTCATAAAAAAATAATTTTCATTAAAATAAATGTTTGGTACATGGGATCCCAAATCAGGAATTAAATGACATATTTACAAGATATCCAAAAGTTATAAATAATCAAACCCACTCTAATGGAAAAATACACATTTTAGGTTTCCGTCGCTGTACAATCCCTCGACCGTGTCGGCCGAGCAGCTGACAATGTACACCTCGCCCCCAAAGCTCTCCAACCCATGCTTGATTCATCTTACCCTTGCCTTTACCTGCACCACGTAGCACCCGTGAGCCGAGGCCCAACAAGAAAACTAGGACATCATAGCACAATCAGTATCGATAACAAAATAATTCACAAAGCATAACCAAATAATTTACAAGACATTAATCAATTATCCAGCAAGCCATAGCATTCCCTTAATCAATGATAACAGTCAATAAATCAACAATCTAACATCCAGATATTCAACATATCATATTCATCAAGTTAACATCAGTACACATATCATACAATAACTAGGATCGACGCCCTTAGGTCACACCCTCTATTTAACCCACTTTTTTTGGCTCACTTAGGCCAAGCCCAGTGTTCAACCCACTGACTCCAGTCCGCTTAAACCGAGCTCAGTGGTTATTAAGCTGTCCTCAGCTACCAGTGGTCGAGCCGCATCCCTGTGCGCCAATATAATTTTGGCACTCTTAGGCTGTTTATCTCATATTCACATGGCATAATACTATCATATAATATTGCATACAAGTATAGGGAACCCTTAGTCCCAACATAGTCACACAACCGGGTGCAGTATTCTTACCTTTAATTCTGAGTGCTTGATTAAGAAAGACGACCCTCGAGCACGATCCTGTCCCGAACCCTAGCGTACACCTAGTCACAACCATGATAAAGGATTCCATCAATAATAAGTGAATAAAGGTTTTCGGACCAAGTTCTAGCCTTCAGAACATCGAATTCCATCAAACACGGTAGCGGACTCGATCCCGAGCACATTAGGTTGAGTTCCCGCACTCAAAACCTTATCGGGCCAAAAATACCCTTCAGAGCCGCGGCCCTAAGCCCCCCATGCTATGACCCACCTCCAACCAGAGGCCCAGCCTCCCCACTCAGCAAACATGCGTTGCGACCCTAAGTCCCCTATGTCGCGACCCGCCCTCTTTCTTGGTTCCCATCTGTTCTAGAGGGCCGCAGCACACCAAGAACAGAGTCGCAACCCAACCCCTGCGAGCCAAGAAAAATCCCCATTTTCATGCACCAAATCTCAACCAAATTAACCTAAAATCATCCCAACAACATAATTTAACTATCACAATAATTCTAATATGTTCCCAGCAATAAAACCTAACAGAAATCTAGCTGAAAACCTCATCCAAAACTCCAATTCATCCTTTAACTTCAAAGACCCAAGAACATTAAAACATAGAATTTAAATGCTAAAACCATAATTCAAATCTTACCTCAAACTCTTTTTGAATCCACGAGCTAATACTAAGCTAATCTCCAAGTCTAGAGCTCCAATTCTTGTGAACCTAGCCCAAAAATCCCTTGGTTCAATGGTTAGCTTGGAAGGGCTTCTTGAGAGAAAAAGAAGAGAGTAATTAGAGAAGGAGAGTTAGTTCAGGTAGAGCTTCTAAGTATTTCCTACCTTTTGTCTTATCTAACTTAAGTCACTTAAGTTAATCCCAAGGCTTGGGGTACCAAAAACGTCCCCGAGGGCAAAATAGTAAATTTCCCCAATATTCCCTCCTAAACTCTCTAACTTCAAATATATCTCCAATTATTTATTTTCATAACCCAATAACCCAAATAAATGTCTATTACCCAAAATATCCCTTGACTCACCCCAAGTCGGGTATCGAGTCCCATTGTGACTTTCCTGCTAACTTGCTCCCTAGGATCGCCTCATGCTGTATGCTGCAAATATATCCACATAATAATGTGGTCTCAACAGTTTATTACAAACAATTACATTTATGCCCTCAATGGGCCAAAATTACAATTATGCCCTTACAAGCTATACAAGGCCCACATTCTTATCTAATACTCATAAACATGCATTTCACACATCCATATAATCATAGGATCATGCATATCACATAATCATGCATTTTATTAATAATTCACATAACTACCAATTATGCCCTCCCAACACACTAATCAAGGCCCTTAAGCCTTATTAGTAATTTTGGGTCGTTACACTCTATTTGAGTCGTGGCCCTCCTCAGAGGCACCACGACCCTCTACCAGTCAGAGAGCAACCTAGGCGTTTTCCTGGACACGCGCCGCGCTGTGCCCTACCCAGCACCGCGATGCTAAGGGGGTTCAGCAAACCCCTTAGGCCTCCCGAGTTAATGCAGGCCGCAACACTCAAGAACAGCGCCGCGACACGACCCTGCGAACTCAGAAATTCCATAACCTTTCTTGCGTTTCCCTGAATTTGAATTCACCCCTAGTATAAAATAAAGCTAGAATTGAACCTTTACCCCTCAATACTACATCTATGGCAACATAACCACATCAATAACTAAGCCAAAACTCCATCATAGCTCAAAATCAAATCCTTGAGTTCAAAACTCAAAATACTATAAAAAAAAACTAGATGATAACTTAATCAAAACAAGGTTTGAAACTTACCTCAACTGTGGAATATGACCTCGTAGTTGCACCTTATCCCATCCCTAGGATGGATTACTCAATTCACAGCTTCAGCTTCCAAACCTTCTTCCTAAAAAATTCCAAGGTTTGATAATCCTTCAAGAGTGAGAGAGATAAACAGGAGTGAGAGTGAATGGGTGAGCTGAGACTACTTGTACCAGTTTCCCTTAGTTTATAAGGTCTTCCAACTTAACTAAGTCTATCCCTTTAGCAAAAGACAAAAATGCCCCTGAAGCATAACCTTATCCTTTAGTAGCCCCAAGGGTGAAACAATCATTTTCCACATTTCCCGCTAATCCTCAAGTAGCCCTGTAAATTCCAAATTAGTCCCGACATACCTAAATAATCACTAAATAATTACTTGTTACTCGATCAACCTCGAATACATACTACATTCCCAAAATACCCCTAGACTCACCCCAAACCGGGTATTAATCCCATTGTGACTATTCCGCTAATCCTCTCACTAGGATCGCCTCGGACCACACATCTCAAATATATCCCCATAACACTGGGGTCTCACTCATAACACATACATAATTACATTTATGCCCTGAACAAGCCATTATCGGAAACATGCCCTTAATAACCAGAACGGGCCCACATGCATATTTAATTCACCTAAACATGCATATATATTCACACTACCATATAAATCATTTATACCACATAATCACACATATATATTATATTAATTCAGCATATAAACCCGATTATGCCCTCCTGTCATAGTAACCAAGGTACTCAGGCTTAATAGCGAATTTGAGACATTACAACTATCCCCTCCTTATCGAAATTTCATCCTCAAAATTTATTCAAACATCTCGGGATACTAATCCCGCAACCTTGACTATAGCTTTAGAGTTTAGTTCTCTACCTTGCTATCTCTTTGTAATACCCTCACTAGGGTGATAGTCTTATTCCGTAAGATTTATCTCATTTATCCAAAATTCCACTAGCTTTTTCTTGAAAAATAAACTCCACTAAAATTCCAGGGTCTCTTCGCCCAATCAGGGGTTGTACTCAACACCATTCCCTTAACATTGGCAGCAGTAACACCTTATAAGCCTCTACCCATGCTAGGGTAAGGCTAATCTATAGGCCCCTGGCCTAATCCTTATTAGGATCTCATAAGTCTATCAAATCTAGAGTCAAAACTCCCTTTTTCTTTCCCAAACCATCTTACCCTTTTTAATCTACAATACTCAGAGAAATACAAAGTCTCCAATCCTGGAACTCCATGTTCCCATGTTTGAATTTGCGAACTCTTATGTCCTTTCAGTAAAGCAGACACTCATTCCCTAACAATCCTTAATAACTTCATTGACCTTTTGAACCGACTCTGAACCGGAACACAATCTGTCCCTAATTTAAGTTCCTGGAATGAGTAATCCTCGTCCCCTATCTCACAATATCTTATTCAGAGTCGCTCTAGCTGTCAACCGACATTCATCACCATGACAATCCACTCCAGGGACTGTATCTACCTCATTATCTCGAAAACTTACACATTTGAAGTAAAATACATAGAGTTTGAGTTGTTCCTTCAAGTTGTCAATCTGTCTGGCGGTAACCACTAATTCTAAATCCCAATCTAGTACTCACCACCCTGTATGACCATTTTTAGAACTTAGGGACTAAAGGGTCCCATTCCAATGCTATCGACTTTGGTGTCCAGTGGGGACGTAATCTCCTTTCATACACACTCCCTCTTTTGATATCTCACTCACATAAACCATAGTGCGTTAACCCAATATGTCAAGTCACAACTTTTTGTATCCACTCATCTCATCTACAATCTAAGGTGATCCACCCTTACGGTCCATAATTATATCTCTCCATACTAACTCCAGGATACCTTATAGTCATAATAGCCTTTTTGACTTTTATTTATCATTTCTCACTCACTAAAAGATTAGGCAGTGCGCCTCTAGTATACAAATTTTAGGCCTTAAGGCCTATTCAAACTTCCTGGATACAACAATCATAAGGGGTAGTCTAAGATTCATCCAGAATCTCTACCTTGACGCCAACACCCATCGGATCACTCTTCCAATCCTCATATCTTAACCTATCCAGGCTAAAATTCTTGGATTCTTAATCATTCCTACCATATCTTCTTCTTTTGTATTTCATTATTCATAGAGGTTTATATGTTAATTATCAATCACATGTTCTATACAAATCCCAGTCGTTACCTCACCCTAACCGCGGCTAACAGACATTACTATCAACTTAATGTCCCATGTAGAGCATCTATGTTCTTATTCTTTTATCCACCACGAAGCACGAAAAATCACATTTTCAGTCTATACACGGGCGCACCTTAATCCTTGATGCACTGCACTAATACTCCACGTTCTAAGCAAGGACAGTGTCCATCGCACCGTCCTCATGTACCAGTCCATCACATGCATATCATAATACCGTAATGTGTGAATCAACTCACAGTTCAACTTCTGAGAATCTGGCGCACAACTATCCATTCACACAAACTTTAGGTTTATATGTTACTTCAATCAAGGGTATAACAATCCCCGAAGATGCTTCAAGTAAAAGTCGAGGTATCTCACTAGTCTCACTGTGCTTTTAACCCCTAAGGTGTTTCTTTAACAATTGCCTTACAACTTCTATCTTAACTGAATCATATGCAATCTTATCACTTCCCATAATGTGACCTTGAATATTATCTGGAGAAATCAGAACTTATCCTTTTTGGAGCCTTACCTGTAATCCTCGCTTCCCCAACCTTAGTAGTACTGGGGGAAGTGGTCCAAAATATTCTCGATCGACCCAAATGAAACTTGTCCACACCATTCCCGTACCTTTTACTTGCTGAGTTACGTGGGTTGCTGGAGCATTGGTCAGTTTGAGAGCCTTCACTGAAAAACCAATCACATCATACCTGGCGTGAGTGGAAATTCTTGAAATTTCTATTTCCTTAGTCCTCAGCTGGTAATAACCGGATCGAGGGTCCATTCTTGAGAACAATTTCCTACCTTGCAAGCAGGCGAATGAATCCTCCATTCTTAGAAATGGACACCTATTCTCAACACTTACTTTATTTGGGTATCCATATGTGGTACACATTCTCGCAGACTTGGTCTTCTCCTTAACAAATGGTGTTGATATGTCCCATGGTGAGATGCTCCGTCTAATCACCCTTAAGTTAAATAACTTTTTTAATTGAACCTTTAATTCTTTCTGCTCAGCTAGTGTCATTCTTCATGATGTCTCTCATACTGGTTCTATTCTTTCCTTAATCCCGTACCACACTTAATTTCCTAGTCGCGACAGCAATCCTTGTGACTCCTTATAAACCTATCTGAAACCTCACTGATCGATCCAGTTTCCCTCTAGTCTAACTGATATAATTCATGGGGGTACCCACCATAATAGCTAGGCATCTTGTGAAAGCAACCGAGTATTTTCCTTTTAAACCTAGACGTCACCACCCTCTCTTACAGTCCATGGTGGTTCCTTATTTGACAACTAATCCATACTTAGGATCATACTGAGATCCTTTTATAACCATTACTGCTAGCTTTCTACCCATAATACTCTGATAAATATCCAAAAAATTACCAACTTTCCCTAGCAGACACAAGATCTCAACCCCATAGCATAATAACCATACAATATGCACCACATATCTATGTCTCCACTAGGAGATACGTAGCACCAGACTCAATCGGTACAATATAAAGGAACGAGAACTAGAAAGCCAACCTATCATCTCCGAGAAACCAGGCTCAGGCTCTAACTTCATTAAGGCTGGACACTCAATCCAGAGTTGGACTATCTGTACTCCTTGGTCCCCCCCCCCCATTCCCCCCTCTTCGATCTTGGGCAATCCCTCTTGAAGTGCCCAACTATCCCACATAGAAGACATGCCTTTGCTCGACATTCTCCTATAAGGCATCTCCTACACCTGGCGCACACTGGATAACTTCTCCAGATCTTGTTGTCACTCGTGTGACTGCCCTGAATACTATGACCCCTCCTGTAAGGACCAAGAGTAGTAGAAATTTCAGAGGTCTTTCTTTTCTGGTTACTGAGGCCTCTGCCCCTACCTCATCCCACAAATGGGGCACCATTAGCTGAGCTTCCTGCCCTATGGAACTCTCGCTCCATATCTCACCTCCCGCATTCTCTATAGCAAGGGCCCTCCCTACCACCTGAGCGTAAGTAGAAATCTCATGGACTGGAGAGATCCTAACTCTTTGGGCTACGTTCGGGCATCCTCTCGCAACATGTACGTGGCACAAGCTACTCTATCATTTCCTACCACTCCCATATAGTTGAGGATGGAACTAATCATGCCCATCCACTATTCAGCTCTGAACGGATCTAAGCCTCCCTAAAAAACTACAGGATAGTGCTCCTGGAATCTTTCATACAATCATTCCCATCTATTTCCACCCTTAGATTGAACTGAAACTGGTGCCATTGTTGTCGAAACATACGAAGCAGCATTCCCGGATGGAACCCGCTGTCTCAACCACTTAATCTCTTCCTCTTGATTTTGCAATCTTGCTTGCATGTCAGCAAACATCTGCTGCCACTCCTAGGGGGAAAATGGAGGGTTCTAGCTTGACTGTCATCTGTAACCTCGATATTAACAATGCCTTGTTCAGTTGAATGCATTGGATACATAGCTTTTGAATCTGTTTGCAGTCAATAACTTAACTTATTAGGCATGATAATGATATCTGAAACTACTCCCCGAGCAAGGCCAAACTAACTCACCAGTGGGCAATAAAGTCTCAAACCCCAGAATATTATAGTCACATGGTCTACAAAATCTTTCAATTATTCTATTAGAAACAAAGGAATGTGTTGCACCAGAATCAATCAAAACAGTATAAGAGGTTCTAGCACTAGAAAGTTAACCTGTCACTACTGAGGGACTAGCCTCAGCCTCTGCCAATTTGAACGCGAACACTCAAGCTACAGTCAAGTTGTCTGCTTTCTTTGGTTCCTCTTTCTTCGCTCTTGGGAAGTCTTTCTTCAAATGTCCCACTATCCTGCATAAAAAGTAGGCTTTTGCCCAACAGTCTCCCACATGGCGTATTCTACATCAAGTGCACTGTGGGTAGGTCCTCCAGACCTCATTTTCGTTTTGACAGCCTATTTGTATATCCTTTGGCCTCTTATCGTGGCCTGAAACTAACAAAGTATCTAGAGCCTTCCTTTTCTGGTCACTGGGGCCTCCACCCCTACCAAAAGTTGTAAATGGAGGTCCTGTCCTCCTAATATCTCTTTCGGCTGTGTTCTCGCGCTAGATCTTGTTCTTAGCATTCTCTCTAGTAAGGGCTTTCTCTACCACCTGTGCATATGTCTTCACCCCATGCACAATGGTAATTCAACCGTCTCGAGTGCATATTGTATCATTGACATATTTCCCTGTAGCAGCCTATTAAACTCATAGGCTATAACCCTTGAAGGAACCTTTCTTTCCTTGTCCCATTTGTCGACACCAAGTATGTAGAAAACTTGGCCAATCTGTTAAATTTCAATGCATATTCTGTCACTGACATATTTCACGGTAGTAGGCTATTAAACTCCCGTGCCTTTGCAACCCTAACTGCATCATTGTAGTACTTTTCATTAAACAAGTTATGAACTCTTCCCAACCCAGGGTATTCACGTTCCTAGTTTGGGATATTACTTCCCACCAAATTTAGGCATTCTCCCAAAATATATATGTGGCACATGCCACTCTCTCATTACCAACTACCCTCATGAAGTCTAGGAAAGTGGTAATCATACTCATTCATTGTTTGGCCTTAATCAGATCTGCACCACCCTAAAAAACTGGAGGGTGTTGCTTTCTGAATCTTTCATAAAGGGGTTCCCATCTATTCTCAGCCTCTAGCGGCTGTAGTACTATTGGTACCAATGCAGGTGGCACAATTGTTGGAACGTTCCCTACTGGAACTTGTTGTTGTCTCAATAGGTGAATTTTTTCTTCCTACCTCTGTAATCTAGCTTGCATATCAGCAGGCATTTGTTGCCAGTTCTCTGGAACTGTCGGAGAGGCATGACCCTGATTATCTTCCTGGGCCTGTATTTCTTGGTTGGCAAATCGATTTGTTCAGCTTGGAAGCATACTGTGAAGTTTATTAGCAGCTAACAACTCGGCCTATCAAGTAGTTATAACAGTACTTCTTGCCGCCCCACAGTCCAAAACTGATCAAATAAGCATTCACATGGAATCACAATGCTAATAAGCATTTCAATAGGTTTCACACTCAGTAATCATGCTAATAAGCATGTCGGTTCATATTCATGCTCAAACATAGTTGTAACGTCCAAATTTCCCTAATAAGGCTTAATGCCTTGATCAGGGGCTAGGAGGGCAATGACTAATTTAATTATGTATTACGTGATTATATGCATGATCATATGAATTATATTATAATATGATTATATTAGCATGTTTAGATGTATAAAGAATGCATGTGGGTCCATTTCTTATTATAAGGGCATTTTCATGATTTTGACCCGTTGAGGGCATATTTGTATATATATGTGCATATTGATTGAGACCACATTATTATGGTGATGTATTTGAGTTATTCGACATGAAACAATCTTATAAAGCAAGTTAGAGGTTTAGTCACAACAAGAAGTAATACCAGGCTCGGGGCGAGCCAAGGGGTATTTTGGGTGATCTGGAGAGTCACTGGGACTCATGGTAGCATGAGTCATATTTTAGGAGAAATAGTAATATTGTAGGTTTAGCGAAATTATTTCGGGAGATTTGGGTATAGAGCGGGATTTGAGAGTTAAAATGACATTTTTGCCCTGATGGGGGTGTTGAGAGAGAATCAAGTTGAGTGGGGGCATTTTGGTCAATTGGGACCGTTTGAATATAAGGTTAAGGTTGAGTTCATTAACTCAGAAAAACACAAACCTCTCCATCTCTCTCTCTCTCTCGTTCTCTATCTCTCTAGGTTCGTAACATTTTCGAAGGGAACTTGAGTTCTAGAGCTCAGATTTAAGCGAGATTTTAATCATAGTGATTCTAGGGAAGATAAGAAGTTGCATAGCTTGAAAATTCAGTTGAAAAACAAATTTATCAGAGGGTACCGCTAGGAATTGGAAGGGGATCGTGCTCAAGGTTGTGATACGTGTCTCGTTGAGGACCAAAGGTAAGAAAACTGGTATATGCACATAGAACACTTGATTAGTATGCCTATTAGCTTTGAACCATTTGTCAATATATAATTTAAATTGATTTTCCTCCAGCGTGTTGAATGAGGGGAAGTCGTCCATCGCATTGGGCATTGTGCTGTATGGAAATGTGTGAGGAACGAAAGTCATAAAGGCAAGTCTTAGATAAGGGTGCATTCCCTACTCACCCGCAAGAATCGTGAACAAAATGCCTGAGTACGCATGTCGCTCGGTTGGGCCGCTCGGCAATGTGTGTGGAACGCAAATCATAAAGGCGAGTCTTGGATAAGGGTGAAGTCTCAACTCGCCCGACAAGAACCGCGAGCTAAATGCCTGAGTACGCATGTCACTCGGTTGGGTTGCTCGGCAATGCATGTGGAACGCAGGCCGAAAGGCAAGCATAATTTGAGGGTGTGCTCCCCACTTTCCTGACATGAGCTAAGAGTTGAGCGCCTGAGTATGCACTCACTCGGCTGGGTCGTTCGGTAGGATTTTTTCCTAGACCGTGTGACTGAGAACAACTCCAATATGAGGGTGCAGTCCCCATTACTCGACATGAACCATAGGTCGGGTGCCTGAGTATGCACCTCGTTAGGCAGGACTGATCTCCTAGGTTGAATAGTCGATTGTATGATTGAAATGAATATTTTATTTATACACTACAAAATGTGTTTACATGTTATATGATGGGAGTGAATGTATCTGATATATGTGAAGCATGTGTTTATTGCATTTGAATATATGAGTATATTGTTATACATTGGGGGGTTTTCTTGCTGAGCCTTGGCTCACGGGTGCTCTATTCTGCACATAAGGGAAAGGATAAGCTGGACCAGCCATGAATTGGAAGGCTTGAGGGGCAACGTGTACATATGCAGCCTGCTCGACCGCCACTGCTGGGATTTCTTGGGAGGAACTAAGGGTTGAACCCTGTTTTGTGGCCTAGGATGACTATTTTATAATGTGTTTGTCTTTTGTATGTTTATAAAGTGTTTTTTGGGATCCCATGTATATGTTAAACTCTTTTAATGAAAAGTATTACTCATTTAGCCAAAAAATTTAATACATAATGTTGACGGTAAGAACTCGTCAACTAAGTTAGATCAAGAACTTTGTGAGTTGTAAAAGAAGCAAACTTAAATCGGTTGAACTTGAAGCAAACATTCTGATGGGTTCAAGAACACAACACGTAAATGCTAGAATTTTATAATGGAAAATAGAGAGAATGTAGAATGTATGTTCTTATTAGCAATGGATGATTACTAAACTCCCAAAGTTTGACCCCTTTCTCAGGTGTAGGGAGGTCATATTTATAGGAGAGCACTATTGGCTCACAGTACATGATGGACCCAGAGGAACATGACCCTGCATATGCAGTCTACGGATGGTAGTGGTGCCAAGAGTGTGGTGGTCGGCTCCAGTAAACGCCAAGGGTTTGTGGGAGCACCTCAATTTTAGTACCTGGTTGTACCTCCACTATCTGTTTTGTACGAACATCAGAGGCTGGCTGGGAAGGACCACATCAGGTACCTCACTCGTACGACCACTCCTTGTCTGGCATGGAGATTAGGATCAAACATCTGGGGATTTCAGGATCGTACCCCCGTAAGCATTTCGTACCTGGGGTGGACAAGTTCCACTACTTGTCTATGCATTCCTCACATGTACGAGCTCTTCTGGTCATACGTTGGTTTTCATCCCCGCAAGGCACCCTATTCCTACAAACTTCAAGTATTGAAGTCCTTATATGTTGTCAGGGAGGACACGGTCCCAAGATGCCTGGGAGGCAAGACCCTCGTGACCCTCAAGTGCGAGGGGCCTCGCGAGATGTTGGCATGAGGTGAAGTAGGCAGGTGCCCACACGAGACCCTAGCGTGAGGCGAAGCATGCGAGGAGCCTCGTGAGATGCTGACACGAGGTTGAGTAGGCAAGTGTCCTCACAAGATGATGGCATAGGGTGGAGCGTGCAAAGGGCCTCACAAGACGCTAGCATGAGGAAAACTAGGTAGGTGCCCTCGCGAGACGCTGGTGTGAGGCAGAGCATGCGAGGGGCATCGCGAGACACTGGCACAAGGTGGAGTAGGCAGGTGCCCTCGTGAGATGCTAGCACAAGGTAGAGTAGGCAGGTGACCTCGCGAGAAACTGGCATGAGGTGGAGCGTCCAAAGGGCCTCGCGAGACGGGGTCTGTGGCGCGAGGCCATGCCTTGCTTGGTGCTGTCACAGGCCCTCTAGTGCAAAGCGCAAGGTCAGGCTTGGTTGTCTCCATCCTGAGCCTATATTTTGAGGGTCACATGGCAGGGGCCTCGTGCATATGAAATTTTAGCATCCACCCCTAACTTTTGAGTTAGTTTAATTACACTTTTTAAATCCAAATGACTCGTTGAGCAAGTTAAACACTATTTCACACACACAGTGTAACGATCTTGGATTAGTATGGCGTTAAAATTATACTAATAAGCACTTCCTAACATTTATAAGAAAATAATGATGCTAATAAATGATTTGTGGCATTCCGAAGTGAATAGCAATGAAAATAAGCATTTTCTAGCATACATATGCATATAACAGTGCTGATGAGCGATTTCTTAGCATTCACAAGCAATGATAGTGCTAATAAGCACACCTTTAGCAGGTACATAACAGTCAAGGACCAGGCTCTATCAGAATATCTCATACTCTTTAATAAGGCATGCAGAGAAGGCATTTATATCTCATTTAAGTAGTTAAATACATAACCACATAAACAATTACCAAACCCTGAGTCGAGCTTGTCTTTAGCGGGGAGTGTACATAATAGCTAAGTTGTAATGTCCTGGATAGCTAAGACCGTTAGACTGTGTATTTAAATAGTTCTGGACTTTCTAATCAAGTCATTTGGATATAAACTTATAACTAAATGTAATTAACGAGTTAGGGTTATTTACATTCATTAAAAAGTTTAAGTTCTTACATGGAATCCCAAAGTAAACATTTAAAAAGTGATTTACAACTCAAAATGTGTATACAAAACGTGTCGGCCTAAGTAGGAAAATTAGGGTTTGACCCTAGTTTCTCTTTGAATCCCCTGTCATGGAGGTTGAGCAGGTTGCATATGTACATGCCACCACCGAAGCTTTCCAACTCATGGTTCGTCCAATTTCTCTTTTCCTTCACCTGCACCACATAGCACTAGTGGGCCAAGGCTCAGTAAGAAAACATAGAAATGCTCATAAGCAGTTAATAATAGATTTCAGAATCTTATCAGGCATGGCTAGCAGTAATAACTCTACTCATGGATGCATTCAATCTAGCAAAGTGACTATAGAGTCACATCGGGGCTCATAGCCCTATTTACTAATAAGTCAAGCCTTTCAATCAGATAATAAAGACAAGCATAAATCATATATCATAGATATGCTCAATACAATCAGACATGTTTAATAAAACATCTCAATCATAGTTATAACCATGTTCAATGACTGGGCTCAAACCTTAACCACAGACTAGGTTCAGTTTTCTTACCTTAGGTCCTTAATGACACATGTGTCACAACCCTTAGCATGACCTCTTTTCTCCTGAGCCAATCGGTGAACCCTAGTCACAACCATAATAGCAAATAACCATTACTAACAAACGGATAACGGCTTCTAGAATGAGTTCTAGCCTCCGAGACCTCGAATTCTACTAAACCAGGTAGTGCAATCCTTCCCAAGCCCTTAGGTTTGAGTCCCCGCAACTCAAAACCATATTTCGCCATTTTCCCCAATTAGAGTTTCGGCCTTCCCCTGAATGGTCGCGACACGCCTCTAAACAGAGAGCCCCAAACCACAAAGGCACAGGACACACACTACGGCACCAAGGCAATTCAAAAGAATTCTATCGCCTTTGAGTTCATGTGGATCGCAGCACTCCAAGAACAGCATCGCGATGCAACCCCACGAACCCAGAATTCCAACAAATATAATAATCTCTCAACCTCTCAAAATCATCCCAACACCAAATTTTACTCATAGTTGACCATGAAAATGGTCTCAGTAACTCAGAAACACACCAACCCACTTCAAAACTTAATCAAAACACCATGGAAACTCAAAATTCAGCAATAACTTTAGCAACTCAAAACTTTAAAAACCTCATAACTCAAAACTTGAATTTACCTTTGTTAAAATCGTTTCCTAGCTGCTTCCTTAAGCTTATAAGCTTCCAATCCCAACTATAGCTCAAATTGCCAGAAAAACTTGCCTCGAGACTAAAAGGATCACAAGTTTCCTTAGGCTTCTAACATTTGAGAGAGAGAGAGAGAGAGAGAAACTGAGAGAATGTGAGATAGAAGAGATGGAGTGTTTCAAACTTCTGAGTTGATAAACTCAGTCAAATGGTCCAAATGACGAAAATGCCCCCATTCACCTAAATTCCTCTCAAAGTCGGTCAAGGGCACATAATATCTATTTATGCCTTCACGGAACACTATTCAAGGCACTAACCCTGATTAGCGAATTTAGGATACTACAATATGATTGCCAGTGCAACGGAAGCATGGGATAATATTTCAATGCAATAATAACAATCATTAAAGCATAAGAACGAATCACTCTAGGTACCATAACTAGAATGAGATCTTTCTCATGCGCATGAATCTGAATAATATAAAAACTTACAAATACTTTTTCTAGATGTAGAACACGTGTAGATCAAATAGCGTCTTAGCCTCCTAACCCACTATCTTCCATACTATGACTCGCACAAAGAGAAGGCGACAGGTGGATGTCTATGCTATTTGGTAGGGTACTCAAGAACACACATTTGAATCTACACACATGAAAAAGTGTTCTTCTCAAAATACAGAGAGAAAAAATTATCAATTTTTCTATCTTGGCAAATTAATGTGAAATTGCATCTATTGTCTTTCTCTCATGATGTTATGTTCTATTAATATAGCAATCAAAAGAAGACCTAGCCCTACTCACATTGGGCCTCTGTGTGTGCCACGGTCCATTTGGACTGTGGTTGGCACCAACTATAGGAATTTGGGCCCTGTGGTATTTTATCTTTATAAAATGCTATTTGTTGTGCCTTTATCATATTATTTTATGTAGTATACAATTATACTACAAAATTAAATATGATTAAATTAATTTTCAATAAAAAGTTAATTTCAAAAAATTATCAATATACTTTTATTTGCCATTAAACATTATTTCATAAATAATATTTTAAATATTGTTTCACAAATAATATTAATATGTGAGATTAAAAATAATATTTGATTATTTTTAATTATTTCCTTTTAATACTAAAATCTTACATCTGTGTTATCGAGCTAGTACGGAGAAAGTATGGACCCGTAGTTCTAAGCTCTAATAATTTAATTAATTTCACTAACTATTAGTTCCATTAATTAATTTATTAACTATGAATTATTCTACTAGAAATTCATAGTTGAACTCTCAAAAATTCAATCTTATATTATTAGAAGCTATAACTATAAATTCGTCCATAGATTTAGTCATTGCATGAGTTATGACCCTTTGCTAGTTGTTCATAATTAAAGCTAGGTCTTAATGTTCGTTAATGTAATGTCACAAATTCGCTAATAAGGCTTAGCGCCTTGATTATTGTACCACGAGGGCATAATCGGACTTAAATGTGAAATTAATTGAATATATGTGTGAGTATGTGGCATATATGGTTTATATGGTGATATGAGTATTTATGCAAGTTTATGTGTATTAAATATGCATGAGGGCCTGTTTTGTTAATTAGGGCATATTTGTAATTTATGACCCATTGAGGGTATATCTGTATTATATATGTTTTATGAGTGAGACCACAGTGTTATGGGGATATATTGAGATGTGTGGCCTGAGGCGATCCTAGTGGGCTAGTTTGCATAAAAGTCACAACGAGGTCAAATATCTGGCTCGGGGTGAGCCTAGGGGTATTTTGGTAATTTAGTACATTGCCATAGTTTATCGGGTAATGGGGATTTATTTGATGATTATTTGGGTATGTCGGGGTTAATTGGGAATTTATAGTGTTATTTGAGGTTTAGCAGGAAAAGGGTGGTAAATGATGAATTTTCCCTTAAAGGCATTAAAGGACTAAGGTTGAGGCTATGGGGCATTTGAGTCTTTTTCCCCTAACCTTAGATAGACCTAGGATGTAAAAACTTTCATAAAGAGAACAATATTAAACACGCAGCTCTCCTCTCTCTTTTCCTTTACTCTCTTTCTTTCTTGAAGTGCTTGGGGCTATTGGGGATTTTTGAGGTGAAAGCTGGGGAAATTGAAGGAGTTCGCGCTAGGGATTGAGTTGTGGACAACTAAGGGTTGCAGTTTGGAAGATTAAGGTAAGAATTCTCCCTATTCATGGTAATTTATGGTTGGGTTTTGTTGTTCTTGAGTTTCTCAAACTCAAGGTTCGAATTTTGGAGTTGTGGTTAAGTTCTAGTTTAATTTTTTTTTGTATTTGTGTTTCCGTAAGTGTATTAATGAGATTTTGGGATTCAATTTTGGGTTTAGTTGTGATTTGGGGTGAATTTTGGGAGTTTTGGCTCAGGGAAAAATGCAGAAAAAACCCAGAATATCTGGGTTCACACCACAACGCTATTCTTGGAGCATTGCGGCCCACATGAACTTAGAGGCTAAGGTGGTTCTTTGAACCAGCTTACCGTCGCGATGCTGGATGGTTTGCACTGAGGCACATGTCTAGGGAAGTGAGGGCCTAGGCTCTTTGACTTGTAGAGTGTCACAGCGCTTGCGAGGGCCGCCGCGACTCAAATAAGGAATTTTGGCCAAATAGAGTTTTTAAGCTTAGGAACTCAAACCTAAAGACTCGGGAAGGATTCTACTACCCAGTTTAGTAGAATTCGAGATCCCGAAGGCTAGAAATTTACCCTTAAGCTATTAAATATTCTGTTACTTAATGGTTGACCATTATTTTCTTATGACTACTTTATACCGCTAGGGCTCGGAAGTAGGGATCGCGCTCAGCGACGCCATACACTATCTACTCGAGACTCCATAAAAGAAAACTTCACCCTGGTTGTTATCGAAGTTTGGACCCCTGTAAATGGATATGATTGTTGTTATAAAAGATGATTCGATTAGGCACGCTTGTATATGTTGCATCTGTTTGAGTATTATGCAATATATATGTTTGATTATATCTAGTCTGAAAGCCTGGCCTAAGGGTGCCGGGGTCGACATCAAGCGTGTGGAATGCACCTCGGCCTAAGAGAGTCTGGATCGGCAATAAGCCCTGAGAGCTTGGCCTAAGAGAGTTGAGCCTGAACGTCACCTAAATACTCAGAAGTGTCTATTGCACTTGTCTAACTCATTGATTGCTAAATTGGATTATGTGTTTGTTTGAGCAGACTATTGTTGTTAAGCTTGTTGTTTATATTTTGTTACTTATTGAATCTGTCAATTTATGTTTTCTTGTTGAGCCTTGGCTCATGGGTGCTTTGTGGTGCAGGTAAGGGAAAGGGTAAGCTGGACCAGCCATGAGTTGGAGAGCTTCATGGGCATTGTGTACATATGCAGCATACTCGACCGCCAAGACCGGGATAGCTTGGGACGAACTAGGGTTGAACTCTATTTTGCCGCCTAGGACGGCTAGTGTGTATTTTATTTGTCTTTTATCAGACTGTAACCAATTTTTGGGATCCTATGTTTAAACTAAACACTTTTAATGAAAAATTATTTCTACGTTAACCAAAATTTTTAATACCTAACCTTGGTTTAGTATTTAATTACACATTTAAGTCCAAATGACTCGCTTAGTGAGTTAAGCACCATTTTAGAAAACATAGAGTAATGGTCTTAGCTAACTAGGGTGTTACAACTTGGTATCAAAACGGTCTAGGGTTAAGGGTTCCTAAAGACTGGCTTGGCAAGTACACTCACCGCTAAAGATAAACTCGACTCATGGTTTGGAATCTAATAATGTGATAATGTGCATAACTGCTTAATTGAGTATATGTGCCATATCTGCATGCTAGAATAGAGAGCATGTCATATATAAATATATCTCATTGAAGTAAGGCATATTAGTTGATGAATGAACATTATAGACCTGTGTTTTGGTATGCGTACTATATATGGTTGATGTGCTGTTTGGTTCTGCTTGTGGGACAATTTTGGATATGATTATCATGCCTGATAGGTTAAGTCATTGACTGTAGACATATTCAGGAGTTATGTATCCAAGGCAGTGAATTAGATCAGGTATTGTTAATATCGGGGCTATGGATGATAGTCAGGGCTAGAACCCTCCATCTGCCCTTGGAGTTGGCAGCAGATGTTTGTTGGCATGCAAGCAAGATTGCAATAGTAAGAGGAAGAAATTAAGTTGTTGAGACAGCGAGTTCCACTAGGGAACGTTGCTCTGTATGTTTTGACAACAATGGCACCAGTTTCAGTTCAACCTAAGGATGGGAACAGATGGGAACTATTGTATGAAAGATTCTAGAAGCAATATCCTCCAGTTTTCGAGGGAGGCTTGGATCTGTTCAGAGCTGAATAGTGGATCGGTATGATTAGCTCCATCCTTGACTATTTGGGAGTGCTAGGCAATGATAAAGTGGTTTATGCCACGTACATGCTATGTGAGGATGCCCGAACGTGGTGGGAAGTGGTATCCCAGACACAAAATGTTGTCATGATTTGTTGGGAAGAATTCAGACAATTGTTCAATGAGAGGTATTACTGTGGTGTAGTTCGAATTGTGAAGACCAACGAGTTTGTGAACTTGGTTCAGGGTAGTAAGACAGTGACAGAGTATGTCATTGAATTTGATGGATTGTCCAAAGTCTCTTTTGATTTGGTACCAACAAATGTGGCCCGGAAGGTGCGATTCATTCGAGGATTGAACTCTAGGAAGGCCCAGAGCTTTATGATCACTCTAGGACATGAGATTTTTACCTACTCTCAGGCGGTAGGGAGGGCCCCTGCTATTGAGAACACATGAGATAAGATATGGAGTGGGAGCGTCGTAGGGAAAGAAGCTCAGACAATGGTACTCATAAAAGAAAGACCCCTAAAAAATTTACTACCCCTGGTCCTGACAGGAGGGGTCATGGTACTCAGGGTGGCTGCCAGGGCGACAACGAGGCCTGAAGAAGTTATCTAGTATGCACTAGGTGCAGTAGACGCCATCTGGGAGAATGTTGAGTGAAGGCATGTTTTCTATGTGGAATAGTTGGGCACTTCAAGAAGGATTGACCGAGATCGAAGAAGGAAAAACCAAGGAGTACAGATTGCTCGACTCCAGCTCGAGTGTCCGTCTCAGCGCAGTTAGAGCCTGAGGTTAGTTCCTCAGAGACGACAGGTCAGCTTTTTAGTTCTCGATCTTTTATATTGTGCTGATTGAGTCCAGTACTATGTATCTCTTAATAGAGGCATAGATATGTTGAACATACTATATGATTATTACATTATGGGGCTTGAGATCTTAGTGTCTGCCAGGGAAAGTTGGTGGTTTCCCGGAGATGGGTTAGAGTACTACTGGTAGAGAGTTAGGAGTAAAATTGATTGAGCTGGTTATATAAGGGTTTTGATATGATCCTAAGTAAGGATTAGTTTGCCAAAAAGGGACAACCATGGACCTTAAGAAAAGATGGTGACTTCTGAGTTTAAAAGGAATGGACTCGGTTGCGTTCACGAGATTCCTAGCTATTGTGGTAGGTACCACCAGGGTTATATCAATTAGATCAGAGGAAAACTAGATGGGTCAGTGAAGTTTCATATGGGTTTACTAGGATTTGATGGGATTGTTGTCATTTCTTGGAATTGAGTGTGCTATGAGACTAATGCAGGAATAGACTCGGAATCCGAGACATCATGCAGAATGGTATCAGCTGAGTGGAAAGAATTAAAAGTTTAGTCAAAGAAGTTACTCGACTTGGAGATTGATTAGACAGAGCTTCTCACCATGGGATATGTCAACACCATTTGTTAAGAAGAAGGACAAGTCTGCGAGAACGTGTACCGCATATGGATAGCCAAATAAAGTAATCGTCAAGAATAGGTACCCATTGCCAAGGGTGGATGATTCATTTGTCCAGTTGCAAGGTAAGACATTGCTCTCAAGAATTGACCCTCGATCTAGTTATTAACAGTTGAGGATCAAGGAAAAGGGACATTTAAAGAGTTACCTCTCGCACCAAGTATGATGTGATGGATTTTTAGTGAAGGCTCTTGAACTGACCAATGCTTCGGCGGCCCACGTAAATTCAACAAGTAGAGAGTACAGGGATGATTTGGACAAGTCGTATTTGGATCAACCGAGAATGTTTTGAATTACTTTTGGTTAGAAATAGAACAAGAGTAACATTATCACTGATGTTACCGAGGTTGTGGAAGCATGGATTACAAGTAAGGTTTTGGAAGGGATAAGTTTTGATTTCTCCATATAATATTCAAGGTCATGTTATGGGAAGTGATGGGATCATGTATGCTTTATTTAAGATAGAAATAGTAAGGAATTTTCTAAAGGAACGTTTTAGAGGTTAGAAGTAATGTGGGACTGGCGAAACACATCGGCCTTTACTTGAAGCATCTTTGAGGACTGCCATACCCTTGACTGAAGTACCGTAAGGACCTAAAGTTTGCATGCATGGAGAGTTGCATACCAGATTTTTAGACGTTGAAATAAGGGTTGATTGCCACGCCATGGTATCGGTATAAGCATGTGGTGGACCGGTATATGAGGGTGGTATGGTAGACACTATCCTTGTTTATGAACGATAGTTAATAGTGCGGTGCGTCAAGGACTAGGGTGTACTCATGTGTAGATTGAAAATGTGATTGTTCGTGCTTCACAGTGGATAAAGGAATAAGAACATAAATGTTCTACACGTGACTTTGAGTTAACAGTAATGCTAGATAGCCATGATTAGGGTGAGGTGATGACACTTATGGAAAATAAGTGCGTGCACTAGCATAAAATTTAAAGCGTTTTGTCACCCTTAGGGGTTAACCATGAGATAAGGCATTAGTGGGAACTGGTGAAGGAATCACATTGAAATCCTTTATTACTCAGAGAAAACTAACGTGGAGGCTCACACCTTGAGTTCAAAAGGTTCGTGCCAGTTGTATGATTCACAATGGACTACAGTAAAGTCAGGTGAGGTAACGACCGAGATTGGTATAGAATCCACGATTGATAATTTCCAGATATACCTCTATGAACAATGAAATACAGAACAAAAAAATCTTGTAGGAATGTCTAAGAATCCTACTATTTTAGCATGGATAGGTTAAGATATGAGGACCGGATACATGTTCCGATGGATGCTGGTGTCAAGGTGGAGATTCTGGATGAGTTTTATACCACCCCTTATGCTTGTTGTATCCAGGAATTTTAAACGTGTGTTAAGACCCAAAATATGTATATCGGGAGCGACTCACTGTCCCAAAATCCCTAATAAGGTTTAGGACCTTGATTAGGAGGTCGCGAGGGCCATAATTGATTTATTATGTTATTAAATAACTATATGCATGTTTATGTGAATTATATTATTATATGATGATAAATTTATGCATATGGGTCCATTTTTAATTATACGGGCATTTTGGTAATTTGGCCCGTTGAGGGCGTAATTGTTTATTTTCATGCATGTTGGTGAATTTTGAATAAGACCACATTATAATGTGGATTTTTTCGATCCATTCGGAATGAGACGATCTTTGAATGCAAGTTATTGGTCTAGACATAACGGGATTTAATTTCGGGGCTCGGGGTGAGTCTCGAGGTGATTTCAGGACTAGAACATTACCGAGAATTAAAGGGTAATGAAATATGATTTATTAGCATTTGAGAATGTTGAGAATACTGGGAATTGGAGGGTGTTAATTATGATTAACGAGATAGGCGGGAAACGACAGTTTTGCCCTTGGTGGCCTTAAGAGGATTTTAAATGACCTAGGGGCATTTTGGTCTTTTGACCTTAAGGATAGATATAAACCCTTAAGCTACATCAAAACAGAGCACCATTTCTCTTCTCTCCCATACACCATTTCTTCTTCATTTCTCTTTGATTTTTGATGCTCTTTTTGAGGAACCAAGCAAAGGAACCAAGCCTTGAGGGTTTTGGGTTATGTTCCACCATCGAAGAGGGTGTGATTATGAGATTGAGGTGAGTTTTTAGCCATTAAAACTCTTGTTCTTGTTCTATTTTTCTATTTGAGTTTCAGTTGGGTTTTGGTTTGAAAATTGAGTTTCAATGGGAGTTTTTGGCAAGGGTTACTTGGGTTATGATGCATAGAACTTGCGTTTATGGTACTTGGGTTCATTTGGGGGTTTAAATGGAGTTTGGAAGCTTGAATTTCAAGTTGGAAATGGAGGATTCGAAGGAGAGGAAGAACCAGGGTGATCTGCCTAGTCCTAGCGCTATAGCGCCCAAAGGGAGCACTACAGCGCTAGCAGGGCAAATTCCCCCTGGTTGTAGCACTGTGGCGCTAGGGGGGGCAGCTCTATAGCGGTACCCTATTTTCTCGGATGCATATTTTGGGCACTTTTGAGGGTTTTTGGCTCGAGGTTTCAATTCCTAAGGCTCGGGATCGAATCTACTCACCGTTTGGGTACAATTCGGGGTCCTGGGAGTGAGGTTTAGATCAGGACCCTTTTATTGTTGATTTCATTAATTTGATATTGTATTTGGTTATGACTAGGTGGCCGCTAAAGGATTAAATTATCGATCATTCTCAAGGGTCGTTCTTAATGTGTTTCTCGCTTGAACCAGAGGTAAGGAAACTGCACCCCATATGTGACATGCATGGTTATTATTGAGGCATGTTGAGTGTTTAAATGTGGACATTGATTGCATATCAAATGCTTAAAAAATATTGCTCACTTGTGAATGGCACTGACTTATTAGTCAGAATCAACAATGGTGTCGGTATTAACTGTGAAGTTGTGACATACTAGTCAAGTTCGGCAGTGGTACCGAGCACTGGTCGTATGACATTGACTTATGAGTCAAGAACGGTCTTAGTGTGTTTAACACAAGACAAAAAACATTAGATCTAATCGACATCTACATTGAATGACTCATCATGAGCATTAATGCCGGACCGACCACAAGTTCGATGAAAACTAAAAGCGCTTGTCTAGTCTAAAGGCTAGTTATTTAGAGCCAGAGCCAGAAAGGCTAAGGTGACCTACATGTCACATGGCTAGGAGGGTATGGGACCTCCGAGATAAACTTATCAGTCATCTAATCGAGATAGACTTATCAGTCATCTGACTGAGATAGACTTATTAGTCATCTGACCGAGATAGACTTATCAGTCATCTGACCGAGATGGACTGATCAGTCATCTGACCGGGATAGACATATCAGTCATCTGACCGAGATGGACTTATCAGTCATCTGACCGAGATGGACTTATCAGTCATCTGACCAGGATAGACTTATCATTCATCTGACTGAGATGGACTTATCAGTCATCTGACTAGATAGACTTATCAGTCATCTAATTAAGATGGACTTATCAGTCATCTGATCAAGATTGACTTATTAGTCATCTACCTCATAGCGGGAGACTTATTAGTCATCTAATCAGAGCACAGGACTTCACAAACATTTATTTGTACCTGCTTGCATGCATGAGTAGGGTTATTACTGCTAGGCATGCCTGTTGTGACTTAGTAACATGTTATTACTTGTTCATGAGCATATTGATTTTTCTTGCTGGGCTTCGGCTCACGGGTGCTATGTGGTGCAGGTAAAGGCAAAAAAAATTTGGACCATTCTTGAGTTGAAAAGGTTAGGTGTCGATGTGTACATATGCGGCTGCTCGAACGCCACGACTGAGGGTTGAAAGAGGAACTAGGGTTAAACTCTATTTTTCCGCTTAGATCGGCTGGTTGTCAATATTTTCCTGTAATTAACCTTTAAATTATATTTTTGGGATCCCAATGTATATGGTAAAAAATTTAGTGAAACGTTATATCTTAACCAAAAAATTTAATCCTAAACTACTAATCATACTTAGTTACACGATTATGGCCAAATGACTTGATTAGCGAGTTTAGCACTGTTTAAAATGCACACCGTAACGGTCCCTGGAGTTTAGGGTGTTACACTCACTGTCTAACCTTTCAGCAAGTGAGAGATGAAAATCAGAAGCCTCCTAAAGTTAGTATGGAGGGATATAATTATAGACCGTATAGGTAAATCACCTCAGATTGCAGGTAAGATGATTGGATATGAGAAGTTGTGACTCGACGTATTAAGTTAACACACTTTTGGCTTGTGGGAGCGAGTTATCATAAGAATAAGTATATGAGAAAGAAGATCGTATGTCTCCACGGGGTACCAGAGTCGATAGTATTAAATTAAGTTCCTTTATTTATCATATCAGACATAATAACCATAACATTCAAATAATTGTTCGTAGAAAATACCCTAAAGAGCTAAGATGAAGATGAAATCTAGACAACAATAAACAGATAAAACAAGTAGTCTCCTAAAGATTTTTTTTTTCTTCAAAATCATGATAATGATGCTTAAATAGTAATCTATGCTTTGGATCTGAAATCCCTCTTTTTCCCCTGCATAAAATGCCCTTTTCTATGAAATATGCCACTCAAGTGTCGCAGCTGTATAACGAGGCACTGCAGCCCGTGTCCAAAATATGGAATTCTCTCATCTCTAACTTGCTCAAGCGCCACAGCTCTAATAGACCTGCATTGCGACCCAAATTCATCAAAAAAAAGCATCGTAGCTCTTAGAGGCAACATCGCGGCCCTATGCTTCTTGTTATATTGACCTCTCTGTCTAATCGTAGTGTCGCGACTCTAACTCCAAGCACCACAGCTCGAATATCTTTTTCTCATAAAATTCCATCTTTTTGACACCAAATGCAGCCATTTATCAATGACGTCCCAAAAATCTGAAATATTATCAAACACAGCAAACAAAACAACATACTACACACAAAAAATTACTAAATAAATCTCAAAAATTAAATAAAATAACCCTTTAAAACACTATAAAAACTACTCTATCGAACTCCCCCAAACATATTTTTTACTAGTCCTCGAGTAAAATCTATTGACACTTTCTAAAACAAACTAATCACACCTATGAATCAAGTTTACTTAACAAGCCTCCACCTCATGAAAACCATGAAATACAAGCTCATAATTTTCAACTACATTTTATCCAGAATTTCAGTAAAATCAATTCAATAATCAACTTCAATCTTTGCTATGCAAATCAACCTCAACCAATAAACAACACACAATCACAATACCATATGCATGTCAAATCTTCCAAATCATTCCATCAAAACCAAGTATTTCATATGCTTACATAATTCATCGATCTCCCCTAATATGATAACACATGCATAAGAATCAAAAGGAATTTTAAGCTTATAACGAATGGCTAATGTAAAGGTGGATGAAAAGGTCATTTAGGCTAAATTATACCATAAGCAAACAACCAAACAAACCAATCTTGTATCAACTCTCAAACCCCAAAAACATTCCCCAACTTTCCCAAATTTTTTCCTTGAGAGAAAATTCATAAACTGAAATCTATATATTTGTTTTTCAATTCTCTTTCTTATGATAATACTACAGTCCCCCAAACTTGTTTCTTTGTATTTTCAATTGGAGTGTAGTTCATTTTCAGTATATATATATATTTCTTTCTTCTCTCAAATTTTCTTCTATTATTGACACAAATGTCTCAATATAAACCTAATTATAATCCATCCCCCAATCACTTTTCATGTGCATATGGTTTACATTCAAGGGAAATAAAAATAACAAAATTTCAATTTAGCTCAAAATAAGTGTCGAACAACAAAAATTCACATTAACCTCAAAATGTGGGTAACTAGGGATTTAATATATAAAAGTTGGCTTGAAAGGCTCAATCGATTCCAAATTTTTTTTACCTAAATCATCTTCCTAAGCATGTATTATTCCAATTTCAGCTCAATCAAGAAATTATGCAAGTTCTAGAATATTTTAACAATTTTGATCCACCAACCCACTTAACATGCATATACTAAAGGATTGTAAGAAATTTATTAATCAAGGCTTTTATGACATTCAAACTCATATCAAAATTAATTATTAAATTACTTTCACCAAGCACATGGATTCTCATAGCTTGTAAAATAAATCACTCGCATCACATGATTATAAGTATCATTGGCTTTCAAAACAACTTAATTCATAATTATAAACACTAAAAAGAAAAAAAAAACAAATAAAACTAACGCAAACAAATAAAACTAAAATGAAACAAAAGAAAGTAATCCCTCCCCTAAACTTAAATATCACATTGCCCCCAATTTGTTAAAAAAAATAAAAGGAAAAGAAAACTTACCCAATCATCATGACAGTTTGGTGGAGGAGGCAATTGTTGCTCATATGGTTGAAACTCTAGAGGATATTGAAAATAAGTTTCTTGCGCATCATTCAGGTTCCAACGACTAACCAAAGCATTTAGTTGATCAACGTGTGTATGCTCATATGCATTCCTCGCCATCCAATATTGTTGCATATGGTTGTTCTGTTGAATAATATAATTCAACTGAGCATTTGTATATTGGACATGAGGATTAATTGATCCACCAACCGCCATCATCGGATCCTCATTCGTAGCAGCTGTTACATTTTCCTCTGCATCCTCTGGTTGAACAGCCTCAGCACGCGGACGACGACGCAGTCTTTGTTCCTCTGGATCAGGAACTGCTATAGGCATAGAATACCCATAAACAGTAGTCCGAGTAATAATACCCTTGACCCAGCCTTTAACATCAGTCGGATGCATCAGAACTCTATAAGTTTCACACAGATCCATAATAAAGGATCCATGCCCCAGTCCAACAGTTGTCGTTAGCCGAAAAATAAACCCAATACTATTTTGCAGCTATTTTCCCACATCAATTTTCATCCCCTTCATTATTGCATAAACCATAAGCAATCTATCCACAGTAATATCAGAAAAGTTTGATGAAGGAATCAACCAAGCACTCACAAAATACAAGAACGCATGTGCTATTCGGTTAAGCTGACATTAATACATATGTTTGGGTTCATCATGTGTATAAGTAACTCTGGCCCCAGGAAAACCAATGAACTCCACCACCTCCTCATAATCAATCTCAGTGTGTAAAAATTCATTATACTCATCTTGCTCATTTGGGTAAGACTGTAATTTATAAAAATTAGTGAACGTCACAACACTAACTGGCACCCGCTTCCCCCTCACAAAGCAGGTATTATTCTCTAGCTCAGGCCAATTCACATAAAAATCATATACCAGATACACATTAGGTTTAGGAATGTTGTCCGCATTGACCAATGATTTTCAACCTCCATCTTGAAGGATCACTCTAATAGCCTCATAGGTTTGGTCATCAAAAGGAAAATTCTGATAATCCATTCCTCTTTCTAGAACTAAACTCTGTTTTCATAATCTCTCATGTCTATCTTGAGCCTATTTGCTTACAAACTATTATCTATCATAAGAAACTGCCCCCCTAGATGATGATGCTCCATGACTCGATCTCTTAGGTCCCATTACACTTCTTATGTAATGACCCAACTACTCTGGACTTTGGACCATTACTAATTTCTATACTAACCTTATGAAAACATACATTTGAAATAACATATCTTTATTCAAAACTATAAAGTAAAGTTTTAAAACTATATAAAATTCATAAGTAGGACATTGGGATCCCATTGTTTGAAACAAAACATAACTTTGACATAAAAACTTAATTAAAACTTATTGCAACCAATTGCGGAAAAATACATAGAAAACCATAATTAAAGAGACTTCATCCTCGAATCGACTCTCGGTCCATCGATTCCATCCCACCTCAATACACACCCCCAAGCTTCCAAGAACCTTTCCCGCCACCAAAGCTATTTTCCTGCACATATAAACATAAAGGAGTGAGCCTAATGCCCAGCAAGGAAAATCTAACACATAAATTATATACTTAAAATTCATATCAACATATACTAAAAAGATAACATAACATATGTCACATATACTATAATGGCCATTATTACTTGGGGTCCCGTAAACTAAACAAGTCATATGCCCATTAGATTTGTGGGGCTTGCTAGCTAAGCAAGTCATATGCCCATAAAATTATTGGGGCTTGTTAGTTATACAGGCCATATGCCCAAGTCTACAAAACATACATAATATAACATATAACATATACATAACACTTAAATCGTAAGATAACACATAACATAACATATAAAATCCTATCCTATTTTCCTTACCAAATATACCGGGATATGAGAACAGGTTTGGGACTTTGGAAACACTCCTAAAAACCATCAAAGCAAGGTGAGTATACTAATGAAAAAGGGATGAAAAGAATGAAAGAGCTATACCATCAAGAATATACTTACCAAAAACCTTATGTCAAGATCTTAGATTTCCTATCCAAAAATAAAGAATAAAGTTAGGGTGCTGAGTAGAAAACTACAAGAACTTAAGGAAAACAATACCAAAATGAACTATAGTTTGGAAGACCTTGAATGCTTCTATGACCAATCTAAATCTTGAACCGAAATGTGCTATAAACCTTACTTCCCAAGTGTTTGGTAAGCTTATAATGATTAAGCTTATAATCCCCAACCCAAGTGTTTTCACTCTCAAAAATAACCTAGCAGCTTGCAGCCTCTGAACTTAGCTTGATGAATGAATAAATGGCTGGGTACTAGGTCCTATTTATATAGTTCAAGAATGAAAAGATCTTCATTTAACTTGAATAAAATAATGGCTTTTTAAGTGAAAAATATTTGAATTATCGTTCAGCAGAGGCTAAAGACTCGGTCAGAAAGATGCTGGACTTATCAAGAGGTTAAAGATTAAAATGAGAATGTTTTCAAAAACATTCAAAAAATATACCAAAGGAGCCGATATATCGCTCCTTGTAGGCGATATATCGCATGGGCCAGCATGCCCGAGGCTCGTCGAGGTGATCGTGCAAAGTTACGTGTTTTTCGTATCCCCGTATTGCAATATATCGCCCCCTATATCTGCGATATATCGGCATACGCTGAACATTTAAACACGAAATTGCACATTTTCAGCTTAATTTGAATTGAGTAAACAGCCTTGACTAAGTCCTCTAACGTTTTCAAAGCTGCTGACAGACCCTAGGATATTCAAATATTAATCTTAATAAACTTATTCCTCAAAAATACTTAATTATCATTAAACATATACATGACAAGTGTTACTTTCTTATTGGGTCTAACTAAACCTTATAATATAATAAATATCATCATCAATATCAGTCATATTAATCAAACCTTAGGTTAAAATTAATATTCTTAAACTATAGGTTAACCTTAGAAAATCTACAAGTGTTACTACGAGTGTCCAATTAAATCCCGGTCTGAACCAAAATCCACAGTCAAGATTGTAAGGTCCGTCGGACACCATCTATTTTCCCATTGGTATGATATTGTCCGCTTTGGGCCTAAGCCCTCACGGATTTGTTTTTGGGCACCTTCCCAAAAGGCCTCATTCCAATGGAGATGGTGTCCATCCTTATATACCCAAGATCCTTCCCATTTCTAGCCAATGTGAGACTTTGGTTGTACACCCAACAATCCTCCCCTCAAACAAAGGACCACCTTGCCTCCCCTCAGACGATTACAGATCTAAACCTAAATCCCTCGATTCCAACACTCAAGATCCCCTTGAGTAAGCTAGATGAATCCCTTCACCAGCTAGATTCGAAATCCCTTCGAATACCTGAATCCCTTGATTCCAACACTCAAGATCCCCTTGAGTAAGCTAGATGAATCCCTTCACCAGCTAGATTCAAAATCCCTTCGAATCAGATCTGAACCTCCGATGGCTCTAGCAGCAAGCTTCACCTCCTTTGTTTGGCAATCCGAGGATACATTCATATGGCTAATTTTGGGATCCGGCTCTGATACCACTTGTAAGGTCCGTCGGACACCATCTATTTCCCCATTGGTATGATATTGTCCGCTTTGGGCCTAAGCCCTCACGGATTTGTTTTTGGGCACCTTCCCAAAAGGCCTCATTCCAATGGAGATGGTGTCCATCCTTATATACCCAAGATCCTTCCCATTTCTAGCCAATGTGGGACTTTGGTTGTACACCCAACAAAGATAATAAATAGAGTCTTTTTATTTAAAATAATAAAACACATAATGTATAGAATTAAATGAGAATCAGTTTCTAAAAAAATTACTATTGATCCATATTTAATACTTACTAACAATTATCTAAGCATGCAATCAAATAAGAAAGGAAGAAAATGATTACCTTCACAAAAAGTCACCTTAACTCTCCTCCCCTTGCAATGTTTAAAAAAAAAAGTTCATATATATCACTCTCTCCTAGAAGAATATCAATGAGTTGATGAACTTTCTGCAATTAGACATGGAAATTAAATTAAACCAATACATCCCCATATACGGTAACCTCACCTAAAACAACACTATTCAATAGTTAATGGTTTAATGAATTAATTTGCTTTTATTCACAACAAAAATAAAACTAAGTTTGTGAAAGTACAGAGTATACGCCATAGCATATATATAATTTTACATATGAATTTAACTTGTATGTAGCCTACAAGGGTTAAGTGCTTGGATTTCAATAGTATACATCATGTTTTATAAATAAATATAAATATATAAATAATGAAGAAAAAGTCAAACAATATATCACTCACATAATAAACAACACATCACTCACATAATAATACATCACATGGTTGCATAAACTTCAATCTATAATGAATAAATTGTTCAGTAGTTCATTGCATTAAGAAATCAATATCGTTTAGATTAAAATAAAATAAAAGACATTTACATTTTTCATATCTTTCTGTCTCTCTCTCTCTCACATACACATATATATACATAATATTCTAAATCCATTATAAAACTTGTGGCCATTCCTTTCTTCTTCTTTTTTAGTTTAAAATATATAAATGAGTACGAAGAGGTAGATAAAAAAAAAGAAGCAAAACTCAGAAAAAAAAAAAGAAACATTTCCTTATATCTTCATTTCTGACCAAATAGAGAAAATCAAGACCCACTTAATGATTTCTCCAAATTATAGGGAATAGGCATAAAAATGAAGAATCTAATATAGATCTAAAGAGAAGAGAAATTCACCCACAATCATAAACAATAAATAAAGTATAGATGGAGAAAATAATATAGTGATGATATATATATATAGAGAGAGAGAGAGATTGTGAAGACGTTACCTTGGTAGGATGGTTCTAAGGCTTGGGAGAGCTCAAAGGCTTGTGGAGCCAAAATCTACAATATGTTCCAAATAAGATCCCAAAACTCAATACATTGTGTACTTATGATTATAAATATAAAATGGCTTGTTGTGTCTAACCATATCTAATGGTAAAGGGACAAAGAGAAGGGGTTGAGTTTGTCCCATGATTTTCCTTCGTCAGAAAAAGGGGTATACAAAGATGGTTGCATCCGAGAGAGCTGGTGATATTCAAGGTTTAGTCTTTACCAATTTTTTTTCAGTTAGGGTTTGGGAAAATGAGAGAGAGTGATAATATGATAAGAAATGAGAGAGAGAGAGAGAGAGAGTGTGTGTATTCCGTATAAGAGGGAAAAAATATAACACAAATTTCATTTACTGCTTTTATTTTAAGTTGCCGCCTTTTAATTTAAGTTTATTTACTTTACTGCATTTATTATATATATTATAATACTTTTTCAATAGTCTTATAATGATGTGTTATTGAAAGGAGTTTTTGGTGTAGTGGCGCCTTGGCTTCTCAGGACGTATAAAGCTGGGGGGCTCTTCAATATACGTACGAGGAATACTTGAAGATACCGAATGGGTGTGTTCAATAATCCTTAGGTGTCTAGCATGGATTGATGGGTATGAGTAGGAACAAGGCACGTGTACCGACACAGGATGTACGATCGTGAGAAGGACAGAGGCATGGCCCTGCCATCTGCGTCTGAGAAGTAGTGGCAGTACGAACTTGTACGGAGAGTAGAGGCACCACTCGAACACCCCCGACCATATACCAGAGCCGATAGTACGATGCCCTGAGCCACCACTCTAGCATTGTCAGGATAGACACCACTATGCCCTGTGCCACTACTCTATCAGTGTACTCGCATACATCCTTGTCTCCTGGGACTTGTTTGTATCAGGGGCCAATAGAGCCCACCTATAAATAGGCATTAACCCCTCAGGTTGGGGGGTTGGAAAACTGATTGTAGGAAAGACACTTAAGAGATATATGATTTTTATTCCATGAGAGTTCTGGTTTTTCTGTGGATTCAAGTTCTTTCCATCTGGTTCTAAGCTAACCTTAGTATAAAAATCTTAGTTTTCTAACCTTTAATCGTTGACGAGTTCTTACTGTCAACATTATCCCATTCTTCTCAAAAAACTATGTGAACAGCTCGCTATAGAACTGAGTTCCATTGTCAAAAACTATTTTTCTTGGGATGATGTATCGACATACAATGTTTTTTACCACAAAATCTAATACCTTTTTCAAGGTAATAGTGGCGAGTGGCTCGGTTTCGGTCCACTTTGTTAAGTAGTCAACTGAAACTAGCGCATATCTGACTCATCCTCGTCCCATTTGTAGCAAGCCTATAAAATCTATTCCCCGTACTGCAAATGGCCATGAGGCGGTCATCATGGTTAGCTCGATTGGAGGAGCTCGTGGTATTGACGTGAATCTCTGACACTTATCACAATGCTTTACATATGTGAAGGCATCATTTTTTAGAGTTGGCCAGAAGTATCCTTGTCGTGTGATATTCTTTAAAAGGCTATGCCCCTAGCATGATCTCCACAAAATCCCTCATAGATTTCTTCAAGGATTTTTCTTGACTCGAGTGGCATGACACACCTTAGTAATGGCATTGTGTAACTCCTTCGGTACAATTTTCCAACTAGAATTGTGTATCTTGGGATTTTGTACAATAATTTTTTAGCCTAATTCCGGTCTTTTGGTAGGGCTCTGGATATGAGATGATCAAGTGTCATCCAGGTCGGTTGTGCATTAACCATTTCAACATCAGATGTTTCCTGCTCGGTAATACTGGGTTGTGGTAAGAATTCCACAAGAACCACGTTAAGTGTATCAGCTTCCCTTGTTGTTGTGAGTCGAGCTAGTGTATCAGCGTTCGAGTTTTGTTCTCTTGGAACTTATTCAATTGTATAGTACTCAAACTGCTCGAACACTGCTTTGACTTTCTCTAGGTATGCTACCATTTTTGTTCCTCGAGCTTGATATTCTTCTCGTGCTTGAATAACTACAAGCTGAGAATCATTGTAGCAATGTATTGCTTTGGCTTTCAATTCTAGAGCAACTAGCCTTGCTAGTAAAGCTTTGTATTATACTTCATTATTGGAAGCGTCAAATCCAAATCTCAACACAGAATGGAACCTGTGTCCTTCGGGGGTTACAAGTATAATTTCTGCCTTCGAGCCGTTCTCACTCGACGATCCGTCAACATAGAGTTTCCACAGCTCTCAAGCTGGGGTTATTACCTCCTCGTCGGATATCCTTATGCACTCAGCTATGAAATCGGCTAGTGCTTGGCCCTTAATAGTCATTCTCGAATGATACGTGATCTCGAACTATCCGAGCTCGACCACCCACTTCAATAGATGACCTGATATTGATGGTTTTTCCAGTACTTGTCTTAAGGGTTGATTAGTGAGAACGTGTATTGGATAGGCTTGGAAGTATGGTCGGAGCTTCCTCGATGCATGCACTGGGCACAGTGCAAGCTTCTCCATCATTTGATATTAGGATTTAGCTCCCAACAATCATTTGCAGACATAATAAAGTAGTCGGTGTTCCTTTTTATCTTTCTGAACTAGTGCAGCACTAATTGCATGCTTGGTTATTGTTATATATAATTACAGGACCTCGCCCATGAGAGGTTAAGACATAAGAGGTGGTTCTGCTAGTTGTTTCCTTAGGTCTTGAAAGGCATGCTCACACTCCTTTGTCCATTCAAACTTTTTGCGCCCTCTCAAAAGGTTGAAGAATGGCAGGCATTTGTCGGTAGACTTCAAGATGAATTTGTTTAAGGTTTCCCTTCATCTAGTCAAACTTTGAACATCTTTGTGTTTTCAAGGTAATGGAATTTCTATTAAGGCATTTATTTTGTCAGGATTGTTGGGGTTTTATGCCCTAATTAAAACTCGATTTCTTTGTAATCTCATTTATTATCAATAAAAGAATAGAAATCATTTTTTAACTTGGTCAATCACTTTGCTCACATGTTTTATTTTCATGATTATTTGTTTAATATAAACTTATATTAAATCCTGAGCATATAGTTAATCGTATTTATAGTGATGTAATCACAGTGGAATATAAATATAATTATATGTTCAAATATAAGTTAGTCCTAAGATTAGTCAGTAGACAGGATTTACACTAACTTTCCAATCTACGATATGATCTACTTACACATTGTAGTGTTATGTTCTTTCCATAACATTAGCAAAGTAGATAAGATCGGATGTATTTGATACATCGAACTGGACCGATACTGACCGTAGATAGGATAAATAAACATATCTTTATTATCTATTCTAGTTATATCATATAGTTGACCGTAGGTCAATTCAATCTCAATTCTGAGTGGTTAGTATTCTAACTGATTGTATTATTTGAGTTATTTGACTTGTTCATTACTAGCTTACCCTACAGACTAGCTCATACTTACATCTTGGGAACTTGGTAGTATAATTGAGTGGGAGTGTTAATCATAGATATGAACATCTATAGCTTCTGATGAAGAAGTGAAACAGTGGTTTTCTTTTAGCTTGGTTCAAGGTGCTAAATGATAGAGATCTCATTTCAGTAATTAATATTATTTTACTGAAATATCATTTACAAGGAACTAAGTGTTTTAAGGATAAAATACAATGAGTGGTAAAATGGTATTTTAGTCCCATCTCATTGTAGACCGTCTATAGTGGATTGAGTGACAATTATGGTTGTAACAATGGATAATTAGCAACGTATCTATATTTCTTATAGGGCATTCTTTGAATTCAAGAGTGCAATTCTGAGTCTTTAGTGGAGTCACGAGGAATTAATAAGTTAGTAAATTTATTTGTTAAATTTATGATAACTTATTGGAGATTGATTTCATAGGCTCATAGTCCCCACTGTACCTTGGATAAAATCATCTAGATAGTCTCAATTAATTTATTTAATTATCAATTAGAATTATCAAAATTGACCAGGTCAATTTTGGATAGTTTCACGGAGTTATGTAATTTAGAGAGTAAGAGAGAAATTAGGGAGATTTATTAATTAAGATAAATTGGTATATAAATTAATAAATAAGTTTAAATCAAGGTTAAAATTATAAATAATTAATTTGATAAAGGATTTAAATAATTATTTAATTAATTAAATCAATAGAAAATAATACAGACCTTGATTTTAAGTCTAATATGCTTATAATGAAATGGGAAATTTCACAGGCCTAAAGCCCATGATAATTTCGAGCTAATGGCTGATATTATGTATTATTATATTGATTTTTCAATTAAAATAAATGACCTAATTGAGTCTATAAAAGGAATGCTAAGTGAGAGATTAACTACACTTGAAGTTTTTGAGAAGATTAGAAGATCTAGTCTTGATGCTCTAGGTTTTAGATTCTCTCTACAGCATAAGTCCTTTTCTAAGCCTCAATTTTTCTCTTCTATTCTTCTTTTCTTTTTGTTTATCTCATGTGTTGAGAATTTCCCACTCTAGTCTAGGTGATTCTAATGATACTTTGGAAGGTTGTGAAGAAAATTGAAAATCGGTTCAGTTTCTTGGTGATACCCTGCGACAGAAAGGATACAAGGGTTAGAGAAACTGAATGAATGACTCAATCATTCCGCTGCGTATAAAGTAAGTGTTCTTATCATTATTTCTGTTTGAATTTAATTTTAGAAACATGTTCCAGGTTTTTTTATATTAATTTGTTTAATATAAGATCTACGTGAAAATAAACAAGATCTTGTATAAGTTTTCCCAACAAGGATTTGCCACGATTCCCCGAGTATTCACTATGAATCCCAGGAATTTTCTCGAGGACACTCCAAATGAGCACTTCTGCAGGTTCATCCTCATATTGTATTTTCTTATCATAGCGAAACATTATGCTAGGTCAGTAACATGGTTATTGGTGTGTTTGGATTTGACTAACATATCATCCACGTACACCTCCATGTTTCTTCCTATCTACTCTGTGAACATTTGGTTTACTAATCATTGGTATGTGGCTCCAGTGGTTTTTAATTCGAAGGGCATTGCGTTTCAACAATATAACCCATTATCTGTTGTAAAGCTCATGTGCTCTTGGTCTGCGACATGCATCACTATCTTGTTAGATCCATAATAGTAAAGGACATTAGATCGTCCCCTAAGGTAGCATATACAAATTGATCAATCTGAGGTTGAGGGAAGCATTCTTTAGGGCAAGCCTTATTCAGATTTGAATAATCGGGTCAAGTCCCCCACTTTCCATTCGATTAGGAAATGAAAAATAGATTTTCTATATGTTGTCCGTGTTTTCTCCAAGTGACATGTGGTAGTCATTAAGAAGTAATTAAGCTTCACAAAAGATAATGAAGCCTTTGTGAGCTCGCCTAGAGCTCCTCGGTAGGAAAGCTTCTCCTTGTGTTGACCGTGCACTGCCTCCATAGAAGTATGACCTCGAAGAGCACTACGTCTCAAGAGGCACATATAGGACATCCTCCATGCCCTCTCCATTCAAATCATCTAGGGTTGTTGGAACCGTCCTCCGTACCTGGAGTAGAGTGCCAAGAGTCAAGTATAGCGACCTTGGACAACAAGCAGCTGCCTGCCATTTTACTGCTACCCAATTCGTGGTGTCGAGTCTGTACAAGCGACAAGCAGGATGTCCCACGATGCCACCTGACATGGAAAAATGTGTAGCTACCTCCTTACACTATCAAGGACGTGTTACTCCAAAAGGTTGTGGGATGTAACCTCATAAATGGGCTCACTGTGATACGCCTCAGCCCACCAGCTCCTTAACTACAGGGATGTATATTTATTATCCATTAGTACCCCATTGAAGGAGAATGTTTGTAGTAAATACCCATTAAGGGGTTAATTGTCCTCAACAATCTATAAATACGGCTAGGGAACACTTTGTAAAGGATCTGATCCCCACTTTTGTATTTAGAGAATTGCTAAAACACTGCCTGAACTTCATAGGAGCTTGAAACCCCCAAGCTCCTTAAATCCTAATACAAGTGACTCGTAGACTAGGATTAATTAATAACCTGAACCACGTAAATCCTTGTGTTCTTTCTCGCATTTCTTTAAGCTTTTTGTTTAATTAGTTGATAGCAAAAAAAGGCAGTCAACGCTATCCAATCTGGATAGAAGGCTTCCCCTATAAAGCGTTAGCTTTTAACCCGTCGACTTCTTCTTTCAATGCTTTCCTCCTCTCATCATTGCGCAACCTCCTTTTTTATTGCTATGGAGGGAAATTCTTATCCACATTAAGGGCATGGCTTATTACATTCAGGCTGATTCCAATTATGTCTGAATGTGACCAAACATATACATCTAGGTTATCTTGTAAGAATCGAGTGAATTGTTATTTTGTGTCTTTGGTAATATTTTTCCTGATCTTTATGACTTTAGTCGGGTCCCTATTATCGAGTTGGACAGCATCGAGTTCCTCTATAGGCCTGATCTCATCTCGGTGTTCACCCATCCGAGGATCAATCTCATTTTTTATCTCGAAAATCATTTCATTAGTTATTTCTTCGACTATGACCAATGCTTATGCACCGGGTTGGCCTCTTCCTCTCATAGAAATATTGTAGCACTCCTGAGATACTAATTGGTCTCCCTTCAATGTCTCAATCCTGCTTAGTGTTGGGAATTTTACAGCCAAGTGCCTTACAGATGTCATTTCCCCCAACCCAATCAGGGTTGGTCTCTCGAGCAGAATATTGTAGGCAGATGGTGTATCCACTACTATGAACTCGAACATTTTGGTCACTGAAATCAGATATTTCCCTAAAGTTACAAGGATCTCAATGGCCCCTTTACTTGCGATTCCTTCCCATGAGAATACATACAGGGTTGTGGCACATGCCTTCAGGACCCAAATTGATAGACCCATTTTTTCAAGTGTTTTCTTGTACGATATATTCACGAAGCTCCCATAATACCCTGTGAACTCTCGTGTTAGAGAGCTGGATAGTCACGACCAAAGGGTCATTATGAGGGAACTGAGCGTGCAAGGCATCATCTTTGATGAAAGTTATTTGTTAGGACTCAACCATTTGTTGTTTTGGAGCTCGTGGCTCTAGAACATAAGGTGTACCATCTTCTATTTTTTAATTCCTACACATACCTCTTTTTTCGCATTTCTTCTCGTTCCAGCTATATGTGGTCCCCCAAAGATGGTTATCACATCTTCTCCATTAATCGGAGGTGGTCAATTATCTTCTCAAGCTGGTGGTGTTGCAAGTTTAGGTGGTGCTACAGGTTGAAGTGGTGCTGCCCTTTGAGTCTGTGGGGTTTATCCTTGGTTATTCCCCCTATTTCGGAAATACTTCTCGAGGTAACCTTGCGAGATCAAATTATCGATCTCGTTTTTAAGTTTCTTGCATTCTTCCATGAGGTGGCCCATGTCCCTATGGAACCTGCAATAATTGTTTCTGTCTCTTTTGGCGTGTTGATTGCGCATAGGTTCAACTCGCCTAAATAGGACATAGTTTTCATTCACCACATAGATATTTTCCCGAGTCTCCATCACCTCGGTATACACAGTGTATATGGAGATGTATTTATCTCCTTTTTCTCTTACTACTTCCTTTCGCATCATGGGTATTCCCCTCATTCTTCTTCCTCTTAGAAGAATTCTCATTGGAAGGATGCACAACAGTTGGATCTGCCAATCTCGCGACCAGATTCATATTTATTGTCGTAGTTATGGGAGTCGGAGTTGCCATCTATAATGCTGACTTGGCCTCCTCTACGTTAATGAATCTTTAAGCTCACACTATAAACTCCATTATTGTTCGAACTAGTTTTTTGCTGGAGGTCGTCTCAAAGGGCGCTTCCTGGCATGATTCCAGCTCGAATGCCCATCAAGTAACTGATGTCATCCACATCCCGGCTTTGGCAGCCTCAATATTGAATCTCCCAATGTACTTTTTGAGAGATTCTTCTGGTTGTTGCTTAATGTTGGCCAAAGACGAAGCCTTGGTCTTAATAGTACGTGCAGCTTGAAATTTCTTTTTAAAATCCTTGGACAATTGTTCCCATGATGAGATGGAATGCATGAGAAACTTGACAAACCATCTCTTCGCTGCCCCAGTAAGAGTAGTTGGGAACATCATACACTTGAGCTCAAACCCAACATTGCTCGATATCATCACGTTGTTAAAAGTACTTAGATGGCTTCCTGGGTAAGTACTGCCATCATACAGTACCACATGAGGTATCTTGAACCCAAAGGAGAACAGTGTGCTAAATATGCAGAGCAAGAGTGTAACGTCCTCCTAATCCAGGACTATTACACTATGTAATTAAATAATGATTAACTTGCTAAAGGAGTCATTTGGACTTAAATTATGCTTTTGAAACTAACCACAGGTGTAGGTACTAAAAATTTTGGTCAAAAGTCAACCATTTCATTAAAAACGTTAAATCTCAATACATGGGAACCCAACAATGTTTAAAACAGTTACAAACCCAAAATGTATACAAAAGCCCACCTAGGTGGCAAAATCAGGGTCCAACTCTAGTTCCAACTGAGAACCTCGACCGTGGCGGACGAGCAGGACGCATATGTACCCTTTGCCCCTGAAGCTCTCCAACTCATGGTTGGCACAACTTTTCCTTTCCTTTACCTGGACCATTTAGCACCCGTGAGCCTAGGCTCGACAAGAAAACATAATCATGCTTAAAAGAATTAACTCATCAGAACATAGAATCATAATTAGCATGCCTAGCAGTAATAATCCTACTCATGCATGCGATCAATCCAAATAAGTGACTACAGAATCACGCCAGGACCTACTGCCCAAATTCCTAATATAACCAACCTTAAAGCTGGCCAGCAGGTCTGGCACTTATTATTTCAGGCGGCCTTAGGGTAATTCAAGCGTATATCTCGCTTCCTAGTTACCTTAACCATGCCGGCTAGCGTTCAGCACACTATTGCCACCCTCAACTCCTAAGCCAAGTCTTTAAACCCTCAACTTATAAGGGAGTCTTTTACCCTTCGACTTATAAGTCGAGTCTTTTAACCTTCGACTTATAAACCGTCTTTTAACCTTCGACTTATAAGCCGAGTCCTTTTAACCAGATATATCCTTGACTAATAAGTCAGCCTTTTCATTTTATATCATAGATGAATCCTTGTCTTATAAGTCAAGCTTTGGTCAGGTACCACAAATAGAGCCTCGATTTATAATTCGAGATTTTCAATCCAATATAATCAATAAGCTCTCGACCTATAAGTTGAGCCTTATAATCAGATATAATAGTTATGTAACGACCCAAATTCACTAATAAGGCTTAAGGGCCTTGATTAGTGTGCCGGGAGGGCATGATGGGAATTATGTGTGATTATTATGATTAAGATGTATGATTATGATTTTAATCATGTTAAATGACTATGTGAATTATATTATGTGATAATTATGATATGTGAATTGTACTGTGAGGGTGCTGTGATACAAACGTGATGCACGTGCCAAGACGGTCCTAGGAAACTAGATAATGGTAACTGGTGGTTTGGTAACCTGTGTAACTATTAGTAACCTTAGAGAGTAACAAGTTTTAAGGGGAAAGTGGTAGAATTGCAAAACTGGTGAAAAGACAAGTATGGCCTTGAGGTTAAGTTTGGAAGGGGTATTAGTGGAAGGGTAGAGTAGACATTTTGGTAGGATGGATGATTATCAGCTGAAGAGGGAATATCATATACGTATAACACTTTGGGAGTTGGTTATGCTGAATTGAGGAGACCTAGAATTAGAGCAAAAAGGAGATAGAAGGGAGAAGCAGAAATCTAAACTCTTGGAAGGAGAATCAAGGGATGTTTGAAGTTATCAACCAAGCTTAGGCCAAGAAAACTCAGAGGTAAGATTTTGATTATGCTATATCCAAGTTTTAAGTCTGAATTTTAGTTAAGAAAGGTGAATTGAGATAGGTTGGTGGCTGGTTTTATGTAATTTCAGAATTGGGAACCAAGGGGGAAGGAGGTCAAGAGCTGGAGGTTGAACCTATCACTTAAGGTAAGGTCTCTGTATGTTTATTAGGTTTGTTTTGTTAAGGTATAGGGAGTTTGAAGTGTGGGTTGTGCTTGAGTTCAAGCAGTTCATAATTTCTCTGGTTTGAGTTGTCAAGTGGGAAATTCAAGAGTGAATTTTAGGATTGAAGGTGTGAGTGAGCTTGGGCATGATGTCTTTGGGTTGTTGTGAGGTTTGTTAGAGGTTTAGAGTTGGTTTTGGGGCTTAGGATAGAGTTTGGGGTGATTTGGTGAGGTTGGGGCTCGGGAAAATGCGAAGGAAAACCCAGAAATCTGGGTCTGCGATGGTGTGCCACGGCACAGCTTTTGCTTGCCGCGGCCTAGGGGTCTCTGGTGTTGGGTGCCGCGGCACAAGGCAAATTTCAGGGTGTTATATTTTGCAATTTTTGGCCTTTGCTCTAGGGGTTCGGGGGATGTCTCCGGGGTGTTGTTCTAAGGTTTTGGGGGTTCCGAGAGTGTGGGTTAGGTACCGGGAAGGTAGTCTTGGATTGGTTAATGACAAAGAATATTATGTTTGTGTTGTGATTAGGACTTTGGAGAGGCTCGGGGTAGAGGACCGTGCTTGTGGCTACGTGGCATCGGGAACCAGTAAATTGAAAGGTAAGAACACTGCACCCGAATGTATGATTATGATGGGACTAAGTGCTCCCGAGAATTGTTTTGTGTCATCGTTGGTATTATGCCAAGGGACACGTGTAAGCGGTCTAAGAGTACCATTCATGAATTTAGCGCATGGGATGCGAATTGGCCACTGGGAGCCAGAAACGAAAGGATAACAGAGGGAGCTGCTTGTGAGCGCTAGCCCTGGTTATCATTTGTGCTTTGTGTTATATGAGCTGAAATGCTTTGTATGTGAAATACTTGACTATTGATATGCTTGAGTTTATGAGATGCTATATGAGAAATTGACTTGACAGCTAAATGTGCGTATTCTATCATTGATGTGTGTTCTTGCTGGGCCTTGGCTCACGGGTGCTACGTGGTGCAGGTAAAGGCAAGAGCAAGTTGGACCAGGCCTGAGGTGGAGAGCTCCGAGGTGTAATGTACATAGCCAGCCGTTCGATCACCATGATCGAGGAGTACGTCAGGACAGAGATCACCTAACTGCTCATTTTGCCTTAGTATGGCTGTTAATGTATATAAACTTTGCAACTTTTGTAAATGGCTTTTAAACTGTCATTTTTGGGATCCCATGTATATGAACAATGTTTAGTAATGAAAATGTATCTTTTGAGACCAAAACGCTTTTAACCCTAGTTCCTTTACTATTTGAGTAACACACTTTTACTTTAAATACTTGATTAGCAAGTCTGGCATTTTATAAACACACAGTGTAACGGTCTTGGCTATCCAGGGCGTTACAAGTTAACCCTTGACTAATAAGCCCGAGCTTTTCAATCAGATATACAGATAAGCAATTATTACCTAACATGGGTAAACACATCGCAATTAACATGTTTAATAAAACATTATCAATGTAATAACCATGTACTATAACTGAGCCAAACCCTAAACACAGATCGGGTGCAGTTTTCTTACCTCAAGTCCTGAGTAAATAGTGTCTGATGACCCCCGAGTACGGTCCTTTCTGTAGTGTCTCAGAATTTTTACTTAGCTAGATAGTAGTATTAGAAGCTTAGTATTCAATTTTTCGTGGTTATTGGTTCAGGACGGGATTTAGATGGAAACTCATAGAGATAGTTATGGACTTTATAAGTTTATCCTATAGTTTAGAAATATTAATTTTTAACATAAGGTTTGATTAATATAGTTGGTCCTAGAAATGATATTTATTATAACCTAAGGTTTAGATAGAATAATTAAGAACGTGACACTTGTCACATGCATGTTTATTAAGGATTTTAGATGAATAGTTTAATAAAGGATAAACCTAGGAAATCTAGAACCTTCCTTCAGTTGTTTGGATCATGTTTTACTCAGTAAAATTTGTTTAAACAAACTTCATGTGTACAAAAACATGTTTAAAATATCATCATATGCCGATATATCACAGCGATAGGGGCCGATATATGGTCTATGGGTGATACAGAAAACACGTCGACTTCGCACGAATGAAACCACGGAGGCTCGGGATATAGGGGCAAGCGATATATCGCCTATAGGGGCGATATATCAGCTCCCTTGGGCATTTTTGAAAATCCATGGAATCCGAGTTAGAAACATCCCTCAACAGCTTGGACTTGCTCTTGAACGTTTTTGACCGAGTTCTGGGCATCTGTTGAACAAAAAATTCAAATTCAATTATTTATTCATTTTAAAAGGAGTTAGTTTCACTCCTTGAACTCTATAAATAGGACATTTCACTCAGCCATTTGCATCATCACTCAAGCATTCTAGGTCCTTAGTACCGTAGTATGTGATAGAAAACATTTCACTAATGCCGAGTAAGGAAAAACTACTAAAACATATCATAGTTCATAAAACGTAAAACATAATTCATAAAACATAGGACTTCAATATTAATGGCCATTAACTCAGTACTGTAGTATGTGATAGAAACCATCTAGGTCCTCTTGCTACTATTTGAGATAAGTTTAAACACAATATAGTATATGATAAACCATCTAGGCCCTCTTGCTACTATTTGAGGTAGGTTTATTCATAACTAGTCTACGATGATGATAAAAATCTTGGGATTTGCTTATTTGCTACCTAAGCAACTATATTTCTCAAGCGACTACAAGCAAAAAACACATACATACATACATACATACATACAAACATACATACATACATACATACATACATACATACATACATACATACATACATACATACATACATACATACATACATAACACATAAAATCTAACCTATTTTCCTTCCCAAAAACTGGGATATTGGAGACAAGAGCGGGATTGGAAACTCCTAAAATCAAACAGTAAGATCCATAAGTTTCTAGACCATCAAGATAGAAACTTACCGAAAACATTAAGTTTCAAGAAACTAAAACACCTAACCAAAACCCATTATAACAAGTTAGGATTTTGAAGAAAATGAAAGATTAAGAGGAACTATAATGAACTAAGCCTGAGGATAAAGAATACCTTGGATAGATTAGAACTTAGATCTACACCTCAATACCAAAATATCACTCTATATTACTTCCCAAGTGTTTAGAAAATCTTAGATCGGAAAGCTTTAACCCCAAAACCCTAGTGTTTCTCTCTAGAATGAACTTAGCAGCTTGGAGGCACTGAAGAATGCTTGAATGATGATGCAAATGGCTGAGTGAAATGTCCTATTTACTAAGTTCAAGGAGTGAAACTAACTCCTTTTAAAATGAATAAATAATTGAATTTGAATTTTCTGTTCAACAGATGCCCAGAGCTCGGTCAAAAACGTTCAAGAGCAAGTCCAAGTTGTTGAGGGCTGTTTCTAACTCGGATTCCATGGATTTTAAAAAATGCCCAAGGGAGCCAATATATCGCCCCTATAGGTGATATATCGCCTGCCCCTATATCCTAAGCCTCTGTGGTTTTGTTCGTACGAAGTCGATGTGTTTTCCGTGTCACCCATAGGCCATATATCGGCTCCTATAGCTGCGATATATCGGCATGCGCTGATATTTTAAATACATTTTTTCACACTTGAAGTTTGTTTAAACAACTTTGACTGAGTAAAATGTGATCCTAACAGCTGAGGGAAGGTTCTAGATTTCCTAGGTTTATCCTTTATTAAACCATCCATCTAAAATCCTTAAATCATTAATAAACATGCATGTGACAAGTGTCACGTTCTTAATTATTATTTCTAAACCTTAGGTTATATTAAATATCATTTCTAGGACCAGAAATAATAATCAAACCTTTTGTTAAAAATTAATATTTCTAAACTATAGGGTAAAATTATAAAATCCATAACTATCTCTATGAGTTTCCAACTAAATTCCAGCTTGAACCAATAACAACGAAAACTAGAACAATAAGCTACTACTACTACTATCTAGCTAAGTAAAATTCTGAGACACTACAGACTAAGAACTCATAATGCCCATACCTGGTACAAAAGGTCGTCTTCAAAATGTCCTCATCTTTGATCCTTGGCTGGTGATAACCAGATCGAAGATCAATCTTTGAAAATATAGTCTTGCCTTGTAGCTGATCAAACAAATCATATATCCTTGGTAGTGGATACCTATTCTTGATAGTCACCTTGTTCAGCTCTCTATAATCAATACACATCCTTAAAAAGCCATCCTTCTTCTTCACAAATAGGACTGGCGCACCCCATGGCGAAAAATTGTGCCTGATAGAACCCAAGTCCAATAATTCTTGTAACTAAACATTCAGTTCCTTTAACTCTGCAAGAGCCATCCTATATGGTGCTCTAAATACTAGCTCTATCCCTCGGTGCCAATTCAATAACAAATTCTATCTCTATGTGGGGTGGTGACCTTGGTAATTGTTCTGGGAATACATCATGATACTCACAAACTAACCTGGTCTCATCGGGTCCGATCGGCACAACCCTAGTGGTATCTACCACACATACTAGGAATCCTATGCAACCACCTCGAAATAGGTCTCTAGCTCTCAACGTTGATATCATAGGAATATGGAGTCCGTGAACAGTTCCCACAAATACAAACGGGTCCTCACCCTCAGGTTCAAAGGTTACCATCTTTTTCTTACAATTTATAGTTGCCCCATACCTAGCTAGCCAATCCATACCCAATATCATATCAAAGTCTTCCATGACCAGCTCAATTAGATCTACTAATAGCTATCTACTATCCACCTCCACCAATAATGATTTGGCCCATCTTCTAGAGACTACCAGATCCCCAGTAGGTAATAAAGTCCCAAATCCCACTACATAGTATTCACATGGTCTACACATCCTATCAATCACTCCACTAGATACAAAGGAATGTGTATCCCCAAAATCAATCAAAATATAATAAGAAGTGTTACCACTTGAAAGCTAACCTGTCACTACTGAGGGTCGAACATCAACCTCTGACTGTGTCAATGCGAACACTCGAGTTGAAGCCAAGTTGTCCACCTTCTTTGATTCTTCCTTCTTCACCCCTGGGCAATCCTTCTTAAGATGCCCAACTGTACCACATAAAAAGCAGGCTTTTGCCTGACACTCTCCCAAATGACGTCTCTTGCATCTGGCACATTCTGGATAAGTCCTCCAGCTCTCATTGTCGCACTGGCAACCAACCTGTATACCCTGTGGTCTCCTATCTGGGCCTGGAATTGTAATAGTGTCTAGGTACTTCCTCTTCTGGTCACTAGGGCCTCCCCCCAACTAGATCCAATAAAGGGAGGTCCCACCCTCCTGGTGTCCCTTATGGTTGCGATCTCATACCAGATCTTGTTTTCAGCACCCTTAGCCAGTAAGGGTCATCTCCACTACCTGAGCATAAGTCGTAACTCCAGGTACTGAAGTAATTTTAACATCTCAAGCTATCATAACATTTAGCACTCGAACTAATATCTTTTTTCTTATCACATCAGTTGGCACCAAGTCTGTTATGAACTTGGCCAACCTATCATATTTTAGAGCGTACTCTGTAACAGTCATGGTGCCCTGCACTAGATTACTAAACACATCTACCTTTACATCTCTGACTACATCGTTATAGTATTTCTCATTGAAAAATTCTTTGAACTCTTCCAATCTCAGAGTCTCTACATCTCTGGTCTGGGATAACACTTCCTACTAGATTCGGGCATCCTCTCGAAACATAAATGTGGCACATGCCACTCTGTCATCACCTGCCACCCCCATAAAGTCTAGGATGGAGGTGGTCATACCCACCCACTGCTCAGCTCGCAACAGATCTGGCCCTCCCTCAAAGGTAGGAGGGTGTTGTTTCCTGAAGCGCTCATAAAGAGGCTCCCACCTGTTTTAAGCCTCTGGCTATTGTTGTAATACCAGTGCCACAATAGTTGGCACAACTATTGCAGCGTTCCCTGCTGGAACCTACTACTGTCTTAGTAGGCGGAACTCTTCTTCTTGCCTCTATAGTCTAGCATACATATCAGCAAGCACCTGTTTCCAGTTCTTAGGAGCTGGCAGAGGGTTATGACCCTGGTCGTTGTCTCTAATCTGACTTCCAGCGCCGGCTGGTTCATTTGATTACTCAGAAGCATAGTTCCAAGTCTATCTACAATCAATGACTCGACACATCAGGCAACAATAACGGTTCCCAACACCACACCACGGTCCAAGACAGAACAATTAAGCATATACATGCAATAACACTGCTAATAAGCACTTCAATAGCTTTCACATACAACAGTCATGCTAATAAGAAAGTCAGTTCATATTCATGCTCAATCAGGGTGCTTATAAGCACATTCTCAATATTCATATGCATATAACAAAGCTAATAAGAATTTTCTAGCTTTCAGAAGCAGCATCAGTGCTAATAAGCATTTCTTCAATATTCATAGAAGCAATAGTGTGAATAAGCACCTCTTTTATCATCCACATAATAGTCAAGGATCAGGCCCTATCAGTATAACTCATGCTTCCTACTTAAGCATGAAATAAGACATTCATATATCAAATAGGCAGGTAAACACAGATTAATATAAATAGTTACCAAACCCTAAGTCAAGCTTGTCTTCAGCGGTGAGTGTGCATGCCCAATAATCCTTAGGAACCTTTAAACCTAAATCGCTCCAATACTAAGTTGTAACGTCCTCCTAATCCAAATCATTACACTATGTAATTGAATAATGCTTAACTCGCTAAACGAGTCATTTGGTCTTAAATCGTGTAATTGAAACTAACCACGGGTGTAGATACTAAAAATTTCGGTCAAAAGTCAACAATTTCATTGAAAACATTTAACCTCAATACATAGGATCCCAACAGAGTTTAAAATGGTTACAAATCCAAAATGTATACAAAAGTCGACCTAGGCGACAAAATTAGGGTCCAACCCTAGTTCCAACTGATAAACTCGGTTGTAGCGGACAAGCAGGCCGCATATGTACACTCTGCCCCTGAAGCTCTTCAACTCATGGCTGGCCCAGCTTTTCCTTTCCTTTACCTACACCATTTAGCACCCGTGAGCCGAGACTCAACAAGAAAATATAATCATGCTTATAATCTTTAACTCATCAGGTCATAGAATCATAATTAGCATGCCTAGCAGTAATAACTCTACTCATGCATGTGATCAATCCAGATAAGTGACTATAGAGTCACGCTAGGACCTATTGCCCAAATTCCTAATATAACCAGCCTTAGAGTTGGCCAAGTGGGTCTAGCGCTTATTATTTCAGGCTACCTTAGGTCCGTTCAAGCGTATATCTCGCTTCTTGGTTAGCTTAACCATATCGATCAGTGTTCAGCACACTGTTGCCTCCCTCGACTCCTCAACCGAGCCTTTAACTCTCGACTTAATAGTTGAGTCTTTTACCCTTCGACTTATAAGTTGAGTCTTTTAACCTTTGACTTATAAGCCAAGTCTTTTAACCTTCGACTTATAAGTCGAGTCTTTTTAACCCAATTTATTCTTGACTAATAAGTCAAACTTTTCATCTTATATCATAGATGAATCCTCGTCTTATAAACCGAGCTTTGGTCAGGTACCACAGATAGAGCCTCGATTTATAAGTCAAGCTTTTTGATAAAATATAGTCAATAAGCTCTCGACTTATAAGTCGTGCCTTCCAATCAGATATAATAGGTAACCTTCGGCTTATAAGCCGAGCTTTTCAATCAGATATACAGATAAGCAATTATTACCTAACACAGGTAAGCACATCACAATTAACATTTTTAATCAAATATTCTCAACAAAGTAATAACCATGTACTATAACCGAGCCAAGCCCTAAACACAGACCGGGTGCAGTTTTCTTACCTCAGGTCCTAAGTAAATAGTGTCTGATGACCCCCGAGTATGGTCCTTTCCTCTCGAGCCTAATGGTTCATCCTAGTCACAACCAGAACAATAAATAACTATCAGGAACAAGCTAATAAAGGCTTCTCAACAAAGTCCTAGCCTCCAAGACCTTGCATTCTACTAACACGGGTAGTAGAACCATTCCCGAGCCCTTAGGTTTGGGTTCCCAGCTCCCAAATCCTACTCTTTCTCATTTCCCCTATTTGAACCATGACGCCCCCCACTAAAGGTCGCAGCGCAATAAGTCAGAGAGCCTCAAGCCCAAAACCACAGGGCACGCGTTGCGGCACAACCCGCCAAGCACCGCAGCACCAAGGCGGTTCGAGGCACCTGCTTGTCTCTCTGATTTCATAAGGGTCGCGGTGCCCCAGGAACAAGGCCGTAGTGCGACCCTGCAAACTCAGAAAACCAATGATTTTCATAATCGCCAATCCTCCAAAAACCTTCCCAAATCATGTTTTTCACCTGTTTCGACCATAATAATTGTCCCAGCAACTCAGAAACACAGTAAATAAATCTTAAACTCAATTAAATTCCTTTCAAACCTAAAATTCAATATAAATTTAAAAAAAAAACTATAAATCCATAACTAGAACTCAAATAATTGAGTTACCTCTTATTGAGTTCGACCCAACTATGTTTTCCTTAAGCTTAAACAGCTTCCAACTTGCCCTTAACCTTCCTAAAAATTCAGTCCTCCTTCAAATCCTCCAAACATAGAGAGAAAGAGAGAAATAAAGAAAATGAGGGAGAGTGAGAGAGAGAGAGAGACTGTTTTCTGTGTGTTTCCACTGTTTTCCCTAACCCCTGAATTAATAAACAAAGCTGAGAGAAAAAAAGTCTAAGGTTCCAAAAGACCAAAACGTCCCCAAGTCAATTCTTTCCTCTCAACGCCCCTCGAAGGCAAAATCATCATCTTACCCTCCCGCCTCTCATTACACTTAAAATTCCCAATTAATCCCGCTAAACCCAGAATATCACTAATTCTCCAAAAATATGAATCATACTCTAGTGGGTCCCAGTAACTCATCAAATTACCGAAATACCCCTTGGCTCACCTCGAGTCGGGTATAAATTCCTCGTTGTGACTAAACTGTTATCTTGCTCGAAAGGACCGACTCTTGCTGAATATCTCAAATATATCCACATAATAATGTGGTCTCAATCACATAATATCATATAATTACAATTAGACCATCAACGGGTCAAAATTAAAAATATGCCCCTTTAAATAAAAGTGGGTATGTTTCACACATTAAATACACCTAACACATGCTTAATCAGCTATATAATAATATAACCCATGAAATTCACATAATCACATCAATATCCAATTAATTCACATATAAACACATAATATTCTAAAATTTCCCTCCTAGGCCCCCTAATCAAGGCACTAAGCCTTATTAGGAATTTTGGGACGCTACAAAAATAATACTAGATTTCATCATGAAAAACATCGTATGTTGTTTTGGACTCCCAAAGAAGATTGTGTCTGATAACGGAACTCAATTTGATAGCGACCTATTCATGACCTTTTGCGAGAAATACGACATAATGAAGAGTTTCTCTTCAGTGGCATACCCTCAAGCTAATGGGTAGGTCGAGGCAATAAACAAAACCCTAAAGGCGAACTTAAAGAAGCAACTAGAATATGTTAAAGGGATATGGCCTGAACAGCTCCTGCAAGTGCTCTAGGCCTACAGGACCTCACATCGCACTTCTACTAGGCATACTCCCTTTTCTCTAACTTTTGGAAGCGAGGCTATGCTCCCAATTAAGGCTCTAGTGACGTCACATAGGCAAAGGACCTACAACCAAGATCGGAATCATGACCAGCTTAATGTATCCCTAGACCTAATAGAAGAGCGAGGGGAAGAGTCTCAGTTGCAGCTCACCCATTACCAGGAAAGAGTAGCTCGATATTTTAATTCAAAAGTCAAAGGGCTTAGACTCGAACTAGGGGATTTGGTGCTCCAAAGGGTGTTTCTAGCTAACAAAGACCCTAAAGACGATGTATTGGGACCGAACTGGGAAAAACACTATCAAATCATGGAGAACTTACGGGAAGGAACCTTCTAAAGAAGTATTATCAGTAATAGGATGTCTTTGTAAGATTTAATGAGTTTTGTTCATTGTATGGTTTATTTATAAAAGCCATTTCATTTTGTTCAGATTTGAATAATAAAGGGTTGCTACTTATTTTAAACGTGGTAGCAGTTTTTTCATTTCATTCTTGTAATTTAGCATGAGTTGATTGTGTAAAATCGATCTACAG